>NC_084703.1:39738264-40049573 GCF_033807575.1 Cydia pomonella
CAAGCCCTTCTTTCCCGGCCTCAGTAATGTACTTTTAAACAGTTAGACCGATTTATTGACACGAATGACATCTACCACTGACTGACGGTGTTCGGTATTTTCGTACTAGATTATGAACCACTTCTTGTCAACTCTCCGCGTTTAGCAAGACTGCGACGCGATAGTATCTTGTCTGTGAGACAGACTACCCGTCTCTTTCTGATGTATACAGTTAGAAAAAGACGGTAATCTATCTTGCGTGAGAGATAATGTTGCGCCGCACTCGATGTATCGTAAATTTTCTGTGCAGTTTGCAGACAGTGAAATTTGGAGTTCGAATAGAGTAAAACTTAGAACAAGGCGTAAAATTAAATAATCACAATAATTTATACCACAAATCGAATAGCTAAATTGTATTATCAAGTACTGGTACGGTAACACAAACGAGAATGAACGAGGAAAAGCAGTTGAAGCATGTGTATAAAAAGTTCCGAGGTCAAACAACTGCAAAATTAGCGATAACAACTAGGTATACAAAAGGGTTCCAAAGCTACCGATGGCCATTATCGGTATATATCGTATTCTTAGTGGGAAAAGGTAGGCTAAACTACAATAACATTCGTTAGTCATAAATGTCATAATAATATAATAGCACTATTCTTTTAGATCGATAAAATTACCGATACCTAATGGCCACGATCACGTCATTCACGTAACTTAAATTTTAGTGGATTGTTTCGTCACCGTAGAACCTTGGTGTGGACGTAAACAATTAAAAGTTACTACATTAAGGTCGTTTTGATTCGCTTGCGATTTGCTTAATATATTAGACTACTTATTAATTAAATATAATAAATAAATTATAGGACATTATTACACAAATTGACTAAGTCCCACAGTAAGCTCAATATGGCTTGTGTTGAGGGTACTTAGACAACGATATATATACTTAATATATAAATATTTACAAATACTTAAATACATAGAAAACACCCATGACTCAGGAACAAATATCCATGCTCATCACACGAATAAATGCCCTTACCAGGATTTGAACCCGGGACCATCAGCTTTGTAGGCAGGGTCACTACCCACTAGGCCAGACCGGTCGTCTAAAATATAAATATAATTACGTTTGATTAGAACGGGAACACTAGAAAAGACTTTTTTGGATTAGGGCAGGACTTGACGCAGGCAGCCATCATGAAGTTTATACATAATTTTAACAATAGAACAAATCTCAACATGAATTTCGTCCAGTTCAAAGAATTACACTGTTTCCTGGTATAAAAACAACTCGAATTAAGGAAATAAAAAAACCGACTGCGGTAAGGCTTCGCAAGCATTTGGAAAAATCCCGATGTCACTGCCGCGACAGACTAATCGAATGGCACAGCAAATGCATTGCAATCCATCAAACGGTGTAGGCTACATGTCGAGCCAAAGAATTATACGAGGGCTGATCCGAAAGTTGTTACTTGCTTCGGCTCTACTCATGCGATTAAAATTTTATTTATACTATTGTGAGGGATTTTTCAGTACTTATTAAAGTGGTGTAAATACATTTTTCGAAAACGCTTATTTTTACTTATGTTTATTTCTACTTCGACGCGTCGAAGCCTAACCATCAGTCATGAAAATCAGTAATAGCGCCGTTTTTTCTAAGCAATTCGTAACTCCATACAAAACAGCTTTCAGTTAAAAATATATAATAAAAAAACTATTTGCATTAATTAAAAAAAAATTGCTGGCCATAAGTAGCATTGAAATATCCCTCACAATAGTATAAATCATTTTTTTATCGCATGAGTAGAGCCGAAGCAACTAACAACTTTCGGATCAGCCCTCGTACATAAATACATACATGCTCAGATAACCCTCCGGCGGAGTCGGCTTAAAATTAAAACGATGTTTACCTCAAATTGAGATCTGCATCTGCCCTTTGGAACGCTTCCAGCGCCCGTTCGGATTCTCTCGCTGCGCGCTCGTACGCTCTCCTCGCTCGGTCTAAAGAACCTATGGCAGAGTTCAGGACGGCCATCTGTTTCGCTCCTTCGTTTAAATGTTGCTGAAATAGGTATTATACGATATAACACAAGCTTATGCAAAAAATAAGTCATTAATATTTATTATGTTCGTGACGGATATCAACGGCGAATACTGCATTCCAATGCAATAAAAATATTAGCTATTTCGTTAATGCTTTAACAGCAATACCAGGCTAAGGAAACTAGTGCGTTCGGGCTTTCTCGGCTCCGTTCAACTCGGCAATGCTCCGAGCAATTATTAGGGTTGGCACAACTTGTGTCCCTTTGCGTGCACAACCACAAATAAGATAATTTCATGCATTATGACAACCCTTAATAGCCTAAAGGGATAATTCCATACATTAGAAAGGGACAACATGATTCAGCCCTGAGCGCTGTCAAACTTTGACTTTGTAAGAAGTTTCCTTCTGTACGGTAGTACAGTCAAGTGTAACAATATGGGTGTACACATCTTACTTAAAAATATGTCCCATAGCATCTTATTCCAGTGTAATAAGAGCGTAGTACCATATTTATGAGACGATTCTCTCGATACATATTTTTGCAGCTGACTATTATTTATTTTGTGGCAATACACATGTCATCAAGTTGAAAGGATACAGTCGTAATCTATGGTAGAAGAGAGCCGGGAGGACTCGCGTCGCGTTACTTTATTAGAATACCCTCTGGTTTCTATCGTTTACAGTATTTACAATTATTATAAACATAACTTATTAAAAAAAACACTTATTATTGTATTTATTTATTTTGTTTGTCCGTTTTAAACTCGCGGGGGTCTATAGGTACATCCCAGTCATTTGATAAGGGTGCGTAGGGATACAGGTACAAATACACGACTTTTTGTTATTTACTGTTTCATATTTCAGACTTATTCGT
The DNA here is from genome assembly GCF_033807575.1 of Cydia pomonella. Taxonomy (NCBI): domain Eukaryota; kingdom Metazoa; phylum Arthropoda; class Insecta; order Lepidoptera; family Tortricidae; genus Cydia; species Cydia pomonella. Next base: position 39,741,168 of record NC_084703.1, read on the forward strand.
ACGTTATATACGAATGAATAATGCCTTATATGTTGTTAAATCAATATTAAATCCAACATTATTTTATCAGTCTTTCGAATGGTCACACAAGCAATCAGCGTAATTACAAATTGGTGACGAAGCTCCGCCGCGATCCGGAACAATGCAGCTTGTTTGGGAATTCATGTTAATTATGGTAGGGCAAAATGGTTCTTGGAACTAACAGTTCCACAACAAAAATGAGCTTAATACTTTACATTGTCGAATAGGAATACTTAGAACGAATGTTGTACGTGACCGAGTTCCCGTTCGATAAGACTCGCTGTACGTGCGTCAAACGATTTATACATGGCACTTGCAAATGCATTAATAACATTTAACTATAGTCCGGCAAACCATTATGTCAATAAAAAGCGAAATTATGTAGGAGAATTCTGTTTCAAACGTGTTGCCTGTTTTTACTGACAAGAGTAGACATTCACAGTACTGAGCCGCGGTCTCCGTAAGCACAGAACCACAGAAGTGAACTAGGTCATGACAAGTAAGTAGATTGTCCTTGTAACTTAAAAGATAACCTATCACTGTTAAGTTCACTATAGGGTTAGTCATCACAATACTATATAAATAAACAACACGTTGTTTGTTTCTTGGTACATTTCAGTGTCATACATTGACTATCTCACCCTACTATTCGTTTTTATATTTAGATTTTTGTAATACAATTCAGTTGACTTGAGATTCGATTTTTTAGGTTCTTCAGTTGTCAAAACAGAGTCACCAGCCTACCTTCCGTTCTTCTCTGAGTTCCTTGGCCAGCAAATGCAGTTCCCGGACAACATTGGACTGTAGGTTCTCAGCGACTACCTCGCGCTGACCCGCGAAGTCGCCCAGCTCTTGTAACAATTGTCTAAACGCTTTACATGATGTGTACCTGTAACACAGATTATACAATTATAACTGTGGAAATGGAATACTCATATCTAGCTGTGTCATTGCAGTATCATCATCGCTCGTCTCATTCGTTGTTCGTTTATTTCTTACTCCGCATTCTGTATTCTTCACTCGTTCTTTACTTGTCTTGTTCGCTCTTTGTCATTAATCTTCTTTATATGTCGTATTCGTTTTTTCTCATAATGTTGAATTCTCGAAATGTTGGATTCTCAAAATGTTGGTTCTCAAAATGTTGGACTCTCATAATGTTGAATTCTCATAATATTGAATTCTTAAAATGTTGGATTCTCATAATGTTGAATCTCAAAATGTTGAATTCTAATAATGTTGAATTCTTAAAATGTTGAATTAATCTGTATGTATATCGCAGTGTACAGTTATTTCTAATCTTCGGTATGTAAAAGATATGGTCAAAGAACTATATTTCACTTGGTGACATGATATATATTAATGCAACACGTCAGGGGGCGTCCATTAATTCCGTGAAGGTTTTTGGGGATTTTGACCCTTCTCAATTTTTACAGCACTATTTTCCCGAAATAAAAAATACGTGATGCTTTAGTATGATTCGGCTTGACCATCTGCCCCCTTGAAGCCCTCACGTAATTAATGGACGGCAGCTGATAGTTTATAGAGGGCTAACAAATATAATATTTTTCCTAGAAAATGTAACGTAGTTAAGGCGCAGTGCCATAACTGCGGTTCCATAACTAAGATTTATGGTCATTTACCTAGTATCATTAAATCAACTCTTAAATAGGATTCATAATTTTATTCCAACAGGCCATTAAGTATATATTATTTAAATTGATTTATAAGAAAATTTCCAAATGTTCATACATATTTAATAATATTTACTTAATGGGGCCCTAATTCATGTAAAATTATATTGATTCCATGTTATAACGAGAAGAATATACATATATATACGTTACACAATGAAGTCAATTAAATAATAGAGTTAGAAAGTTAATGTTTTTATTTAATCTATCCTTACCTTTTTTTAATGGCAATAATAACACAATTCGTGTTTCATCCTTATAATTCCAACGAATAGTTTCCTAGTTTTTATTAACTGTTTCGAAATGATAAGCCAGAAAAACGTTCGCTTGCGCTTGATCACAAAAACAATCATCGAATTAGACAGAGAATTTTGTATTAACGGCGGGCATCAACTGGACGGCAGCCAAAAATAATTCAGCGGAATAAAATACTCACTGGTATTCGTCTTCTTCTTTCCTTTTTGGTTGATAATTTTTGACGAGCCTCCTGTAAAGAGAACATGAACTGTCAACTGCTGGAGTTATACATTGGAGTTTGACTCGCAAAAAATAAAAATCACTTTTGGGGGTCAATTACTAATTTGTTGTTATAACGCCAATAGAAAATCACACGCTGTCGAAAAACACTGCCTACTTATGACGATTCAATAGGTACATACTGCTGACAGACAGACGTACGGAAAACGGAGGCTTGGTAATAAACCTGGGTCACGTTGCCAGTAGCAGAACCATACAAATGATTCGAAAATTAAGTTACAAAATGTTCAAAAATCCGAAACTACGTGTGAGTAATTATTGACAACATAAAATAATTAAGTTGTATCACAACTGAACAAATACACATCATACTATACAGTGTTGTTTAGTGCGCGCTCACCTAAGTTTTCCTGCGTATTCTAATTCGATCGCGCATCTCTCCTTTACGAAGTTTCCGTATTTGTCTAGAAATTCAATTCCTTTCTGTGTGTGGGCGGACAAGTTATCATATTGATCCTGTGAACAAAGATAACAAATATGTTAATGACAAAACAATGATAAGACAAAAATAAGTAGGACAATAGAAAAATATTTATTTGATCATCATAAAAATGAAAAGGGAACTGGAAGTGATACGAGGTCGGCAAGCCGGGAAGTGACTGCTGATAATAGGCACGCGTCATCATAATGCATATTTACTTTAAAGATTTCTCTTCACTATGCAAAATGTAGGTATGTGTTCATACTACGGATATCATCTGAATAGGAATAGTAGTAGCATTGTCATTACTGTTTTTGAATTAAGAACCCAAGAAAAGAAACAAAAAACAAATGATATCCCAGCGTGGTTCCCACCGGTGATCGATCAGTCGGAACGGGGAGATGGGGCCTGCATTGCGTGCGGAGGTGCACGCGATGCAACCATCAGCGCGGGCGCAGGTCGTGAAGGCAGACGCATCGCCCTTGACTCCTCTCGAGGTGCGCCGGGTGCAACGACACCAGCTACTGCCAATCACTCTGTTAGTAAGGATGTGAAGCGATGCGTTTCACGCTTCTATAGTTTTTCACTACGCGGAATATTTACTGTTTCGCCGGGCCATGGAGTAGACACGCGCAAAACTAACACATGAATTTTATTTTAACACGTGAATACGAGCGCTCATTAATAGTTATACCACATGGTAATAAACTGATGTAGTCAACAATTAATAAAATTAACCGAATATGTGGCCTCACACTTGTGTTGATGTGCCAATGAAAGAGCGTTATTTTAGATTGGGACGACTGTGTGGGTGTAATAGCCTGTGTAGTCTATCAATAAAAAGACATTCTATTAACAACGTAATAACCAATTTTGAATAGACGATGACTGAATAAAATCAATGCTGAATAGGTCAATAAGGCAATAACGGTCGGGAACATTGTCACAATTCGAATGGATGAACAGGATAGATATAAGTACATACATACGTATATGAGTTCAATTGTGCTCAACGTAATATAGCCAGAACATAATCCTCGTGTTGGTAGCGAGCAGCTCTCTATAGGTTCATCAGACAGCTTATTTTAATATACCTATATCAAAAGTAACAGTTTGATCACAATTGTACCGTTCATGTGCTCGATGTCTAAATACTCGCACGTATTGACCCATGCCATTATGATGATATTTATTACAAAGGTCATAATGTTAAGTGTAACTTTCAACCCTGTATAATAGTGTATAGTTGGCTAATGAGAAATATAATTGCTATAGTACAACAGACGGGAATGCACTTAATTTATGCTTGTTCTGTTCGTGTGAGCGGTTGTTAATTTGATTTTATGAAACTGCAAGCGATAAGGCGTCGACATGTGGAAAATTGCTGGTTCGTTAACCTGCTGAAGCAGGGCGGTGCGGTGCGATTGTGAGAGTGGACGTGGGAGAACTGGAGTGACAACTAAACATGTCGATAAAGCGCCCCTACCGTACAGCGAACAGGCCCACTTCGTATGCATTAACTTCGCGCATTATTAAAATTGCAGCTATTTCTGGAGCCATTAAGTTCAACTCGTATGAGGAGAGAGCTCGCCTTACTAGGGGAGACTGGTGTGACCGCAGCTTTTAGTTGAAACCTAGTTTTGTATATGCATAAAAATAAACAGCAGACCTGTACAAAAGAGTTCTAACAATAATTTGATCTTATTGCTTCAGTAAATTTATTCATTAATAGCGAACCGCCCTGGCTTCGCACGCGTTACACAAAACCTTCCTCAAGAATCACTCTATCGATAGGTGAAAACTACATGAAACCGTTCAGTAGTTTTCGAATTTATCACGAACATACATACAACCAGACGCGGCGGGGGACTTTTTTTAACACTACATGATTAAATTTTTCAGAATATGTTTTAATTGGCACTATTAAGAATGGAATAAATATGATTGTAGTCGGTCCCAAACATATGTATAATTTCACTCGCAACAGTCACAATTTCCATTTTAGGTCTCAAGTGATATGAACGATAAACGAAAATTAATCGAATGACACTAAATAATTTCACCAGGACGCCTCTTTGGTTTATGCAATAAAATGCACGCCAATATTATTTACTTCACTTCGCTATGAAACGGTAGTGGTTCTGTTACAAATTTAACACATTATATTGACACTATACTCAGGTTGCGTCCAAGTGAGTGATATTTCTCACATGACGAAAGATACATGGCTGGTCATTGCGTTGTTAAGGTGTGTGATGTTGTGGGGAACAAAGCCAAATACAGCAGCATTGAGAAACGTGGCATAAATTAAATAAAATACGCTCGGTGCTAGTGTTAAGTGTGCGCCGTCACGTCACCGTCGGCACAGATTGCAAAACACTGCAGTAGATACGTCACTCTCCATGATCCCTGTATTGCTATTACACTTTATTACTCCCACGCCCCACGTCCCGCCTCGTCCACGATCTAATGCCCTGTTTTAAAAACGATTTTTTTCCTACGCGCGTCAGCAATGCCATTACGGCATATGAGTATTTTTTTTTTAAATGTAAATAGTATGTGCAGCCAATACTGCCATGCCATTTATGTAAAAAATATACTAAATAAAAAGCGCTATAGTCCTGCTGCTGCGCTTTTGTAATTTAGGCCTTATTTTTTAAATGTTAGCAATGACCAGGCAGGATATAAATAACTAAAATAATTAGTTATCATAACAATAATAAACGCCATAGTCGCATGTAATCTGCGACGTCGGTTAGAGGCGGTTGGTGGGCGAGCAGCGCCGCTGGAATGCGCACTCGCTTTGCGGGACCCATCAGAATGCAGAGCACAGTTCGCCTGGTTGCCGACACGTGTACGTTTACCAGTTACCTTGGCTAATTATTTCAATTACGTGACAATATGTACTTAGAAATGTCCGTGCGTATGTAATCATCGTCGGTTTTGGCAAGACGATATACACGCTAAATGTAAAAGAGCAGCCTCGACTGTGTTAAGTTACCTGTCAATTCAATGTCCTCAAGCAAAAGAAACAATAAACGAAAGTCGGTACGGATGCGGAGCATAGTTTGATCAAAGTTTTTGCAAGTTGCCCTTCTACGAGTATTACGGTAGTAAGCGAGTGGTCAAAAAACTTCAAAAATACTTACGACCTCGAACGTTAGGTAGGCTACAAATGGCACAGCATTGACAGTGCTATTGCCCAAATTGCCTAAGCGAATATTCTTTTGAAGTGTTGGGAATTTTTACGAATGGAGCAAACCTGAACGCGCATGTTACTAAGCACATGTCATCGCATATATGTATATGTAATTGTAAGTAAGAAGTTAGAGTAAAGCTGAAACATAAAGGGGCACTTTTTGTTTACTTTGCCTCAGAGCCTGTATTCGACGATAAAATAATTGTAGTGTTATTTTGTCTAATTATGTAACATTATTAACTCAAAAGAGTCAGTAAATTACTAGTGTACGCTAATTAAAAAATCTAATCTTTTTTTAATATAAATACAGCAGAAAATATGCATGTTTATTGTGTATACGTACACATAGTAATACTAATATTTATTTTACAGTACATATGGTGCTACTTTATCGCACTAGTGCGAAAATTAGCATATTACGTTACTGTGCCGAACATTTAAAGGGCCATATGTACTGTAAAACGTTGTACGATACATGTGCGAATAGGTAATTCGCAACTCGTGTCGATATAAAACACTCCCTTCGGTCGTGTTTTAATTTATCACCACTCGTTTCGAATTTCCTATTTTTCGCACTTGTATCGTAATGTACTAATGAATAACAGTAAAGTGTTTTTTTTTTTCTTAATTATATTCCACATATTATAAGAACATACAATTGTAAGTAAATAATTAGCGTAGTAAAGCTGAAAATTTAAGGGGCACTCTATGTACAAAACTTTTGCAATTAATTAGCTCATTTGTAGAGCCTGTTTATATTATTGTTACACCAACAAGAAGATGTAGCCTAATTATCACAGAAATTTGAGATCTTTTAGTCACAAATTCATAAAGGTTCGTTAGTACTGTATATATAAGGAGTGGTTCAGAAAAAAGTAGCAGCACATTATGTGGATTTTTCATTTTATTTAGTGATAATTATTAAGTGGCGCATTTTTGTAGTAATCAGTACATACTATTCTATACAATTAAATAAAATCGTATTTAAAATAAAAGGTTAAAGGGTGAATTGAATTGTTCGCCTTTTATATTACATGTCTCCTAAGACTTTTTGAACAGCGTCTTCTGAGAGAATTTATGAGGTGTTTCTCATAAATATAGCTGTTTCCTTAAATTTGATAAGCTCTTTAATACACTATTAAATTGTCTTATGTTCGATATTGCACATTTTTGATTTGACTTCACTTTGAAGTAGTTACATGGAATTTTCGTTTTTGTGTATTTGCGATTTTTACAGAAATTTGTCTCTCATAGAAAAAACCTCTGTCAAAGGTTAGATTGGAGAGACTTCCTGACTACCGAAGATGAACTCCAGTTTATTGATATAATTTACTCATAAGGTGATATTCCTAAAAGCTGTCACATAGCGCCATCTAGTGGTGTTAGCGTAATAACTTCGTTGTTTCTTTTTATTTCTCTTAGTGTTATATTTTTTTAGAAATATGAAACATGATTTAATTTAATTAGTTTAGTTACAAATATAAATAGTTGTATTTCAGCATTTCTTTCTGGATATTGTGTCGTTAGGTAATGAAACCTACATGTTTTAAAAGGTAGCACAATTTGACTGACAACACTCAGTTCTGGCTGAAAAGAGCACTAAATTTGAAATGTAGGGAAAAAAAGAAGGAGAAGAAAAGACGGCATTGGTTTGTGTCAGAATACTGATTGTTACAAAAATTAAAATAGATATTTATAAAACTCAGCGTGGAAATTTACTGTCGCCATACGAGTATATAGTTCCGGAGACTCAGATTTTGGTTTCTGGGTAAGCAATTCCCACAAAGTGTTTTCATTGCAAAACAGCTTAATCCAAATTCGGAAGACTAAGTAATTTATTCTTTCCAGATTTTAATAGGTGGAGGCAAATGTTGCTTTCCTTTGTCAAGTTGCTGAGGAAAGAGGAGCGTGCCCTTGAGCGTGGCAGGCTGATGTAAGAGACGGGTCTTCTCTTCGTCCAGTTCGGGACGTCTTCACGGCCATTGTTACGAGTTCCAACCCAAATGCTAATTTTGACTGCAGCAGACTTTTTCTGTCGTCTGTCTTGTTCGTCAGGCGGAATGCAGAGGAGTTAATTCGGAGGAATAAACATCGTCTGTGGCAGCAGGTATGTGTTGGTCCTTTGAAAACCTTAGGAAATCCTTTGGAAACCCTTAGAAATCCCTTAGGAAGTTCTTAAGAAGCACATAGTTTACTTGTAGAACAAGTTTTGTCATTGTCATAGATCGGTAACCTTTTGCTTTTGTCACATTTATAATGAATAATTTTAATATCATAATCAAGGTTTACTAAGGTCTGATGGACAGTGTTGCTCGCCAAATTTAATGCTTAGGTGTAACTTTTCATATAATATTTACCAGAATAAAATTTAATTAAACAACTAGTTTGTTGGTGATTTATCCTATAGTGTAAGAATACAGATATTAATGAACCAACAGCTCTACCGTTAGCAGACTGAGCTAGAAGTTGAATTTTTAGGGTATGTAGGAGTTTTGAAAGAAGAAATAAAACATATATCAAGTGAACTCTCTTGTTTTTCTTTCCTTTAGTACATCCCTAGGTATTATGTAACCAGCCGGGTACATTTCATAGATTTACAGGTTACATAATTGGCGCCCACAAGGAATCTGTATTTTAAAATTCAATTTATAAGGATAAACCATCAATTTTGAGTATTAAAGTGGCAAACAAGACATTTTTCAAAGTATCTACTATATTCTATAGTTGTAGACAGGGCCAACACAGTAGTATTTGAGTATATTTATAAATAGAACCAATTGTTGCCAATCAATGTTTTTATTTCTTTATGTGTAATTGTTGAAGTGATTCTATAATATTCTGATCAGTAAAACGGTTCACCTTGTATGGTAGGCAATATAAAATACTAAACATAATTTGTGTGTATGTGCAAAATATGAATTTAATCTGTGTGTAAAAAAAAAATACTGTGAAATTTAATTGAAATTAAGTGATACATTCAATTAACATATTTTGTGAAGTTTAAACCACTAATTTTACAAATAATTCAAATTGATAATTTTCTCCGTTGAAAATAGTAGGGTTGTTTGAAGCAAAATAATTCAGTAGGTAAATATTGACATTTGGAATTATTGTTTTTTTAGCATTTGATAATATACACATTTAGCAGTGTACAGCTTGTTGGTTAACTTTTTATAATGGAGAAGAGAGAGATTTCAGTTAATCCATTGTGCAAGGAGGATCTTATTTATGAAGTTGAAATTAGGTCAGAATCTCCGGCTTCTACAGTAGACTTGCTTAAAAAACAACTTAAAAGTTTATTAAAAGACTGTCCATCTGATTCTATAGTGGAAACAGAACTTGACCCGGCCACTGAATCTAAAATAATAGCGGCTAAATTATTAGATTTGGATAATTTATGGAAAAAGTATGAACAATCAAGAGAAAATTACACTTTTATTAAGGCAAAAGCATTGGCTTATCACTTATTTCACAGAATTTCTAGGGTTCGACCAGAGGACACAGGTACACAAACACAAATAAAGGCAAGTAAACAAACACTTGACGGTTTTTTGAATAAGTTTGATAACGTCGGTAAGGTGACTTCTTTGTTAACGACAGGTGAAGGTTCTTCTGGTAATTTTGTGGAAGAACAAGTTGTGTCAGAGTTGGATCGTGGTCATAAAAGTATTTTGAAATGGAATCTCAAGTTCAATGGACACACAGATCCGAAGACTTTTTTGGAAAATGTTCAAGATCTTCAGCAGGCTGATGGAGTTACAGATTCCAAACTTTTGTACTCTGCAGCCAGGTTGTTCTCGGATCAGGCTCTTATATGGTTCCGTGCAAACAGGAATAAGGTGTCATCTTGGCAAGAACTTGCAGTATTGTTGTTAAGTGATTTTCAGGATCCAGAGTATGATTATAAGTTAGCAAATGAAATTCGTGTTCGTACGCAAGGAGAAGATGAGCCACTTCATCTTTATTTTGCATTAATGTTAGGAATGTTTAATAGACTGAGTACGCCTTTATCTGAAAAAGAAAAATTGGATATTTTACAAAGGAATATACGTCCGTTTTACACTCAACAGTTAGCCTTGGTGGATATCAGTTCAATAAAGGAATTGCAGGAAAAATGTAGGATTATTGAAGTTACTAGGCAGCGTTGTTTAAACTTTAAAGAACCACAGAAGAATAATTATGCAGTTATCTCACCTGAATTCTTGTATAAACCACAAAAGAAAACACAGCCAGGAGTTTCGGCTGTTTCTTCTTTTAATCAATCAGATCCATCTAATTGCATTAGTCATTCTTTCAGTAATAATAAGTACAAATTTGAAGGAAAACAAATGTCAAATAACGCATCCAATGATTTACCACAGAGTTCACAGACGTCTACGTCAGATATGTCAAAGTCAAACGGAGGCGAGGTACGTTCGAATACTAGGAAGGTTTGTTTTAAGTGCGGGAAATCAAATCATAATTTTAAAAAATGCATTCAACGTGGTTGTTTTAAGTGCGGTAAAGACGATCATTTTAAAGCGGATTGTCCTCAAATGAAGAACAAGGACCAAAAAAACTAGTGGACGACTGTGACAATAGCACGCAAAACATGCAGGTTTTGGCGGCGATTGAAAAATATTACAGCTACGGATCAATTGCCACAGTCTTATTTGCTACTAATGAGGACGATATTAGGCCTTATCTTCAAGTAAGTGTAGGGAAACAACAGGTTATAGGATTGTTAGATTCTGGAGCTTGTGTTTCTTTGTTAGGAAATTCATCTCACACTTACTTTGAAAAGCTCGGATTTAATTTGGTTAAGAAAAATCAAGTTTCTTGCACAGTTGCTGACGGATTTAAAGTAGATTCGTTAGGGGTAATTTATTTACCGGTCACTTTTAATAATGTAACTCATATAATTAAGTTTCATGTCGTACCATCAATAGTTTCAGATGTAATTTTCGGTTGTGATTTTTGGAAAGCGTATAGGCTAGCGCCTGAAATTTTTAGTAATATTGATTACAGGAAAGCTCCAAAAACATTTTATAGTTATCAAATTGATGAAAAACAAATTCACACGCTAACATCATTTGATAATTTAATGCCGTTTGAAAGGGAATTAGCATTGTCAGTAATTAAGAGATTTGAAGACATTTCAGCGGAAAACAAAGGTTTGGGTAGGACGACTTTAATTGAACACGTGATAGACACAGGCGATGCCTTACCAATCAAGGCTAAGCAGTATCCTCTTTCGCCAGAAAAAAGAGTTGCTTTAAATAAAGAATTGGATAGAATGCTTGAGCTTGATGTGGTAACTGCTACTGAAAGTCCTTGGAATAATCCGGTCATTTTAGTTAAGAAATCAAACGGTGACTGGCGGTTTTGTTTGGATTGTCGGAGATTAAACTCTGTTACTAAGGCTGATTCATATGCTATTCCATATATACCACAAATTTTAGATAGCCTTAAGGAGGCAAGATTTTTATCATCTTTGGATTTATCATCAAGTTTTTGGCAAATACCATTGAATAAAGATTCTCAAGATAAAACCACCTTCAATGTTGTTGGCAGGGGGGCCTTTAAATTTAAGGTTATGCCTTTTGGCATTTGCGGGGCACCTGCGAGGCAACAACGGTTAATGGATATGCTTTTTCATCAAAATTTTTGTTCAGATGTAGAGAATGGTAAGGTATTTTGTTATATTGATGATATTGTTATTTGTTCATCAGATTTCGATACACATTTGTTACTTTTGAATCGAGTTCTTGAAAAATTAAAGTTAGCAAATTTAACTATAAATCGTAAAAAATGTAATTTTTTCCGAAGCTCATTGAAGTATTTAGGTTATGTGGTCGACGAAAATGGGTTGCGGACCGATCCTGATAAGGTGTCTTCTATCTTGAACTTTCGTACTCCGTCATCAGCTCGTGATGTTAAAGTATTTCTCGGCACTTGCTCGTGGTACAGACGGTTTATTCGTAATTTTTCGACAATTGCTGCCCCATTGAACAGATTAACAGTTAAAAGGGGAAAACATGAGCTTAAATTTAGTTGGTCAGATGAAGCGGAGCAATCGTTCATTAAGTTGAAGGAAGCACTTGTGTCAGCACCAATATTAGCTGTGCCGGACTTTGAGAAGCCTTTTGCTGTTCACTGTGACGCATCTGCTTATGGCCTTGGTGGTATGCTATCACAAGAAATAGAGGGTAAAGATCACCCTATAGCTTATGTCAGCAGGTCGCTAAACAAAGCTGAGATGAACTATAGCGCTACAGAAAGAGAGGCGTTAGCAGTGATATTTGCAGTGGAAAAATTTCAGGCTTATTTAGGCACAAGCAAATTTAAGGTTATCACGGATCATGCATCATTAAAGTGGTTTTTAAAATTAGAAAATCCGTCAGGCAGGTTAGCACGTTGGGGGTGTAGATTGTCTCAGTTTAACTTCGAGATAGAACATAGGAAGGGCACTGACAATGTGGTTCCTGATGCATTGTCAAGACTCTTGACGGTAAATGTTATTAACACGACTCAACAAGATACAGTAGAAGATGTATGGTATGATAAAATTTTCAAAACATGTCAAGAACATCCTGCGAATGTACCAAATTTTCAAATCATAGACCAAAAACTGTACCGCTACAGTAAAGGTAAATATAGTTTAACATCAGAGTTTGATTGGAAGGAAGTGGTAAGGAAAGAACACAGACGGAAAATAGTCGAGGAATATCATTCGATGCCAACTGCAGGACACTTAGGCGTATTTAAAACGCATAGGAGAATATGTTTACGGTTTTATTGGCCAGGAATGTTCGATGAGATTAAAAATTACATCAAGGACTGTAATACTTGTTCTGCTTATAAACACTCCACCAAGCGAACTTTGGGGTTAATGGGAAAACCTAAAGTTTGTGGTAGACCTTTTCAGGCGGTTTCGGTTGATTTAGTTGGACCTTTGCCACGGTCTCAATCTGGATTTACGTTTTTACTGGTAGTAACTTGTTGTTTTTCAAAGTTCACACTCTTGTTTCCTTTGAGACGTGCTACGAGTGCAATTGTCGCTAAGAACTTTGAAAATTTCGTTATTTTGGCACATGGAGTCCCAGAGACCGTAATTGTTGATAATGGTACACAATTTACGGGAACTGAGTTCCGGAAGCTGCTAGAACGTTACAATATTCCAAAACATCATTATACTCCTAGGTATACACCACAAGTTAACCTAGTTGAGAGATACAATAAAACGATAATGACAGCAGTGGCTTCTTATGTTCAAGATAATCATCGGTCTTGGGATAAGCACTTGTTTGAAATACAATTTGCCATAAACAGTGCAGTGAATGAGTCAACTGGATTTTCACCATTTTTTCTGGTCCACGCTAGAGAACCTGTCATTAACGGTAATTTTTACAAGGATACTCAAGCCAATTATTCTCTTGATATACCAAGAGAGGAGTATGCTGGTGAATTTGGGTGTTTAAAAGATATATTTGAGGAGGTTAGAAAGCATTTATTAAATGCTCATGCAAAGAATGCTTCACATTATAACTTAAGACGTAGACATGCTAGTTTTAAGGTGGGTGATATTGTTTGGAAAACGAATTATACACAAAGTGACGCACAAAAGTTTAAAATGGCGAAGTTAGCTCCAAAGTTTGTGCAGTGTAAGATCACCAAAGTTTTATCACCATTGGTTTACGAGCTGGAGGCCATGGATGGTCATCCACTTGGCTCTTGGCATGTCAAAGATTTTAAAGCTTGAACTGTCACAAACAATTTAATTCTCTCGTTGCGTTTTCATAGTTTTAATATGCAAACACAAAAGTGAAAGTTGCAACAGTAATATTTAAAAGGAAATATTACTGGTAGTAAGTATGATGATTGTATGAAGTGGGTATTGTATGAAAGGATTTATGTATTGGCGGAATTTATATAGAAGTTGTGTTGAGACAGTCTGGTTTGGGGTTAATCTAACATTTTTTTTTATCAGGTTGTTGGTTAGATATTTTGTTCTGATTGGAGAATTGATAAAACTGCCAAGTTTTACAACAATGTACTTTTATGTCAATTGTTTATCTTACTTTGGGTAAGAGACAGAGATTTGGTTATCGTCAACCGTTGGTTGCATTTAAGTTTAGGTTTATATAAAATTTCATTTGGTAGTTGGTAGTAGTTTTGTTAATGGTTAGGTATGCATTAACAACTGTCAAGTTGTACAGTTTGGTAAGTCGTTTATTTCATATTTACTTTGATGAAGAGTTTCGCGCGGCAGGTTGTTTTGTGATCAAGTAGGGTTGATTTTGTTGACTTTGTTGGTTGATGGTTTTGCTTGATTTTGTCGTTGCAAGTTTTGAATTTATTTCAAGGTAGTCATTTGTGAATATACATGGTTAGTTTGGTAGATTTATTGTTAGTTTTAAGGTTAATCGTGCCTGAGGACAGGCAAGTTCACTATTATATGGTGTTTGAAACTAGTGAACCTTCTTGTTGGAAGGGGGGTATTGTCACATAGCGCCATCTAGTGGTGTTAGCGTAATAACTTCGTTGTTTCTTTTTATTTCTCTTAGTGTTATATTTTTTTAGAAATATGAAACATGATTTAATTTAATTAGTTTAGTTACAAATATAAATAGTTGTATTTCAGCATTTCTTTCTGGATATTGTGTCGTTAGGTAATGAAACCTACATGTTTTAAAAGGTAGCACAATTTGACTGACAACACTCAGTTCTGGCTGAAAAGAGCACTAAATTTGAAATGTAGGGAAAAAAAGAAGGAGAAGAAAAGACGGCATTGGTTTGTGTCAGAATACTGATTGTTACAAAAATTAAAATAGATATTTATAAAACTCAGCGTGGAAATTTACTGTCGCCATACGAGTATATAGTTCCGGAGATTCAGATTTTGGTTTCTGGGTAAGCAATTCCCACAAAGTGTTTTCATTGCAAAACAGCTTAATCCAAATTCGGAAGACTAAGTAATTTATTCTTTCCAGATTTTAATAGGTGGAGGCAAATGTTGCTTTCCTTTGTCAAGTTGCTGAGGAAAGAGGAGCGTGCCCTTGAGCGTGGCAGGCTGATGTAAGAGACGGGTCTTCTCTTCGTCCAGTTCGGGACGTCTTCACGGCCATTGTTACGAGTTCCAACCCAAATGCTAATTTTGACTGCAGCAGACTTTTTCTGTCGTCTGTCTTGTTCGTCAGGCGGAATGCAGAGGAGTTAATTCGGAGGAATAAACATCGTCTGTGGCAGCAGGTATGTGTTGGTCCTTTGAAAACCTTAGGAAATCCTTTGGAAACCCTTAGAAATCCCTTAGGAAGTTCTTAAGAAGCACATAGTTTACTTGTAGAACAAGTTTTGTCATTGTCATAGATCGGTAACCTTTTGCTTTTGTCACATTTATAATGAATAATTTTAATATCATAATCAAGGTTTACTAAGGTCTGATGGACAGTGTTGCTCGCCAAATTTAATGCTTAGGTGTAACTTTTCATATAATATTTACCAGAATAAAATTTAATTAAACAACTAGTTTGTTGGTGATTTATCCTATAGTGTAAGAATACAGATATTAATGAACCAACAGCTCTACCGTTAGCAGACTGAGCTAGAAGTTGAATTTTTAGGGTATGTAGGAGTTTTGAAAGAAGAAATAAAACATATATCAAGTGAACTCTCTTGTTTTTCTTTCCTTTAGTACATCCCTAGGTATTATGTAACCAGCCGGGTACATTTCATAGATTTACAGGTTACAAAGCATACAACTAGTTGTGAAAATTAAAATTCAAGTGTGGCATTGTGGAAAACGGCAGGTGAAGATTGTCAAATTGTGTTGTACAAAAAGTTACGAAGTACATTGCAATAAAAATGAGAAAACTCAAACAATATGATATTTCTCAATATGATTTTATTGTTATTATATAGTATTTTATCTATGGATAACTGAAAAAAATAAACTACTTCATAATTAGTAAAAAAAAAAAATATACTAGCTAATTCACTGCCACTTTCTTACTGAACCACTCCTTATAACAAGTTCGTGTTTAAACAAAAGTGTATGCGACTACGACAGCTCGCAATCCGTTCATATTTGGCACACGCGTCACGTGTGTCGTTGAACCTGTCAAAGCATCGACGACGATGGAAGGCCGTCAGCGGTAATTGCTACATGTCGCGGCACGCGATAACCAAACATTAGTGCTAGTGATATGTGCCGATATGTCCAACGGCAATTTTGAGGAGATAGTGATAGTTCTTTATCGCTTGTTTATCAGCCAAAGTGCTATCGATTTTGGTTAGGGTAGGCTAGGCGTTAATTAAGGGTTTGCGCCTGTAGAGCTTTACAGCGACCGGTCGGCAACAGTGCGATAGTGGAGTTTAGAGGAATCATCCGCGACCAAGTCTCCATGATTTAGAATGGCTGGGTCACTCCGATTTCATTCTTCCGGGGCAATTCCGTCACACAACCAAAAATACAACAGTTTTATTTAGCTTTACACAGACTTTGAAGTGACAAAGTGTGTGCCATTGTAAAGGTGATGTTTTCGAAGTATATTGTCGTTTTTGGTGCCACTTACACACTCTGTGTGACTGTAAAGTCGGTGCTGAGTTAGTTTGGTCCGAATCGAGATTATACACAAATATAGGAAGTTATTTGACTTTCCTGTTACCTAAAGTCGAGGATTAGTTCAAATAATCGTTATATTGTACAGAAGAAACACCTTATTAAAAACTGTGATGTGACATAGCATAGCAACCCAAATTCCGTCTTTAACTAACAGATAAAAACATAATAATGTACCTAATGTGTCATCAACTCATCATTATCATCAAATTCGATAAATCAAAGACTTTTCACTCAAGTTAACCTAAATAATTATTCGCTAAATAACTGTATGCAATATCAACATTGTTATAAGAATAGTATATTGATTATCATGATAAGCATTTCAAATGTATACATATAATATAATCCATAAAATCCCACATACCTACAGTTAACTTTACCGTAAATTCATGATCATCAAATAAGTATACATAAGAGTTTAATCCCATGGCATATACATTTTCTCGGATTGCCCAAAAACTAGAGGACGATTCTTAATGGTTAGGTTATTTTGATCAGACTCGTAGTAGTGTTGGCAATAAAAATAAAAAAATAAATAAAAATAATTTTTTTATTGGCATTAAGGGAACTACATTTTCCCTTGTCATGTCCCTGACTTCTGAGCTAGGTAAGAACCTGTGTTACAGAAGTCAGTGTCCTCTCCCAAACATTTTTAATTGATATTTTTAGTAGTCTCGAGAATATTCTAGAATAATATAGATGTAGTAGAATGTTCTCGAATCTTTCACGTAGGGGGTATATAACAGCGGGCTTATTACAGAGATTTAGTTAAATTAGAAAAAATGGACCAACAACATCTTCGAGCTATTTACTTAAATGAACACAAATTGGGAACCAGTTCGAGGGAAACTGCAAATAAGATTAACACTGCTTTTGGCCCAAACACTACTACCGATCGCACAGTATGAAATTGGTTCCAGCGCTTTAATGAAGGAGACACAAGTTTAAAAGACATTCCTCATACTTGTCGCCTCGTCACTTTTGACGAAGAAGCATTGCGGCGCGAGCTTAAGTTGCAGCCGGATTCCACCACCAGGGATTTAGAGAAAACTCTGAACTATCACTACAGTATCATAGATCGCCATCTGCAGTCGATGGGTTACCGTAAAGTTTTGTCAAGGTGGACGCCTCATGCTTTGACCGATGCTCAACGTGCATTGCGTGTCAACATTTGTGAAAGTCTGCTGCTGCGCCCCCAAAGAAAGAGCTTCCTGGAGTCAATCATCACTGGAGATGAGTCCTGGGTCTTGTACTAGAACGTTACACGAAAAGCCTTTTGGATGCCTTCCGATAAACGGCCACTAGCACAGCCGAAAACCAGTCTGCATGGCCAGAAATTTCTCCTGTCAGTTTTCTGGGATTCGCAAGGAATGTTGCTGTGGGAGTTACTGGAGGACCATCAGACTATCAATGTCGAAGCCTACATGAATCAACTACAAAAGTTGGCGAACGCTGTTAGGGAAAAAAGGCCAAAACGTCTTGAAGTATCATTACTTCATGATAATGCACGACCACATATGGCGAAAATAACCTGTAAATTTCTAGAGGAGCTCGGTTGAACAATACCTCACCCACCTTATGGCCCTGATCTAGCAACTTCCGACTATCATCTTTTTCGGGCTTTGAAACAGCATCTTCGTAAAAAAAGATCGAAAATTCTGGCGAAACATTACCTTGCTAACTTCTTTGCCTCTCAGCCACTTTCATTCTGGAATTTTGCCTAGCATATATATTCTAGATAATGATGGTGATTATATTGTCGATTGATTGTTTCAATAAATAAATATTACAAAAAAAAATAGTTTTATTTCAAGGTGGGAATATAATAATGCAACAACCGTACACATTTGAGGATCATCAAACTTTTACTTAAGTTTTTAGTGTTACGACAGCATCACACTAATCTCCTAGGTACCAATATAGTTCGTGCTGTTATTGTACTGTATCGCCGTATATAGTAATATATTCTATCGCCGACGACCTTGTAATCTCGGTATCTACACGTCTCACTTGAATGCAACTGCCGGGTTGTTAAAGTACGTCAAGACCACAATCAGAGTAAATTTATTTATAAGAGTAGACCATCACAAACAAAAGGGAACCGTTTGGATAAAACAAGTGATGATAGCAAGTAAGTATAGGAAGCTACGTAAATAATGTTATGTTACTTACAGCTATTGTCCTTTTACCATGTTATAGGACTCGATGAAAATAGAAACATGTACCTAGTTGGTTACTAAGTTCTGTTACTCGATTTGCAACCTCTTTATTTCCGTTAAAACAAATGCTACCGAAAAAATAAAAAATGACAATGTGGTGGATTTGTGAGCTATAATTATGTACCACACATAACGCTTAACTCGTTGTATCTATAATGAATTGGGGCCTAAAAGAGAATCATATCGCAGTAATTGCGTTGCACAAATGTGGGCACCCGCCAAACATGATTTGGAAGTTGCTTGAAAACCTAAAAATCAACAAACAATTTGTTTATCGCACAATTAATAGATACAATAGTACTCAGAGCTTCAATGACCGCAAGAGGTCTGGAAGACCACGCACCGTTCGGACCCCAGCTCTAATAAAGGCAGTGAAGGCGAGGATTGCAAGAAAGCCCGTCCGGAAGCAAGTTGTTGGCAATACAGATGTCTGTGAAGAGAAGCTCCCTAAAAAAAGTTATCAATGAAGACCTTGGACTACACGCTTACCGCAGACAAAAAAGAAATTTGCTTAATGGACGATTAGACTATGAGGCTAGAGAGAAGTCGCGTACTATTGAAGCGGTACGCACAAAATAGCCACCGAAAATACTATTTACAGATGAAAAAAAATTACCATTGAAGAATGCTGTAACCGCCAGATTGACAGAGTGTATACAAAAAAGCAGTCAAGAGGCGATTGTGACTGTTCCGAGAGTGCAACGAGGCCATCATCCCTCTTATGTGATGATTTGGCTGGGTGTGTCATACTCAGGGCTAACACAGGTTAATTTCTGTGAAAAGGGTGTGAAAACTGGGGCCAAAGTTTACCAGGAAACCGTTCTCGAACCAATAGTCAAAGCGCTTAAGCCACACTCAGCTCCTGCACATAAGGCAAAAACAACTCAAGCCTGGTTTCGAAGGAACAAAATTGCCTTTATTGCCCAGGAAGACTGGCCGTCCTTCAGCCCGGACCTTAACCCCCTGGATTATGCCATATGGCAGGTTATCAAGGAGAAAGCCTGTGCTAAACCCCACTCAAATCTTGACTCCCTCAAGCGGGCCATAGTTAAGACAGTGACGGAATTAGACGTGACAATCGTGCGTGCCGCTATGCCTGGCCTGTGTAATCCCTGATTTTGTGTACTTCATTTTAATATATAGTTTATTCTACTTTCGTTCGTAGAATTTTTGCGTTGCAGTAACAGAATTTAGTAACCAACTAGGTATAGGAACTAAAAGAGTAGTTGTCGCATCTTAAAGATGTGCAAAGTTGTTATTCAAGTCTTAACGAGCGCATCGCTTCAGGTGTCCGAGATACTAAGAACCTCAAGTTATATTAGAGAGAAGCTTAAAGTCTCGACACGAAGTGAATAAAAAAAAAATATATATTTATTCTGGTAAAAAAAAACCCTGATTTTACAATTTTGTTTTTTTCTGCCAAACTGTAAGACAGTTTATTGGCAGAGGGAACTCCCTTAAATACAGATGGGTTAGCTTATTGCCTAGTTAATTAATAGGTAAGTACGCAATAGTAAGTAAGTAAGTACGTAATTAGGTGGCAGATGTGTTCCACACACTGATGGATGCATCATATCCGTTGTCTCCGGTCCGGTATCAATGCGAGTCATGGCGGAACTCGGTCGCGACTTTGCAATCGATTTGATCGGACAGTGACTCACGGTGGAGGAACGCCCTGGCGGCCTTAGCTGATTAGTACTCGGTACTCATCGTTAGTTAATCAGACAACAATACCCATCCCGCCACGATAAGATTACGTTGATAGAATCGATAGTGTTGACAGCTGTTTTAATAATTAATAGTAACTACAAATTATTGTCAGTCCGTTTAACGTCATGTTGTAAAGCAGACTGATGTAGCTTGTGTTGTTAATTAACTACTACATAATACAATTAAATTAAATGAAAATGGTTTATATTTTCTTCAAGTAGGGCCTCGAGGTATCTATCACAATTAAAAAGTTTCTGTAATTTCTATTTTCTACGTATTTAAGTATTTATCTCCATTGGTCTATTATACATTTCGTCGTCTAGTGCCCACAACACAAGCCTCAATAAAACCTCTAGGTAGATTTGTGTATGATTGTTGAATAATATTTATATTAATGAAGTTTATGAAATAGGCTAAATCATAACCATAATATGTTTTTCTTTCATGATTAATGATACTAATAATTACTCAATAACAAATAATATAACAATGCAGTGATTTATAGGGAGAAAACAGTACTCATATAATGAAAGATTAAGAAATAATTTTTAAAAACAAAATATACTGAAATTAACGCAAAAGACACGACACAGGAATAGAACGATGCTTTCTCAAAACTAGACGAAATGGGTGCGGCCCTTAACGCCGAGGGAACACGCACACAACTGCACATTAAAAACTTTGAGCGCGAGAAATTATTTCTAGAAACGACCTCGCAGTTTTAAAAGGCCATTTTGAATTACTTGTTTCTACGTGCTACGCTCATGCCTCCTCATGCGTTGCGTGCGTGCAGTGGCGCATTCAAAAGTACATTTAATAATGAAGTGCGTGGGTACTTGGCGAACTCTACTTGCACAACCGTTCGCTCTTACGTTTGAGTGTCACTTTGACGTTTCGCAGCACGACCAGCCAACACCGGCAAGGGAGGACGGACAAGTTTTGCTCTCACTTTATGTAATTGCTTGCACAACACACCATGTGACATAGTTTACGTATAAGTAACGACACCCAAAGTGCAGTGGCCACGTTACTTTCATATATTAATGAAGTAAATAATATAATCATCTGATTTGAGCCAGAATTAAATTTTGTATCAAGCAGAAATGTCTGCGAAATTAATAGTTTATGATTGGTACAAAATTAATTAAATTCTGGCTTAATAGCTTACAAATAAATTAAAAGTGGAAGAAATACTGTCTTGTATGAGACTTGAACTCACGACCATTGGTACGCTAGTTTAGTGCTCTGCCATTTGAGCTACCAAAACCCACCAAAGTTAGTCAGTTAAGTCTCATCAAGGACAGTAATTTCTTCCAATTTTTATTCAGAATTTAGATTTTCAGATGTAATGTAATGCATTAGAAAAATATCCATATTGGGCGATGCTTACAACTTGCATCATGACATGAATGTTCGCTAAATAAAGCTAAATAGAACCTTGAAGTGTGACGTCTATGAGTTTGTTTGTAGACAATCTGTCTTTGCTTGCTAAGTACTGGTTTCGTTTTTGTGAGACAGACTAATCTATGGCTTGTACAGTCAAAGAATTTAATTTTCGTACCACTTCGTACCTTGTCACATCAATATGAGTCGCTAGAGACCTCATACTATTGTCACTGTGACAAGGTACCAAATGGTACTGAAATTAAATTCCTTGACCGTACTCGACAACCAAGGTAGAAACTGAAATTTCAAATAAGAGAAAGTAGAGGTCTTAAATAATATCCTTTTGAATACGTATTATTAGTTTGTATGTATAAACACGTTTCACAATACATTTAGATCATACAAAGTATCTGACTACAAATGATATTTCGTGAAAGCCTATTATTTTACAAATAATTGACAATGACAACAACATGCACTCGACTACAGCTAGCTTTAGGAATTGATACGTCCTACAGACGAAAATAAGGTCAAAGCGAATACATGTACATCTAGTACGGCTAGTTAGTATGTCTGCGTGGCCAAGTATTGATTTAAGCTACACGAAGCTTACAAAACTGCTGAAATTCTTTTAATGCCAATCGCCGGTATGACATTAGCAAGATTAAAATGTTGAAGAACCTACCTACCTACCTACCTTATACCGAACACGAACGATATATATGCAACGTGTAACTACAAATTGGACGTAGATAACTACGAGCACAAAAACATCGCGTAAATACACACTAAATTTAATGTTATCTTACAGCATATTCAATAGTGTCAGACCTATAAATGGTACTGGATTTCAAATTTGGATTATGTTTACTGATACTGAGATTGATAACTAATGAATATATTCATACTCATAAAGTAACTGTAATGTGATTTTCAAAATTATGTATATTTGGACTATAGTTCATTTTGTTGTAAGTTTTACAAATTTATACATGCTTACTAATAATCTCTTAATACTTAACGATATGCAAAGTAATGTGTGTTTCATCTGGCGACTGTTGATATATGTTACAAGGAAAATAAACATAACTATATTTAGGCACAGAGTTTTTTGGTAGTCCTGATTAGTATTTTATTTAAATAAAACTGTTATATAAGATAATATCGAATGTGTAAATGTCCACATTTCCATGTTTCAAACCTTTTTACAATACATACTACTTTTTACTATGTATTTAGATATCGTAAATGTCGTTGTCCGAGTGCTCACGGCACGGGCCTTATTGAGCTTACTGTGAGACTTAGCCAATTTGGGTAATAATGTCCTATAATATTTATTGTACAGTCCTACCACCAGATGGACACTGACATATTCGCTAGCGTGTGCTTTACTTACTTTGTATGCATCTCGCTCGTACTCGCATATTAGTGCGACCGAGATGTATAGAAAGTAAGTTATTCATCGATTCCATATTTGTAATTGTATTTTGCAATATTTATTGTTTGTAAAAAAATTACATGTAAAAGTGCCCCTGTTGCCGGCCTATTTGCTGAATAAATGTTTGATGTTTGTTACGCAGATGTTAGAAAATATGTCAATTTGATACTACCTTAGTTATAGTAAAGCTACTGGACCCTATACACAACCGACCTCAATGATTATATTTTCGTCATACTTCAGAACGTCTCCAGAATGTCACTGATTGTAAAAAGAACATGTCTCTTTTTAGCCAAATATTTTCGTTGAGAAGTGCATCAGACGCTCTTAAACAGATTTCTAAATCGGTAGGCGTGAGTCAGGGGTAGTGACGTCACGGGGTGCCGGGGTGATACGCACCCCTGCGTCAGCGTCGCCCCGACTCGACCGGTGAGTCATCGCCCACCTCCGCCGAGACGGCTCATTTCGACTAAAATAAATAGAAATGTATACTGATACTCACAAGGCGTTAGTTTGTTATAGTTCGATAAAACGTGTCACGTAATTTATATTCGATGTACAGTGAGCTGCAAAATTGCATGGACACATTTTGAATGGATTCATTCATAAAGCGGACATGCAATTTAGCGGCTTGGTATACCTTAACTCTTTAGCTGCAGCTGCTATTTTGCATTATTTACTTAACCAATGAATATAAAAAATAAAATGTACCAGTATAAATTGTATGCACTTAATGCAACTAGGTCATTAACTTACTTCGTGTCACAATTTAATTTTTTACGTTTAGCTAAATGCTAATTTGAATCGTAAGTAATAAAAAGTCATCGTTTTGCAAAATACGTTCCAGATGGGTGGGGTTTGCATTCGAGCGCAACTTACAATAAATGCAATTGACCTTCGGTGTAATCTGCTTTAAAAAAGTCCAAAACGAACACATTTGGAATATTTAGGTTGCAGCTAAACTAAATGTAATGCTGTGTTGACTAATGTATCGATTGTACATAAGGCTGACTTCTAATTGTTGTGGTTATGACAATAGCGCCTTATTAACAGCAAAAATGACCAACGCTATAGTACATTACGATACAAGTGCGAAAAATAGGAAATTCGAAACGAGTGGCGATAAATTAAAACACGACCGAAGGGAGTGTTTTAAATCGACACGAGTTGCGAATTACCTATTCGCACATGTATAGTACAACGTTTTACAGTACATATGGCCCTTTAAATGTTCGACACAGTAACGTAATATGCTAATTTACGCACTAGTGCTATAAAGTAGCACCATATGTACTGTAAATGAATTTTATAGATGACACTTCGACGTTAGGCCCTAGTAATTCTAAAACCTTTATGAATTTTGACTTAATTTTACACACACACACCATTCCGTGACATTAAAGTGAACATTAAATAAAGTAAAAAAACATATAATAAAATATAATACTTATGAAACAGCATTTAGGATGCATGCCTGTTTCGTCACTAATCGTGTTTTTGGCACTAAAGGAACTTGGTTGAAGTTCTTTGATTACAGCACGCGGGTTTATAATCTCAACACATATTTTTTGTAGCGTTTTTTGTATACTTATACCTGTACCTTAGGCAACTTGGGTATCTGTTTTTATTTGAACCCGGATAAATATTTTGTCTAATACAAATATTTAGGGATTTACGTTTTCAATACAATAAAACATATCGAAAAAAAAAAACAAATTTATTCAGATCGCAAACATGCTTACACTTTCCTTTTTATTATTATGCAAACTTTCAACAATCAATGCAGCGCGCGTCTTTAACAACACGTAACTGATCAACTTTCTTGTTTTGTTTTTAATGCATAATCAATAGGTGGTAGGCATCGTTATTCTGTTTTAAACTCCCAAAACGTTTATGAAGTTTACTCGTGAAGATTTTAATAGGGACATTTACACGTTCGTATAGGCGAATATCTTACTTAAATGGTTCACTATTTATGGTTTTACTGCGAGCGATTAACAACAACTTTGCATAAAATGGACTAATTTTAGCAAGCCATTACATTGTAACGTAACATTTTTAGGTCCAAGCTGTTTTAAAAATGTTAATTAGGTGTATTAGGTTTAACATCTTAATTTGTTATTGACATCTACGCATCTCATCTCACCCTCGCGCGTATATTGGTACAAGCGAGATGTACAGATATAAACATGGGATTAACGGATTAAGTTGGAAGTTCGAATCTGCCTTCTGCATCGATAATTTGACGGCATATCCGGCAAGCAATTCAAATTCATCAGTCACGTACAAACTTTTATAACTTTTGGCACTTTCTATAGACTGTTGTCTTTGTATGCCTCACGTTTAAACAATAAAATTTAAAATGCTGTTATCAAGTGTTTTTTTCGTGACAGAAAAATTGCTAAGCCGTGTTTTGTAATTATCATTATCATCTACCGATCTAACAATAACAAATGAAACAACAGTTTTACTACTCCATCGTGCCTAGAGTCCGTCTAAGATAAATAAGATAACTCGGAACCGACTTTAAAAGAACAAAGTGTGTCAGTGTCATAGTAAACGCCCCATTTTATTGAAATTTGACTTTTATGATGACATTCCACACTTTGTCATTGCAAATGCCATGCAAAGTCAGCTTGGTCAGACTCTATTTGCCTAATAAAATAAAATCTTGTAAGTTAAATTTAAACTATTTAAGTACTATTTTAACGACAATACAATAATATGCTAATAACAAAGAGCTGAAAATCTCTGATGATGCAGTCTAAAGGTGGCCAAAGGAGGTTCTCGACGAAAAAAACAATCAAATCGAGTTTGGGGTCATTTGAAAGGTCTCGACGAATTGATTGATATTAAGTCGTTTAATTATTATCCTTTTGTTTTTACTCTTTTACACTAATTAAATGAGGAAAGTCACTTTTAGCATTTAACGAAAGCTGTGTGAGGACACTATAACCATGTTAACAGAATTGGATGCGATTCGCACGTCGCTCCGATGTTATACGCACATACCGTTGTCTCGCTCATACATCGGAGCGACGTGCTAATCGACTCTAGTGTGATAACCGCCCCATGTATATGTATATATACTTTGCTGCTGGCTCTGCTCCTCGCGCTACCGCGATGTTGGCCGCTCCGGCCACACGCTCCATACTTCTTTATTTCGGTCTTTAGACTCGCGCCAAAAAACCAACAAAATAGGGAGCGGTGGGCATGACGAGGAGCATAACGAGCTTCACGACGAGTAGCGCGGCCACACTACCTCCCATGCCACTCGTCGAGTTTGTGGCGGGAGTGTGTGAGTATTACCGACAAATCATCGTTTGATAAAGGTCGGTATTCCAATAACAGTAAAAATTCTACTGCCCGTGGCTTTTAAATCAGTGTAAGTATGCTGTCGGCTATCATTGCACCGATTGCATATAATTTATTTTGCTCGGCACGATAATCAACTAGGTAAATTGCCCTTGCTTGAATGCGGGACTCGACAATGTAAATACCATTCAAAGTGGACGGACTACGTACATTCCGCGTAATCACATAAATACCTGCCTGGGCTACCTGCATTTGCCAATATCCAAATTCCACGAGTAGGTATGAAGATGATAAATAGCACAGAAATATAAAGGAGAAGTGGATCGACAGCAAAGAGCGTCTCTTTAATTCCTGACCAATTTCATCAGAAAGCATGATCGCAATGTCAGCAACTTGAGAACTGTTGCGGTACCAATGTGAAATACTGGTATGCGTCGTTACTACCTGTATAAATTACAGTACAACTATAATATTCAAGTAATTAGGTATAGGGTTACTTATTACATTTTAGAATATTGAACTAAAAACAACAAAACAATTCAATACTTTCTTTATTGCGTGTTGTCAAAGTGGTCTCCATTGCTTTTTTGTAAAATTTAATATAAAGTGTTGATATCCATAAACACATTATTCCGTCTGTCCCTCATCTCTTTTGAATGAATGAATTGACGAATAACTAGTTCTCTGTAAAACGTGTCATGAAAATAGTATTAAATATAAGACATATTGACTTTGGAAATGCGTACAATATGTGTTATCATAAAATAATTTAATTTATGTATGTACAGTCAAAAGGTTTAATTTGTGACCCATTTCGTACCTTGTCACAGTGTCAATAGTGTGAGGTCTCTAGCGACTTTCATGTTGTTTGTCCCTGTGACAAAGGTACGAAATGGGTCACAAATTAAACCTTTTGACTGTTCTTGAAACGCGCTCTTCATAAGCGCGGCGACGGCGTATCTCTCAATATGTCACAATCTCTGTCAATGTCATGACTCTCATAAGTAACATCTAAGAAACGATTTTGGAGACCTGACACGTGTGGCGTTGTGAGTCAGTTTCTGTAGACATATTATCTTATCTACGATTCCTAATGGCCAGCTCGTCAAATAGACCCTGTGAGACGTATTCTCGACACGGTGACTAACGTCATTCGATAGACACGAAAGTTGAATAGGTACTCATACATTTATAAAATGTTTTTATAAAAGAAAGGTTTAGATTTTTTGTGTCCCGTCGATAAATTAACCAGAGTTTTATATAAACAAGAGATTACCTGATAACTGTAACAAACCGCTGGAGAGGGAGAAGGATCCTAATATACTAATGAACAACTTACGAATATGAACTATGTTCCCTCATCGGTCTACAAGTTTCAGCTTCGCGGTCGAGTCCGCAGGCCTCCACAGACAAAGGCTCCGCAGGATTTAAAAGCAGACTCGTTAAAGTTACACAGCGGCGGGGGCCTAACGAGTCGCCACCACTGGCCGCGTATCCCGTCTGAGCAGGAACTTTCCTCGTAAAAATATTTTTCAATTGCGCTAACGGGTGCGTTGACCCTGACATGTTTTAAATTTTATCAAAGTTTTAATATAGGGTGGAGAAGCCAAAGGATGTCAATTAGACTGTACTTCTACGTATACTGATTAATCTACATATGCGTCATATAAGCGGTTATGACATAACATAAGACATCGTTATGGCGGATAATAAGACAGATGCCCATACAAGAAGGTACCTGTTATCTTTTTGTAATGTTGTTGTTTCCTTATCGTGAGTTTGTTAAGAAAATATATCAACTTATTATAAAACAGTACAATAGTACCGATCCGAATGATCGCTCGGTGCGCGAGTCCGACACAATTAGTCAAATATTTTATATTAATTCGACTAAGTGAGTCGGACTCGCGCACCGTGCGATCATTCGGATATAATAAACACTGGCGGATATGTACTCTTCTTTATTAATTATGCATTACAAAGAAAGAATGACGCCAGTTTTAAATGAGCACATTGGCAAGTTCCATTAAAGATCAAGGACCTAGTAAACATCCCCTATCAGATATCACACGGAAAAGCGGTCATTAAGGACTTTAAAAGGCCTTAGTATCAGATGAATATCGTATAAGAGTAGGAAAGTCAATACGTCCCTCACCCTTCTGAAGGGATTCGTGATTGGATTAGTAGGCCCCAAGACAAACTGCCGAGCAGGGGGTAGCGGTTGAGATGCGAAAAAATAGGCCAGCCGCGTACTATCAAGTCAGTTTACGTTAAACGAGCCTTGAAATACTAAACCACAGTGATTCATAATTGTTGTAAAAATAAACATATCCTCAAATATCAAACAATACTACAAACAGCGTAGTTACAAGGGGGCAATGTTGTTGTTTGGCCACTACTCATGCTAATATTGATACCCGAGCAAGCGAAAGTTTCCAAAATTGAACTACAAGCGTAGCGAGTGGCTCGAAAAGTGGAATCTTAAGCGTTACGAGGGTTTCAAAGCACAAGGCACAAACTTAAAGGCGAGAATTTTTTTTGCCCCCGTGAAACACAAAAATTTTCACCACACCAACCCGAAGGAAATAGTAAATGTAAGATATCAAACAAAATAAAACCAAATCAATTCCAAATGACCGTCATGAAATATTTATCATTCAAAATAATCACTTAAAAGTCAATTCTACCAGCTAACATAATGAAATAACTCATAATTTGTATCTGATTATTTTGCCCCACATGTAGATAAAATGCAATGTTCTCATCAGTTTTTGAACAATCAAGAGAGCCAGCTGGTGTGGTGAAAAATATATTTTCCTGTATGCAGGTCTTCTGTACTAAGAGGTACATTCGTTATTTGAGGACATTCGTCCTAGGAACCTATTGGCGATTCCTTGAATAAAATACAATGGCTGCGCATAATGTGGCTCAGCACGAGCCTCGAGCCATTGCATTGTTGAAACGCGCGTTTCCGCTTTCTCGAGGAAAAATGCACGCGTTGTTGGAAAGTAAATGTGTAAGCAAATTTTATGAACGCAAATATGAACAGTGAACACTCGCTTAAGTAAAAGTTAAAAATGGAACCGGTATGTTAAATGAGTTCAGTTGGGCTGTGGCTTGTGGCGGAAAAGTTGTATTTTATTTGAGTTAACCTAACGTTTAAAGTTGTCTAATATTAAGCTAAATGCCTTGTACATATTGTCTAGGCTTGACCTTATAAAGACATATTTCAAAGAATATCACAGCCTACCTATCCTTCCCAAATCGTTTCACCTAAAATATATATATGTATAAACAGCCCTGTCCACCCGTTTTTTTTTTTTTTTTTCGATTATAGGTTTACTGTAATAAATAAAATGAATAATTAATTGGGGACAATATTACATCGACCTAGCCCCTAACTAAGCAAAGCTTGTACGTAACTATAACTAGGTGACGATATACATACTTAAGTTGATAAATACAAACAGAAACAAATATCCGTGCTCATTACACAAAGGCCCTGACAGATATTCGAATCCGGGACCAACGGCTTCATAGGCAGGGTCACTACCCACTAGTAATGAGAGACACTTTTTGTTACGATTCTGCATCATAGGTATAAACAAACAAGTACTTGTCCTAACGGAGCTGATCGGCAGACAGGCGCCAACTGCGGGGTGCTGTAACAAGAGCCCCCTGTTCAGGACGTCTCGTTGTGAACAGCGCAATTACTTACGTAGAGCGTCCATCCAGAGGGCGTAAGTTAGTTTTATGAGCATCATATATACCAATCATTGGACTCTGACAGCTAGTAGGTACAGCCTTGACCTCTAAATACGTAACAAATATCCGCAATCGGAGTCAAATATACTGAATGCGTCTCAAGCGAAAGACTATTTACATGGTCAGTATGTACTAGGCAACCATGCTGTGCAAGCGGAGTGTGTTTTTTTGCGCAGTAGGTAAGGTACCTAATTACTACTATGTATTAAACACGTATGTTATAGTTAGCTGTTGCCCACAACTTCGTTCGCATGGATTTTTAAGGTGCAGTAGGTTCAGAATACGAAGTTATTAAAAAGTCGTACCGCTTTTTGGATCACAATACGACTGCCATATATTGAATTAGCAATCTTGAGGCCTTTCTCCAGGGACTGTATGGGTTCGAATCCTGAGTTTTTGACTTTCGTTCTATACAACAATATCACGAAAATAGGTCTAAAACACTATAAATATTTGTAACATACATATTTTGCACAAAAGTTAAAAATATGAAAATTGCTTCTAAAAATCGGCAATATCATATCATATTTGAAGGAACTTATCGATTTATATTTTATTTAGTTAAACGTACAAGAAATTTCAAATTGTTCAAAAACATGATATCCGCGCTCCCCCGGACACAAACATCCATCTCGCTCACGCTTACGCTCAGGGATAGTGAGAGAAGAACACGAACTTACTGTGCCTATAACAATATACATAATGGATATATACAGATAGTAATCATCTGTATATATCCATTATGTATAACTAGCTTATATCTAAAATAGACCCTTGAGGCATTGTGCCTAATTGGTTGTGCTAAGCAGTTTAAAATACGTGACATTTGTGTCACAATGTCTTCTCCCTCAATCGCAAAAAATGTTTGGCCGCGAAACAAACGGTCAATCTCCTCTCAACCCCCTTACAGGAAGATTTTTTTAAAGCTCACTCAGATATTTTCATTCTCGATTTAAGCTTTCCACCCCTTTTTAACTCTATTTTCAAAAGCACAGAATTTTGTTCTCTTACGCATTTCATGTCCCTTACCTAAGCGGTGTACCGAGAAAAAAAAAAGGAAATTCCAAATGAAAGAATTAAATATGCAATTGATAAGAAACTATGTTTTTAGAATATCTACAATAAAAGCTTCCTTTAATTTAGAATTTTAGTTTAATCATTATTTTTACTGTAGGAGTGATAGGCAGCTTCTTCCTAGCACATTCAGGGGCAGCTTTTTACGGAGTTGAAATTCACAAAGCGAGGTAGTTTAAGTGTTTCGAAATCAAGCATGTAGGATGTTGCACATTTTCTTGCTATTTGGAAAAGACCAATTTTCAGTGTTTTTTTTTTTTTCTATTTACCGGTGTAAAGTCTCACAGCGTAAAACCAGAATTATTTTATTTATATTGGAATATATAACATAATAATAAGACTTTTCATCGCGATGTGTCGCGGTAGTCATCTTGCTTAGAAACAAAATAACGGCCGTTTGAAATTTATGTTCTTTTTGGCACAAGCTTTACTTACTCAAATAGTTCCTCTTGTCCTTCTTACACTCTTTCAACCCCCTTTTAACGAAAAGTTACTTTTCTTCTGTTGTATTAATGTACCTTCCTACGAAGTTCAGGTTCCTCCCTGACAAAAAATGCATTCCGGATACAAACTTTCAACCCCTTTTCAAAAACGCTAAAATCACTTTTCTTGTATTTTATTTTAATGTGTTTTACGAAGTTTCTAGAAATAGTTTAAAATAAAACTTGATCCCCATACAAATCCCCTTTTAACCCCTTAGGTGTTACATTTATCAAAATCGCTTCTTATTTCTTGTATACAATATGGATGAATACATTTCAACTGTCTAACTTTTGTAGTTTCGGCTCTGCGTTGATGAGTCAGTCAGTCAGTCAGTCAGGACATGAGCATTTTTATATGAATAGATTTAAACTTAAGCCGATGGAATCCCGGTAAGGGCATTTATTTGCGTGACAGATACTTGTTCCTGTGACATGGGCGTTTTCTTTTAATATAAGTATTTGTTTATCGACGCCTAATACCCATAGTACAAGCTTTGCTTAGTTTGGGGCTAGGTTTATCTGTGTAAGATGTCCCCTGCTACTTATTTATTTTATATCAGGTGTCCGCAGCGTTTATTTAATCTTAGTACGAGTCGATTCACGGAAGCTGGCGTGAATGCATTGGAATTGAAACATAAGTTAGTATGTTTTGCCAGAGCACTTTCCCTAGATGGCCACAGTGGAGAAGAAACGACAACGTTACAAAAAAATATCTAGAACTAGATACAATTGCGTAAGACTAATATCTTTATTAGTTTCTCGTTTTACGAGCACATGACTATTTGTAGGTAACACTTAGAAGAATTCTTATAAAATAATAATTTTGACCCAAATGCTAAATGCCCACGTTATGATACGGTTGGACGTAAAGATGATGACAATGAAATTAATGACACTTTATAGGTACCACTATGTCACCTGATTTTAATCATACAATTAATTAATTCTAATAGTAAGCAACAATATTTTCTAAAAACCGGAACTGATCTAAAAATATTGTTCTTACACTATCACACCCGAGACCAATCTAACAGCTGACACGAACTTAGAAAGAAATGTACACAAACATATTTACTCGAATGACACCACCCTCTGTTCTTTGGCTACTGGCCTCCAGAAGAGGTGTGAGGACGACATTTTACTAATTAAACGATACAAGATATAATTTACCGGCTTGAGTAATTAGCCTAACCGAGCAGCAAGCAGCACGCAACTCAACGGGATGATTTTGCGATGGAATCGCATTTCCTGGTCGCGATGTAATTAGACTAGAGTATCTTAGTAGTATTTTATTCGTTGACGCCTCCTCTGTCTATCTACGAGTATGTAGTCCTGCTCATGACGAGCCATACGACACGAAAGCACGAAGTATGGACATTTTTAACTTTCTACGTGTATCGCTTTATACAGCTAGCAACACTGATGCGAGCTTATATCAGCCATTATAACTCAAAGTACTGCGACAATTAAAATAAGGCAATCATTTGGAAGGGGATACATAGCAAACTAAAAAAGAGTAGGGTATGCACATATGAGGAGTCAACTTCGTATAATTTTGGTTCAATATCACTTACGAGTAAGTGACTTTGATGAATAGTAATAATTATAACAATAGGTAATAAAGTACCCACAAATGCTCACTTACACGAAACGAACTCGATCTTTTATTCTTTTAAGCCTTTTTTATCTGTGGTGTGGCGTGTTGGAAGTCACTGGACACATCGCGATCACAAGAGATCGTTTGGGTTACTTATTTTTATAAGGGAAATAATAGGAATGATAGAAGGTAAGTTTGTGAACGGTAGAAGTGCATAATTTCACAGTTGAGTGGACGCGGGACCGGTCAGAGGGGTCTGACCGCAGCAGGTGTAGTCGCGGGCACCGCCGCCGGCGCGACGCTCACAAGACCACTTCAACATACTTTTAGAACAATACAACGACCTAGTCTGGCCAATAAAATCCGTATTATTTAATATCCGAACTGATTTCAGCAACTGCTATCCGATGAAGGACTGTCAAACATTCGGTACAAAAAAATGTTAACAACTGATGATGATTACGATTAGTTAGATGGTTCAGTCCAACCTACCCAGCTTTCATTGTCTTATGACCACCTACAAATACGCAAATATTTTATTTAATGATTTGCACTAAACTAGCTACAAAATAAAACATAATATAAATGTTTTGTTTTGTTTTCTT
The DNA here is from genome assembly GCF_033807575.1 of Cydia pomonella. Taxonomy (NCBI): domain Eukaryota; kingdom Metazoa; phylum Arthropoda; class Insecta; order Lepidoptera; family Tortricidae; genus Cydia; species Cydia pomonella. Next base: position 39,775,231 of record NC_084703.1, read on the forward strand.
CTGAGATATCGTAGTAATTACTTTATCATATAAAATGTCTATCTAACATTCTTACTGAATATAAGTTATAAATATGAATGGGTCAGCCATGACACAAAATTAAATAGATGACATAATTATTATAATCTAGCCGTACATGATTTAGTAAATAACAATAAAGTAAGCTTACACCCAATAATTGTGAATCACAATGATCGTAAATTTAAATCGCTTGCTGCGCATTGCATAGTCAAACCAAAACTATGATTTGTCCTCTGTGTTGAAAAATATCTGAGATGATCAGTTTTTTTCGTATTGTATACTTTTTAGTCTAAGTAGCGGTACATAGACTACAATCAGTATTATAGTTTAGTTACAGTACCAGACACGGTCAAATAATCGAATTGTCCTTATTTGTATTTTTTTTTATTCAATCATCTCAAATAATTTCAACAGTGATCCATCTTTGTTCTATAGTGTCTATATATAATCAAGATTTTATAAATATTCAGTTAAACCTTAGTAAGACCGTGTAAGTTTTTTGTCACATGGTCAAATCATGCTTCTACTTAAATCAAAATTCGCAATAATTGCATTCAATTTAAAGTTGACAGTGTTAAAACTTTATTAACATTCAAAGTTGATCAAGTACTTGAAATACTTTACCATTCTGAAGCACTATGTTGCTGATATAATATTGACAGCGACTTATTGGAAGAGTGTCCCAGTCGACGAATAAATGATGTGTAACTTAATAGCTAATTATAATTACATACCAATACGTTCGCTGAGTAAAACATAAACATTCGCAACGCATTAATATTAACAATAACTTGAAAACAATAAACTATCATATGTCCACTATACGTACACATTGTTAATAAACAAATGAAAAAATTGTTTTCTTATTAAACATCCTGCAATCAGTCATCCTGTAAATGTATAACCCCACCGCTTAACTCAAACTCGTGAGAAGTTATTGTCATGGCCTAAGATATTGTTGTATGTTATTAAGTTGTTTGCGAAGGGTTTTACTTACGCGCAATAATTAAAACTAGAATAGTTAAACTCACCAAATCCCATATTAAGATACCTAATATACATATATCGCAAAACTAACGAACCGTTTCGAATATTTTGTCGTGTTTCATGACAAAAAATAAACAAGTACCAATACCAATGAGTAATAGAAACCTATTTAGTAAGCTTCTTTAATATTCATTTGTTATATAGTTTAATCCCAAAACCAGTAAGCGAAAAAGTTCGAGCACTAATACAAGTTATACGGATTGAAGGAGCCGCCTCCAGCATACGACGAGTGTAGTCTCGGTAGGAGGCGACGCGGTTTCACGCCGCTAACGAGGGCAACGTACTAAGCTCCCATACTCGTTTTTTGTGCAGATTAAACTGTCTTGCCTTGGGATTCGCACAGGAACGCCTGCCGGCTCTCCGTTGACACAACGATAAAAAACAATGATAAATCACTTAATAAGTACAAACTACAGTACCAATATGGTTGATTATTAACACAAATGCGGACGGCATCATCAATTAGACGCTAGTGGTATTCATTCAATACATTAACATTATCCAAATGGCCCTGGGTTGACGTCAGCATTTGCCGAAATCTCGCTCACAAGCTATTTTGGTTTCCAGCAGCGTCCATAACACGATGAGTGGGCTGGCATGTTTGGAATTTTCAAGTGGTCTGGAATGAGTTACCAATCATAAGATTCCTTTAGATTAGACTAAGAACCAACTGAATGTTTGTCATTATTATGCGCTTTGCTCAAGTCTGTCAAATCTGGGACTCAAGAGTTCTCACGAGACATCAGTCCAGGGTTGACTGAGTAGATGCAACTAAAAGCAAACACATTAACAGTGATTGCTTACAACAAGATGCTCTTTGTCCAGCCAAAGTTGGAGCATATCCATATAATATGGGCCAAGAAAACGAATATATTAAAAACTACGAATTGCCTTTTATACTATACGTACTTATGTATATGTAAACTTGAAAAACAAAATAAATTCGACTGTATAACATTAAAGAAAGTGGAAGATTAGTCATTTAGGTGTAAATTAATAAAATACGGTCGCGCATCAATACGAATGAAAGCGAAACAACCGGGAGGAATATGAGAGAATCGTATGAGCACGAGTGCATTAACCCAGTAGCGGACGTTGCTCACAATTAGACTGCCTAAATGTGCGCGCAGGTTCCCGAATTGCCTGCCATTGAAAGAACGCGAGTAAACAAACTAATTTAAACACGTTAAAAGTATCTACGCACTCTCGCGCGTGTGTACAAAACGGAAAATAGTACAAAGTCACATATTCCAAACTACTCAAAAAAAAAACATCATCATGGTATTTGATAGGTAGACGGAAATAAACATCGAATTAAAGTAGTGACTGTGACCATTCACAGTCACTACTTTAATTCGATGTTTATTTCTTGAATGATGTCGCATTTTCACCCTCGACATAACCTGAGGTCGTCGACGACATGTGGTATGACAGGGGGACAAACACGGTACATGTTTTAATATGAGCACGCGACTACGTACGAGCGTGTCAACAAAACTAACGTATTTCTGCCGCCGTATTTAGTCCCGTTTTTAAATCACATCGGTTTGTTTTGAAGAAATACGTGAATTATAAAATTTGCATAATCTAGAATTTCAGGTCAATCTAATAAGCCCTTGGCCGCAACGCATTTATAAATTCTAAATTGGCCGAACACGCCATAAATGGTGTTTCAAGCTTATACTGTGTACGCAGACATTTGCGAATGAAGGTATGCATAACTTTTCAAAAAAGGAGCCAATTCAATGCTTCAACCTCTAATCACTCGTTGAATCACAAAACGAAGCTCATTGCCCCAATGCAACAACAGGTGACGCATTCACTGGCTGCACCCGTGTGCGCTCGCTGCTGGCTGTTGTATACATAATAGGTCCTCAGTTACCTATTTAAAAAAAACGAAACTTGCGTTAAATACATTGTGTTTTTTTCTAAACGTTTCCATAAGATACGTTTGTACAATATGTATTTTCAAAATAATGTGCATAAGTATTATTAGGTATAGTCCTCTATATAAATCCTATAAATATACTGGCGTACAGTAGAAACGGCAAAAAGGCTAAACAAAGACCATTTGTTGACAATTTTTATTGATTCCATATATGTTTTGTTATATACTTACCGGGTTATTATTATTAGGTCAATCTTATAAGTGTAAGATACATTACGATTTATATTATTAACTACGTGTGATAGATCTAGTATCAGACAAAATATGACACAGAACGAACGATCAGGCAACGTTAGTACCTTCTTGACTATGGGTAGCTTTATAGACTGTTTGTAACACAGCATATTTAGTCGACAGCGGCGTCGATTGGATTTGCTCTGCGTTCCTTTCACGTTAGCAAAGAACCTTGAAGTTTAATCACGTTAAGCAGCTGCGCAGCTCACATGAATCGTCCATCGAACATCGTCCGAGGCAAATTCTCACGGAATGCGCACAATCAAAATCTTATGAAGGAATTCCCACTCGCTCGTACAACAACATACGCGCATTGTTTACGAAAACGAATGAATCATTACTCCAGCGATGCACATATTCAATTTTAAATACTTTAATTAAAAATAAATAAAACCTAATTGGCAATGAACGCAGGTATAATTATTAAACCTTTGCATATATTTATTTTAACTTTATTGCATAAAGATTTACAATTATGTACAAATCCAAAGATACCACTAGCATTATTGGCATTGCCTGTCCTTGTCAGTTACACTAACGTTAAACCCTAAATCTAAAAAGTTTCGCATATTTTTACCTTTAAACACGTCATTATTCAAGCATGTGCAAGCAACGGTAAATAGCCTATCTTCTCCTGAAATATGCTTTGGAATTATGTAGGTAATTGCCAATTGGTATGGTGCATAATATTTCAAATCTAATACGATTATTAAATTAAATTTGACGACTAATGCGATGGGCGAAGCGATGCGCTTTATTAATATAACCGTCTTTACCAGTCGTGAAAACATCTTTAGCCGGAACCTTTCACTCTGCCATCACGTGTGACGTAATGAACAGACTATAAATTTTGATATATTATTAAAACTAACAAAGCGTAGTAAACTAGCACCATTGACTGATTGGAAGAAAGCGTTACTATAGGTATCGTTAGTGAGGTAAGAACGACTGAAGCGGATCACCCACTTGGGGATCGAATCAAGGAGCAGCGCGGCGCAAGCGGCGACGTCTCGCTGGCTGCCGCGCAACACCACGGCATACTCCAACACTTTCGCTGTTCGTCACCGGCCACTGGCCAAACGGGAACAATGCGGCAAACCGTTCGACAGGAAACAAACATAGGAATGTCGCGAATAACTATGACGCCAAGGCACCGGAACGCCCGTAGCAGAAATACCAGCGTTGTGCTATTCTACTCATTTAACAATTTGAATTTAACAATTGAATTAGAGTTTTTTTTTTTGTACGCAATAAGTTCCTTTACGATTTTCGCACATTATTTTAACGAAACTATACCAACTGTTTTATGATCCCTAAATGTCTTAAATTAGGAGCATGATCCAAAGATAGAATAAAGTAGTTAAGTGTGTCAACCGACAATAGAAATCACGCGTGTAACGAGCGCCATCGTATCGCAGAAAGCCAGTTGTAGAAGCCTACGCAATAAGACTCTCGGATAAGATCAATGCACTCGCAGGCATCTGTTGTATGTTCACAGCTATCTCAAATTAACTGCAATATTCATACTTCATATGAAAATATGTTGATGACATTGTTATATCCATATTTGTGATAGGTCGATGATTAGAATATAGTGTATATTAAACAGAGGCATAATAGAAAAAAAAACAATATGTATATCGAGATAATCTACAAAGTCCGATCGATATCCAAGCGCATCGCGTTGCCTAACTTAGAGGCACAGGAGTATAACCGGGCCCCGGCCCGGCAGGCCATCTTAATGTAATAGGTTGCGACATCACATGTGAAGAAACCGCAAAATATAATGCCATGGGAACTGCACGCATGTAACCGGTCTAATCGCGACGTCATCGAGACCACCGAACAATTGAATACACATGGATTATATTATGTTACCGTTTTCCAAGTATAGTCAGCCGAAATATTTCATTAAATTTAAAGTAGTCCTTCGCAACAAGAACGATTATTTCAACGAGACGTGTGACATCGACTGTTTATTTTATCTTATACCTATTGTATCATCACAGATTACTTATAAATGATAGATGATGTTCAATAATAAAACAGATGCGATAAAGCAATTGATATATTTAGAAGAACTTTTATACGTCCACATTTATAAAGTTTCATGAAGGCGCAGCCACAATGAGAGCAACCAGGCGATGAATGCATTAAATATATTCCCGACTTATCTATCGCTGTGTAAACATTTAAATGAACGAACAGAGAGCATGCATCTTAAACTTTGCGTTTAACGATTATATCGATGATGCGTCTGTTAGTTCAGGATAGATAACTTCCCGATTCTACTATCTCGATTACTATCACACGACTGTACGTTCCATTTTATCGCATAATCGTCTGGTATGAGCAGATCCTTAATAGGCCATCTCAAGGAAGATTAAACTATCCGATCCGTGTGACACGAAAGAAGTTATGGTATATGAAACCGGGTAGCTTTAAAATTTACAGCGGAGGGGCAATAGAAAATCGTGCAGGAAAGGAAACTTACAAACCTCTTTCGGTGATAAAGCATGCAAATGAAAAATGATGTAATAAGTGGAACATTACCCGGCGGCTTACTCGGACACCGGACAGTCACTACACGTGACTACGTTACTCACCTGAAACAAAAACAAACATGTACATGTTAGCGTATATTTTGCAAGTTTAATTGGCATTTTTTCTACTGACGAATGAAGGGTACACAATAAAAACATTAATCATCGCCATGTGTAGACGTCGCGTAGGAGGTTTATAAATGTATATTTAACGTAAAGTGTATCGCAAGTGAATGACCTCGAACTTGAGCAGTGCAGATAACTAGCGTGTGTAATGTGTAAACAGAAGCGCTCTGGTAAATGAAATTCCTATCGAGGAAAGGCGCGCTTCCGCATGGAGCGTGGAGCACACGTGCCGGCCGGAGAAATCTGGCCGCACCGTACGGCAATATAATAACACCGACGCAACGTACTCATACTCGACTACTCTGTCTAACTAAATTCTTTTAATCGGGTATATAATTACCCAATTGGCACGACTGTGACGGCGTTTGTATGCGTCTATGGGCCACATTATGGACAGTTATTTAATATAAAATAAAATGATAATATCATAAATATTCCATAATTTGATCCCCCCCCCCCCCCCCCCCCGAACAGATTATCACTAATGACTTTTAGTACCCAACTTAGGCGCAGGTCCTTCTTTACATTACACTCAGACTGCAGTGGAAAAATTTTGCCGTGTAATCTTACATTTTATTATAGGACGTATCAAATCGTGACAGTTTTTTTTTAACCGGAAAGGTTTATCCATACATAAATAATTAATTAACAGTTAAGTATTTAGTTGTTTATGTTGATACTCAATTACTCACTAGGTCACGCAATAGTATTTTATGCAACAGTTGTATAAGAAGGGTCAAAAAAGGCGAGTGGCGTGAGTTACAATGTGAGCCGGAGCCGAAGGCGTAGGCGAACATTGTAAAGGAATACGCCACGAGAATTTTTTGACCTACTTATACAACGTTGCATACAATATTTTTCCTACGAGTCAACAAAAATAAATCTTAATTTAGGTAAACAAATTACAGCAAAAGTATATAGCCAAGACGCGCGAGCATACCTTGTTACGCGCCCAGCCCGCCCCGGGCCGCGGCCGGCCGGTCGGCGACACCTCCTTGTAACTCATGAGGCCCTGGTACTTGCTACTTGCAAAATTAATTTTTTGGACAGTTTTTTCTCAATTTTGGTCACCGTAGCCTACGGAGACTAACAAGCAACGCTAAGCGGTCTTCGTAGTCTATGGGTGTTGCTATATTACGGGTGTCACATGCGTGTTTCAGACTTATGAAGTAATTATTTTTACTATGCAACCAAATGAATATTTTGTAAGTTGACAGCAATGCACTTAGTTTAAAACTGTATTCGTTTTGGTTTTGTTAGGTTGGTAGCCATTAATCGCGGTAACGTTATAGCTTATAAAAGCACAAGAGCTTTTATGAGGAATAGACAATATAGACTTTTCTTGAAATCTTTTATGTATGTTCTTATATTCGTGTTAATGAATGCATAAATGACAGATAACAGTAGAGGAGTAGGAAAAATATGAAATAATCCGTGCACTAATTAAACTTATCTAACACGTCAAGGCAGACAAAAATTATCTAAGTAACACGTTATTGTTTCTCTACAAATAAATTCGAATTATAATATGGTTGGAATCAATCGAAAGCGTTGTTATATGCGCATTGTTATGGAGGTACGGCGATTAGTTAAAAAATATTTACTACGTGAGTCAAAGCATTAGCGTACCTATTAGCAATGCCAAGTGTTACTAGGACAAACACTACTCGACGTGAAATGATCGGTATCGTGCAGTGATACCATCTGACAAACAAGTCTTGAGCAACTGTGTGTGTATCTGGCAATCAAGATGAGCGCTGTGCGATGTAAGCGAGCCGCACAGCTTCGTCAGGCCCCTATACTCGTATCCGTGCCCATCGAATATCTCAGGGGAACCAATGTTAGTGAAACCGCAAGGACCACAACACAATTATTTCACATAAAATAAATTTATATTGGTGCGCTTGTAACGAACGATCGCCAGTGTACGGCACGCATTGGCAACAAGTTCACGTGTCATATACTTGCAGCTTCCCGAGTCAAACGACTGAAGTCTTACGATAGTAACGGTCGGCAAGTAAACGGCTTTACTGTACGTTGGCCGAGTTACCACATATTTAATGTGAGCCGTTAAGGTCCGTAGTTCGATTAGGCTAGGTAGCCTTATGTTATGTATGACTCATGAGACCGTCCAGTACCGTCTGACTTTTGTTCGTTCTTTCAAAGTATGAACAAAACCAGTTAGCCTTTTGTACAAGGAAACAATATATTATAAATATAAAATTATGATAACACAACTAAAACTAAACCTAACTAAAAAAAAAACCCCTAAAAACTACCTTCTAAACCTAGGCCCCTCGGCAAGGTGCCCATCACGCAGGCAGCGTTCCCGCGCTGTATTGCGATAGCAATCCTCTGCGCGAGAAAGCTGCCGGCGCGAGAATCCCCTGTTGCCTCCCTCAACCGCTTCCCAAGCTCCTTAAGGAGCCCACGCGCTCCCCTACCCCACGGCCCAAGTGTCTCGACGCCAAATGCTACGAACTCGTAGTTGGCGCCGAGACAGCTGTATTTGTAGGCCTTAAACCGCTCTCGGGCGTCAGCCGCTGCCCCGGCATTTCTGCTGGTCGCTTGAATGTAGGATGCTGCCAACGTATCGGCGCAGGTAGCATCCCACACCAGCGCGCGGCCCATTCTCCAGGGGATCAACGACATCCCGTCCGGGCGCTTGCCATCGTCCCGCACGATCTGGGGCTCCAGAGCTGCGGGGACGTTGGCACTGACGAGAGCCCTTCTAAGGATGTCGTTGAGGGAGGCGTGGCGAGACAGGCGGCCGGCGCCCGAGAAGCAGGAAAGGCCGTGGTGGCCAAGCCGGTCCACTTGGGCCCCACAAGAAGCACAGGCGTGGTCTGTGCATACCTCGATTCCAAGGCGGAGACCGACGGCTATACGTAGGGTTATATTGTATGTCTATGTACAAAATGCAGTTTTTTTTTTTTTTTGTTAGCCTTTTCGAGTTAAGTTTAACCATTTTCATAATTATTGCAAGGCATGGTAAACCAGCGAGTCATAATAATACTGGAATCTTCATTTGAATTACTTTTATACTCGTGAAGATCTATAAGTAAAAATACCTACTTAATCGCGCAACGACATAACTTATAACCAATTTGAATGACTATCAAATATATCGTATCGTGTATCAATGTTATCGAAAGAATATAAGTTTGTCATTAATTTCTTTCATTACGCATCTTTTACGCGTTAAGGAAGAAATGGTAAGTTTAATTGCATAATATACCCGTAATATTATTATGACAAAATTTCTTTAATATGGATTAAATATTCGTATATCCGCTTTCGAAAGGTTAATTTGCATTTTATTGGTCGATGACATAATTATCATAAGCGAGAGTGCGCGAAATCTAGTTCCGAAAATACTGAGCAGTAGGTAGTTTCGCTTTTAATTCGTTTGAATAAATTCCGGTGACTGGTTTGATTGAGTAACAGACATTGACCTTCGATTTGTCGTTAAGAATTCCTGTGAGAGAGTGTTATTTTTCATAACATTACTTTATTTTCTATTACCTTGCATTAATAATTATACATCGGGGTTTTTGGTGCGAGAATGTTTTCGTGTATTTATAACTTTGCTTATTGTAAAAGCAAACTCACAAGCGGTATTGAACCTTTAAGTCTAAGGAGAGACTTTGCCTCCTTGTGTGTGTTCTACCGCTTGTACAATGGGTTGTGCTCTGAAGAATTGTTTGACATGATGCCAACGGCCGCTTTCTATCACCGCACCGCTCGCCGTCGGCAGGGTGTTCATCCTCACACCCTAGAACCTAAATGGTCGCGTACTGTGCGGTTTAAGAGGAATTTCCTCCCGCGAACGCTTCAGCTGTGGAATGAGCTTCCTGCCGAGGTTTTCCCGAGGGGCTACAGTATGGGGTTCTTCAAAAAAGGAGTGTACAGGTTTTTAAAGGGTCGGCAACGCGCATGTAGTGCCTCTGGTGTTGCAGGCATCCATAGGCTACGGTGACTGCTTACCATCAGGCGGGCCGTATGCTTGTTTGCCACCATCGTGGTATTTTAAAAAAACACCAAACTATGAATTAAAAATAGGCAGCTCCAAATGTATTTAGAAATGTTAACATAGTCTCGGTTTCTACAGTTTTTACCCATTTTTTGGCTAGTGTAAAATATTCCCGCACCAAAAACCCCGATGTATGTTAATAATGTTAGGATTTAATAAGAAACACGATAGCGTTGCTCCTAATGCTTATTTATATAAGTATATATACTAATTTTCAAGTAAAGTTTTACCAGATTTAAGATAATAGTATAAAGAAGGCTATGTATTTCGGCACATAGTTATATAGAACTATTGTAGAGGTATTTTTACTCTCTATTAATTATACTGTTATATATATATATATATATCTGTCATCATAACATAACCATGCAGCGGTGAAAACGTGGAACTTTCACATGACACTTAAAAGTCGCGTATACATTCATTGATTACGTAATAATGCGAAATCCTCCTCCGAATAATAACGAAGACACTCGTACTCTTAACTGATATAACACTGTCGAAAATGTGTTGGTACAATTGTAAATATAATGTGTTTATCAACTTTAACTATACTACCTACTCTAACTAAAAAAACAGCGGTCAATAATATATATAAACTAAAAGCTTGTTGATTCTTTCCTCCAGAAGTCAAATCGAAACAGAAAGGGTCTCACCTATCCTAAGGTAAGCCGGATTGAACTAGGTTTACTTTTTATAATAATTACAATAAAGGACCATTAGTTTTCTCCATGATCCATACCAGTTGGTATCGAATTATATGGACGCTCCGTTACCGCAAAAACAGCCCTTTTCAAATCAGTAGGTACCTCAGTTAAACGAGTAGTATTCGCTGTATTTGAAAATTGAAGTTTTGAGCTAGCTAAAAACTTCACAATATTCAGTTTAACTAAAAACTTCAACAGCACAAATATATGTCGCAACGTTCTCAAGTCCTCGTTGTAAGATAGCCATCACTACATATCTATGTACTTGAGAAAGTTACACGTACTGGACTTTATTACTCGAAGGAGCAAATACAATGGGCTTACATAATACGACTAATTGTCGTTCTTTCTTTGTACCCTTATTAAAAAGCGGCCAAGTGCGAGTCGGACTCGCCCATGAAGGGTTCCGTACCATTTATGACGTATTAAAAAAACTACTTACTAGATCTGGTTCAAACCAATTTTCGTTGGAAGTTTGCATAGTAATGTATATCATATATTTTTTTTAGATTTTTCATTCCGTTATTTTAGAAGTTACAGGGGGGGGGACACACTTTTTTTCACTTTGGAAGTGTCTCTCGCGCAAACTATTCAGTTTAGAAAAAAATGATATTAGAAACTTAAATATCATTTTTGAAGACCTATCCATAGATACCCCACACGAATGGATCTGATGAAAAAAAAATTTTTTTTTTAATTTTTATGACGTATTAAAAAAAAACTACTTACTAGATCTCGTTCAAACCAATTTTCGGTGGAAGTTTGCATGGCAATGTATATCATATATTTTTTTCAGATTTTTCATTCTGTTATTTTAGAAGTTACGGGGGGGGGGGGGGGGGACACACATTTTTCCACTTTGGAAGTGTCTCTCGCGCAAACTATTCAGTTTAGAAAAAAATGATATTAGAAACCTCAATATCATTTTTAAAGACCTATCCATAGATACCCCACACGTATGGGTTTGATGAAAAAAGATTTTTTGAGTTTCAGTTCTAAGTATGGGGAACCCCCAAAATTTATAGTTTTTTTTTCTATTTTTGTGTAAACACCTTAATGCGGTTCATAGAATACATCTACTTACCAAGTTTGAACAGTATAGCTCTTATAGTTTCGGAAAAAAGTGGCTGTGACATAATCGGACAGACAGACGGACATGACGAATCTATAAGGGTTCCGTTTTTTGCCATTTGGCTATGGAACCCTAAAAATAAGTTCATTTTAGAAGTAGTTCAATAACCTTTGTTTACCGGCGTGCCTGAAAAACTCGTCAGTACTCACCGACAAGACTTACACTACATCAAAGAACGTTATATGCTACCTCTAATAATATCTACCCTAAATTGCAAAGATTTTTAGTATTAAGTTATGTTGTTTTACCGCAATGTTGCGTTGCGTGTATATGTAGGCAAGTTTCGGAACAGAATGTAGCAAGCGTACACCGGATCAACTAATTGCACCATTGCCTTCTAATTGCCTGCGCGCCTCACCTCCATCGAGCTCATGCGCATTTTTTCTCAGGGTCTCGCCAACCAGGTAATAGGCTCGAGAACTATACTGAAGTGTTATTGTCTACAGCGTAAAGTGTATCGCTGCCTTCTGCTTACTGTGTAAGCCTTACACGTAGGGCTAGAATTATCCCACAAGCACAAAACATGTAATAAATAAATAAATAATAAATATTGGGGCGAATGCCAAACACAAATTGACTAAGTCCCACGGCAAGCCGAGAAGGCTTGTGTTGTGGGTACTCAGACATAATATACATATACTTAAATACATAGAAAACATACATGACTCAGGAACAATCTGGATCTGTGCTCATTACACAAATAAATGCCCTTACCGGGATTCGAACCCAGGACCATCGGCTTCATAGGCAGCGTCACTACCCACTAGGCCAGACCGGTCGTCATAAACCGGTCGTAATAAATAGAATAGTTAGTGTCAACCACGATGACGCGCAGTTTAGTCAAATCTAACCATTAATAACATAACAATACGAGTCAGGGACGCGTCTTCGTGAATGACACGATTTATACATATCTGCTAGATATGTAGTGAGTGACACTGAAAATAATAGGGATTTATTGGTGTAAATTATTTTTTGTTATTTTGTGTAACTTTTGTATTAGCTAGACATATCTGCGACCCAAAAGGAAAATATCGCGGCCAAGTTGGTCGGAAATATTCAACTATAAGTACTATAACTATTGTAACACAAATCTTCTTTGTGGTAGCAAGCCATTAATTAGCCACTCAATATTAGCTTGATTTTAACAACTTAAAACATTCATAGGGATATTTATGCATATTCTCCGATGCATGTAAGACGGACTCATAAAATATTTTTTACGAGTCTCCGTTGTCATAAAGCGTGACTTTATGACAACGGAGATGATGGAATCCTAAAGAAATCTAGGAAACTCTTCAACTAACACAACATCCCTAATGATTGGGTCCTTTTTTAACCGACTTCAAGATTTCATAAGTAGAGGTTATCAATTCGGTTGTATGTTTTTTTATTTATTTAATGTTACTCCATATCTCCCGTCATTTCTGAACAAATTTTGAATTATTTTTTTTTGTTTGAATTTATATATATATACAGATTGGTCCCGTTTTTGTCAAAACTCAGTTCTAATGATGGGATCCATGAGGAATCGAGGGAACTCTTGAAATGTGAAAGGCATACATATAATGATTTTTGTATATTCTGTAACAAATCAAGCATTTACATTTAAAAAAGTGACATTTGATGAAGTGGAACTGCTGATGATGATCAGAATGGAACTCTTCAACGACGCATAGTACACATTTGGCGATTTCTCCTCTTCGCTGTGTTTGTTAAGTAAATTACATTTTCAAAACAATTTTTTGTCAAGTTCGAGTTCTGACGATGGGGTCCATGAGGAATCGAAGGAACTCTTCAAATATGAAAGGCATACATATAGTGATTTTTGTATTTTCTTTGACAAATCAAGCATTTACTTTTAAATAAGTGACATTTGATGAAGTGGAACTGCTGATGATGATCAGAATGGAGCTCTTCAACGACGCATAGTACACGTTTAGCGATTTCTCCTCTTCGCTGTGTTTGTTAAGTAAATTAGATTTTCAAGATAAACTTTTGTCAAGTTCGAGTTCTGCCGATGAGGTCCATGAAGAAAAGGCATGCATATAGTGATTTTTGTATTTTCTTTAACAAATCAAGCATTTACATTTTAAAAAGTGACATTTGATGAAGTGGAACTGCTGATGATGATCAGAATGGTACTCTTCAACGACGCATAGTACACGTTTGGCGATTTGTCCTCTTCGCTGTGTTTGTTAAGCAAATTATATTTTCAAGACAAATTTTTTTTCAAGTTCGAGTTCCGACGATGGGATCCATGAGGACTCGAGGGAACTTCTCAAATGTTAAAGGCATATATATAGTGATCTTAGTATTTTCATTAACAAGTCAAGTATTTACATTTGTAGAAGTGACATTTGATGAAGTGGAACTGCTGATGATGAACAGAACGGAACTCTTCGATGATGCATAGTTCACGTTTGGCAATTTGTTCTCTTTGGCAAACAGTTAGGTTTTCAAGGCACATTTTTATATTTCTATCCTATTTAGTTTTTTTAATAATTATCCGGTGGTTTATTTCATGCATGGTGTGAAATAATTTATCTTAAATACAGTCGAATACCCTATTGCGGGTATCTTACCAGTCAACCATAGGGCAAATCTGAAATGTGTCAAGGTGGGTGCAGTGGCAAAAAAAAACCTCCTTTACCTCGTTTTCTGCATAATTAGGCGTAGGACGCTGTCTTTTTCATTTCATTGTATGAAATCTAAAATCAACAATAATCGTTCTTTCACCGGTGTCCCTCAATGAAGTCGGTTTTTTTTTTCTTAAAAAATATTCTAGCAAGCGACATACAGTGAAGTGGAACTGTTTGTTGATGAGAAATTATGACATTATTTGTTTTGTTTTTAGGGTTCCGTAGTCAACTTATAGTTTCATCATGTCCGTTTATCTGTCTGTCCGTCTATCCGCCCGCGGGTTTGCTCCGTGATCGTTAGTGCTATAAAGCTGAAATTTGGCATGGATATATAAATCAGTTAAGCTGAGTAAGTCGTAAAATAAGACTAAATAAAAAGACTTTTTTAACTCAATTTTTTTCTTCGCTTCAATCCTATAGTGTGGGGTGTCGTTAGATAGGCCTTTCAAAACATATATGTGTCTTCACGAACCATTTTTTGATAAACATAATATTTTCAAAAAATTTCGCCTAAACGGAAAAAAAATAACTAAACTTTCGAGTGCATCATAGAATTTCTGGAAGCAGTTTGTGTGCCAAAGAGTCGATGTTCTTATTAGACGAAAGTTTCAGTTAATAAACATCAATTAATTTTATGAGCCGCTACAGATTCGAAACAACACAATTGATTAATAAAATTAACACAAAGCTGTTTAACCATTAAAATAGACTGGCTTGTCTGAGACATTATATTTGTAATAAAAAGAGCGAAAATATCTACTGACATTGATTAAAACCCTGCATGTTTAACAAAGCCAGTCTCGGGCCAGTTAAGGTGATGGTGTAGTATGGTGGCAGAACGCAGGCTGAAAATACAGTGATTAGCATGCAAAAATATCGCCCAACTGGACCATAAGCCAACCTTGGAATTAGCCAAACCTTTAAGATATGCGCTATAGAACTGAATATTGCTCACTCGGCTTAATATCGCAGGTTTAGTCGAATAGGCAGGAACTGACTATAACGTCTTTATCCACATGCGACGTTGTTCTACCAAGTGCGCGATATCTTGAGACCAGCCTTGCGTATTCTTGTCGAACCGGTTTTGTGCCTGAGTCCGACTGGACCTGCCGCTACCACTCGCCAAATGAGGCGCGCGCCTGCATTGCAACTAACAACAGTTGATGCTGGACGTACGCCAGCCTACCTAAATCTTTATCAAGCATTTTTTAAACGTTACCAGCTAAAATAATGCATGCATAAATTCCGAGGCAGCTAACCGGAACGCATACCACGATTGCATGATAGTGACATGATATAGCAATCTCCTCTTTCTACCAGATAGTATCTAAAGGAGGACTCGTTTTCTGCCACACGATAAATGAAACCAACATAAATTTCAAACTATCATTGCGTATGTTGTTAGTAGAGTCAGGAAGACAACCCTGCGCAGTCACTATGCGAGTATAAATTACGAAGCAGGCAGGTGTGGCACCCATCTAGATATTTTTCAGGGTAGCGCAAAGGTCACGTCTGTGTTGGTAATCCGATACTAGTCCAATTAAGTAGGGAACACTCGGGGGCCCCGCCCGTTTACTGTAAATAGCTCTTTGTTTGGCGGAATTGAACGTCGACCTATTTACAAAAAACAGTAGGATATAGGAACAAAAACATAGGTAAATAATAAAATTATACAAGTATTGAATGTAAGATAAGAAATCTCTTTTCGTTTTGCATATTTTTGGCGAATATGACAATTGGTATAAAATACATTAAGAGCGCGTTTTGATGATGAGATCATCCGCTCGCCAAGTACCCATAATAGGCAGAGACCTTTTTTCTGGCGGCCCACAAGCGATCCACATTGCTGAATTCCGTACACAGAATGGCTTAACTGAGAGTAGTTTTCTACTAAATAATGTCATTTGTCCAAAGAAGGCGAGACGCGGGGGCTTTTCGTAGAATAGTTTGTCAGAATCGATTTTATAAGCTATAGGAGTGAATGTAGGTGTACACACGATTATTTTGGTAGCCTATGATATTTGATATACATACCAACTTTTTACAGGTCATTATCATGACGTTTTTCTTAAATTGATTTAATTGTTTAGATCATGTCCGTCCAAGCAATTAAAATTGTTTATTACGTAACAATTTTAATTTAAATACATAATTGATGCCAACAAGTGACCCAAATATATGGGAACACATCGGTATTCCTTATTTATGTGGTAACAAAGATATGTTATGAGACATTTGGCCACTATATATTTAATGCTGGCTGTACACACAGTACTCAATTACTAATATGTCATCCACAACGAAATCCACATACTAGTGGCACACATTATGGCGACGTTTATTCTTCCTCTTAGTCAGTGCGGTACTTGCAGAATTGATTCAAACGATCTGTTATGGCTTCTGTCATGTTTTTTAAAGTATGATTATATAGAGCAATTCCATAACACAAGTTTTAATGTAGACGTAAGCAACAGAAATTTTAAGGTGGAAAACTATACCACTACACTCACATATTTTGCCACGATAGGAATCACCACCAGTTGTACGTACATCACGTTGTTATGAAAACAACAACTTTACTATCGACAACTGCAGCGTTAATGTTTATGATCGGATCTCAATACAATACACATAATCAGTCTACTATAGTAGTAGTGTAGTGTGGTAGTGTGTAGTATAGTATAGTATAGTATAGTATAGTATATATTAGAATAGAGCACTGCAAAGAGCTTCCTTTAGTAACAATTCTAAAATTTATGAATTAGTAGAGTGACTCAATAAATGATTAATGTTTACATAAGAGATATGTAGGTAACAATAACTTTTACTGTCCCGTGTTTTCGTACTTGCGTATCGTCAGGTGACAAGCAAAATTTATTTTTTAGTAATTAGTGAATTACTAAAATTAATTAAACAAAAATCAACCTTATTTCAGTAGTAAAATGGTATGAACTCATGATGGTAATTAGTGAGTTTTGCTTGTCACCTGACGATATTAGGATACAAATCATATGTATTGAACACAGACATGTCAGACATCTTGACGATTAAAACCACAAAAAAATAACAGGCAATAAATACTTTTTGTTAGAATAACAGTACTCGCCGCAGATATGTGAATTCGCCTAATCATCGGTAATAAAAGGCGGTGCCACAGCCGAGATTGAAAAAGTAATCAACGTACCTAACTGTACAATATTTTAAAAATGAAGTTAATTGTAGACAAGGGCATGTTTTGTGATGTTTTGGGATTCCGTTTTAATAACATCGGAGGTAAAATTAAGATGTTAGATGAGAAAAACGCAAGGTATGTAAGAATTGGGCGTTGCTGGTACGGTAAATCAATTTACTTACACACCTCTAGTTAGTATTAAAAAAGGTATAGTGATACTGATAGAGAACCCACAGGCAGTTTATTACTGTTTAATTCGATATACCATTCAATTATATTAAAGCTTTTCATTTCATTTACTATTAAATTGCTATTGCTAAGTAAATGAAATAGTGTTTAATAAACATACCACTTTAATAAATAATAAACCTATTTAATAATAAAGAACTGCTGTGTGGAAATACCTTTAGCTTTATTTCTCCTCTTAAATATCAGCCTTGATATTGCAGCATATTGAAGCTGTTATTATGACGTTGACGTTGCATTTTTAAATATATTTTTCATCACACTTGCTCGAAAAAGAATTTATTTCATTGCAGGTATACTGAAGGACAAAGGCCTATTTTGTTCCCGCGGGAGTTATGGATTGTGATTGTTTTTCTTAAATTATGTCACTTATTCATACAAACCAAGTAGCATAAACGAGTTTTACTTTTAAAATACTGACGTTTGTAATTTAATATTTTTGTTTATGTTTAAAATTATTTAATTTTATTAATTTAACAACAGTTTAAAATATTTTTACATAATTTTCAATCATGGCTGAATGCCAAATAGGTCTGTGCCTTCGATGCCTAACCTATCGAGAAATTACAAAATGGCGGACAAAAGTTTGATATGTCACCCATAGAAATAGGATAGTATAGAACGACTGTTAAACTTCGAAAGTGTGACCAAAAATGAAATGCAAGTGTGTGCGTAAATTGTCTATGTGCGAACAAAAATAGTGATGACTTGTTACAACATATTAATAATCTATCGATGTTTAACTGCTTTATCGACTACTTTTTCAAATGTGTTTGAAAAAGTTGAAGTTGTTTGAAAATGTGTTCGCAAAGAGTTGACTTACCAAAAAAAATTGAATTTCGCGTCTTTTCCTACTGACAAGTTGGGTTGGGTGTGTATACGCTGTCTTGTGTTGGCGGCAAAGTGGTTAAAATGTAAGTACTGTGTTGGAAAGTGAAGTTTAAATTTATCGCTAAACATGTGCACCTTCAAAAAAGGTATTATAACAATCGTTATTATTTTAAGTCGGTTATAAAGGTAATATCTTAATGATGTCTTGTGAACAACTAATTCCATACCTACTAATATATACCGACAAGTTATCGATACAGTCATATGAACAATTTGTCAAGCCCTAGCGTAAAGTAACAGTTTAGGTTTTTCGGTTTAAAGAGTATTTATTGTCTGAAGAAATTACAAAATTTCACTTATAAGACAACAATTAACTATACATATAATATATTAGCAGTAAGCAAGCATGCAGACTTATTTGATAGATTAGTTAAATCTTTAATAATTAGTAAGTACAAGTAGTTTTTACACAAAATATTCTAAATTATTGACTAATATGATGAAATATTAACACACAATTGAAGAAAAACTTATAATGAACTGTATAAATTGGTTTTTTACACTTTTTATGCTGTTAATTTGATAAAATATCGTTACGAAAATTTCGCTAGGAATATCATAATTACCTGTGAAATGAGTATTTTCCTGGGTTTTTTGGCCCTGAAACACTACAACCCGGCGCACAACATGATACCATTTTCACTAAATTACTTAATATATATATTTCTTTTTGATTCTCTTATATTTTTCACGTCAAAAAATACGGCAATATGATCTTGGCCGCTTCGGCCGACTTCGAACTCAAAAAATGGTTACGTTTTCTCATATGTAGTCTGCCTCTTTCGCACTCATGGCTTGTATATATACGTAATGGCTTCCCTTTCGCACACTTCATCTGTCTGTCAAGCGAAGCGTTTGACATGTCACTGATGTCACCGTATTTAAGAATTATTTCGCTTACAATTTAGTTTTTTCTTCGCATGTGTGTGATGTGTGATGAAAAACATTGTGTGTAACTACGGGGGTAAGAATATTGCAAACTCGGGTCTTTAAATTCCCTCCAGCCTGCGGCTGCCGGGAATTACCACCCTCGTGTCCAAAATTTCACTTACCCCCCTCGTTGCACAATGTACTATTATGGACACGCTTTAATAGTACTAGGTGTTACCTACTAATTCGTTTCAAGAGTTTAAATTCACTAGAAGCACGAACTTCGAAAAACTTCAATAAAGTGAGCTGTTGAAATATACACCACAAGCAGGTTTTGTATTTTTTTTTATAAATAGTATGTTTTGTCATTTTTCATAAATTCATCACATCTCTTTCACAGTAAAAAATGTAACAAGAATGTTTTAGAATATGCAATGCCAGCTCTTTCATATGATACCCCACTTGACCTCGTAAGTAGACTTTGAAATTTTGCTCCCCCATTATGGGGATTTTCCACAGTGATAAAAAGAAACACTTTCAACTGTGGATAATTGATTGTAATTGTTCCAAGTTCCAAACCGATAGCGTAACTAGTTCCCGGGATATTTAGCGATGTGGCATACAGACAGAGTCGCACCCTGAGGGTTTCTTTTTACTTTCTAGGTACAGAACCCTAAAAACACCTTATTTGAAATATTTCGGATAGATTTACAGCCGGGTTTCTGTAATAAATATCGATATTAAGACCGCAGAGCATCTAGTTTGAAAAAAGCTGATCATATACAACGTCTATCAGACTGTAGCCACTGCAGCCAGTATCCAGGTCGCGTTACGAAACATAAGCGAACTGGTTCAGGGACATCGCACCCAATTCGATTGTGTAACACCTGATCTTAATACTCAATTTATAAAAAACATAGGTAGCGAAAATATTGAAGAGAATTTGCGGCTAACGAATGTTTACAAACAAAACCCATTTTGCCGGATAGTGATAATACCTACTTCGCAATGTCAGTCTTATCTTTGACGTTATCTTATTTTAGATGTACTATCAAATACGACGCTATTAAAGTCTTAATCATAGTAATTCGCGGCACAAAGATAAGACTGATTAGTAATTTTTAAGCACACTAAAAACTGTTAAAATCATTGCTAGTTTAAGCGAGAACTCATCATGAATTATCTATGAGTACAGAGGAGGTGGTAAGTTACAAATGTTCTAAATTTCACAACTAGTCAACTGGTAAGTACTTTAGTCTGAGTGGAATGCGGGTCGCCAACCAGCAGCGGCTTGTAGCGGCCAGCCTCGCCGGCGTTGACCACTCTCGCATACATTACAAAACGGATACTGCAATATCAATACTGGCCGGTTATGTGCGTAGAAAGATCAATGACCTTTGTATAACCTACTCAATCCCTAAGACGTATAAATATTATGACCTCCAGCACCTCCACGTAAAGTTATTCCCCTTTTATATCGAAACGCGATCAGTTTTACATTTCATTGAGCAAACGTAATAACTTAATGAAGGTGTAAAATTACTCGAATTTTGAAACAATAATGGCCTTTTATTTCTTTGAAACTATATTCGCGCACGAGCAGGCGCATCCAAGGCCTTTTAAGGTGAAACTTTCCAGCCATTTCCACGCACAAGTGTAATTCGAAACAGCGTTACCACTGAGGTTTGGACACGTAAGAGCGAGAGAGTACGAGTATTCTCTTACATATCAAGGCATTAATCCAATTTATGAATACGCACAGGGAGTTTATATAGTTTGGAATTAGTACAGTTTCACGATTCGAATTTTAAAAACTTGAAACTGTAGTTTTGACATAAAAAGACCTAAGTCCTATAATACGACACCGCCTCCGTCATTCATTTCCAAAATTATATATTAAACAAACGCTAGAGAAAATCGATGCTTTAAGATTTTGCGTAGGTTATAATCTCTAAAGCATGATGACATCTATGAAAAAGCAACGCGCCCTGAAAGGTCTGTTACCTGACTAAATTTGTAGTTAACAAAAATTAAGTAATCTCTAGGAAGAACTCGCTCGAGTCTGTACATAAGACTGATCTTTGAGTAGATAAAATTTGAACCACGTATATGTTACTGTAAAAGCCCGAAGTACGGTAAAACCTAGGATATACCGGTAAGACCTAGGTTTTACCGATGCCGATCGGTAAAAGCCCGAAATGTGAAATAATTATTGTTCACTTCGGGCTTTTACCGACATGGATTTGGTAAATCCTAGGTCTTACCACGTCGACCGGTAAAGATTGAATCATCCACTGGTTCTTGACATTATTAGATGAAAATCTTGTATCAGTGTAAGGGGCGTTACATGTAGCGCCATTTAGAGTGATGCTTCGTATTGTTTCGGCAATTTTACTAGTCATATAGACGGTCTTTCGGTTTTGCTGAAGGTGAGAGTGAACTCTACTCACTGCAAATTCGAACGCCGTGAGTAGGGATGTAGAAGTCCTGAGAGCAGAGTAATGTACAGTGTGTCACATACCCTTTGTAAGCAATATGCCCAGTTGGTGGGAATTTTCGGGCTGTAGCTAGCCGCTGTAATGGGTAACAGAAACGCATTCCGTGTGTGCTTCGTTTTTCAGATGACTAGGGTGCACTGCATAATGCAGAGATTATCATATCGCGAACGATTGGCATCTTGACTAGGTACCAAGGTTTAGGTATAGTTTACAGTAAAAACAAATTAGGTATCTATTTATAGTTCTCGCCTGTTGAAGCGACTATGGCTGGGTAATCAAATGACACCTAGATGCTTTCAATTAAATCATTTTATTTTAAGTAAAAAAACCTTTTGCCAAGCGTGAGTCATGGTAGTGGTTCGTAAGGGAGAGAAATAAGCCTGTCTGGTTCCGTTGTATGTTGGTACTCCCCTGTCATGCTAGTTGGTCGCGGTCGCGGTTTTAAGCGCCGTGGACAGCTGATGTGGATGCGAAAGGAGGCCTCTGCGTCCCTAGGAACCTAACCGCGCCGCTAAAGGGTTATTTGAACCGGAATCTTACAGCTCTATTCTGTGAGAATGCTGTCGACCGAAAGTGCGATTTTGTGTCTTAAGCAAGCTGTCAGGTACTACAAGGACAGGAACACGCCGATCTATAAGTACGTGCTTTCTGGACTTGTCAAAGGCGTTTGACCTGGTTGTGTACGACAAGCTATAGTACAAGCTTACAAAAACGGGAGATTCGATTGAATATGTCGCGTTGCTTAAACATTGGTACAACAGCCAGGTCAACCGAGTGAGATGGGCGGGAGAGGAGTCTGACGAGTACAAACTACAATGTGGACCGAGACAGGGAGGGCTAACATCCCTTCTCCTTTTCAACGTCTACGTAAACGAGTTGATCGAGGCACTCAGCAGGGCCCATGTCGGTTTGCCAGCTTGTCATATTCAAAGCTCGTAAGTATAACCCGTCTACGGAGCCGAGGATCATGTTGTGTGGCGTACCTCTAAAAGTTGTAGATCGCTTTAAGTATCTGGGGCATATGCTTACAACTGAATTGAATGACGATCTGGATCTGGATAGGGAGAAAAGAGCGACGGCAGTGAGAAGCAATATGCTTGCCCGCAGGTTCGCACGGTGTAATACATCAGTTAAATTGACGCTCTTTAGAGCTTACTGTCAGACTTTCTACACGTGCAGCTTGTGGGTGAAATTTACACAACGAGCCTATATCGCATTGTGCGTTCAATATAATAACATCTTGAGTATTCTGTTGCGACTGCCGAAGCACTGCAGCGCGTCCGGCATGTTCGCTGAGGCGCGAGTAGATGATTTTTTTGCCATCAGGCGGAAAAGAATCGCCTCCATGCTGAGACGGATGCGCGGCAGCAGCAACAGTCTACTCAAGGTGTTGGCCGAGCACCTCGACTGCCCCGTTATAAAGTTTTGGGTGGAGGTGGCAATTGGGAGAGCGAAATAGAGTATGGCAACCTGCGCCCCTATTTTCCACACATCTTAGTGTTTGGTTATAAGTTCTTGTTTTTATTTTTCTCTTAGAACCTAATTAGCAAAGTTTTAAGTTTATACTAATAGTCGTTATGGATCAGTGATCTGAAATAAACGGTTTTTTTTATTTTTTTATAATTTATACCTAGGGTACGAGACGAAACTTAAATACGTCCTTTTTTACATATTAAAGGTTGTGCTAAAATATTTACTTTTATACCTAACATTTTATTCTGTAAGAAAAGGAGACACTTGACCTGTCCGACGCGTCGCGTGTGATGCCACGGCGCGAAGCTCATGAACGCGACCGCACAGTACTGGACCCTAAAGGCAGCAGTGCATTAGCGCCAGAGTACTCTGAACGTACCGCGCGGTCAAAACTGCTAACGTTGTTGCTACTGTGGGATGCGTAGTAATGCAGTACTTCACCACTTTATTCACTTACTTGAGATAGGTACTAGCTCTGGGTGTAGAAAGCAAACAAGCTAGATGAGTTTTGCAGCTTTAATCTTGAGCACACACATGCGTAAGCAATAGATCCGACTACGTAGTATACAGAAGGAGAAATAGCAAGCGATAGGCACTTAAAACTATAAAGCGCGAGCTAAATGCACGGAAACGCGATTGCAGTGCAATTGCGCGACGCAGCGACATGCACTTCGCGTCAAGGCGGCTGATGGACTGTCGAGCGTGGCTCGCGGGGCACTGCGCGGGCGCAGGGGCGGCCGGCTGAGAACCGGTCGGCCGTGAGCCCAGTTATGCAGTCGTTGCGCGCGCTCGCTGTTAAGATTATCTACTAATAAGAAGGGATTTGTTTGTCCGCTTCAACATACAAAATATGTAACATTAACATTTGATCTTTGATTTAATTGTACATAGTTCATCGTTTATATAAATTAATTAATTGTAATAAGTTAAATCAGTTTATGTAAATAGGTTAAAAGGTAAAATGCGTGATATAATAATTAACAATTAAAATGACTATAGATAGCAATTAAGTATCTGACTTAATTAGGCTAATTAATAAATTCATTGGATACAACATTAGAATGATCTGATATAAATAATTTGGAAAATTAATTTGACTGTAAAATTGTAAAAACATAAAATTGCTAAATGTATATAAAAGAGTATAAACATAAAATCATTAAGAAATACATAAAACATTCGGCTTACGCCCACATCACCCCCCTCCAGAGACCGGCTAAGGGCGATAATAGTCAGGAAAATGAACTACACGTCCTGAACGTGTACGTTTGACGACATTTTCCCCATTCAAAGTTGAACCAGTGGTGGTTGTATTGTGGGAGTTGTTATGTGTTTGTGTTTTATGTGTTGTATGATTGGTATGTGTGTCGTGAAGTATGTAGGCTGGCTTTATCCGGTCTACAGATACTGTCACAGACTTACCATTAATGAGTAGAGTGAACACTTTTGGACCTCTCTGAAGGACCTTATAGGGACCCGTGTAAGCTGGCTTCAACGACTTGCAAAGAGTATCGTCTCTCAGAAATACATGCGAAGACGTTGCTAGGTCGTTGAAAATGAATGTACGACGCTGACTTACGTGACGGGAAGCTGGTGTCGGGTGCAAGTTCTTCGTAAACGTGCGAAGCCGAGACAAGTAGTCCGTCACATCAGGAAATGGGTCAGCCCCTGGGTTGAAAAATTCACCAGGCATACGTAAGGGCTGTCCGTAGACGAGCTCCGCAGAAGAGGCTTGGAGGTCTTCCTTGAAGGCGTTCCTTACGCCTAATAACACCAGTGGGAGTGATTCAACCCAGGTGGTGCCGGCGTGACACGTAATGGCGGCCTTGAGCTGGCGATGGAACCGTTCCACCATACCATTACACTTAGCGTGGTAAGCAGTGGTACGCTTATGTACAAACCCTGCCAGCTCGGACAGCTTCTTAAAAAGTGCAGACTCGAATTGTCGACCTCTGTCAGTCACAATATCCACCGGGCATCCGAAGCGAGCTATCCAGCCATGCAGCAGAGCATGTGCAACGGTATCGGCGGTCATGTCCTGTATTGGGATTGCTTCAGGCCACCGCGTAAATCGGTCAATGGCGGTGAGGCAGTACTTGAAACCCTGACAAAGTGGAAGCGGTCCGATCAGGTCGATATGAATGTTCAGAAACCTGCCTTTGGGAACGTCAAATGATGACAGTGGTGTGGAGACGTGTCGAGTGACCTTCGAACGCTGGCAAGCCAAACAGTTCCGAGTCCATTCTCGACAATCTCTCCTGACCCCAGGCCAAACATACCTGTCAGCCACGAGCTTCGCAGATGCATTCGCACCTGGATGGCTAAACGAATGGAGGCTTTCGAAGACCTGACGCCTTAATTCTGCTGGAACGTACGGTCTAGCAGTTGAGGGACTCCCACTTTCATCGCAGTACAGCTCAGCACTTGTCCCAGGTACTTGGACCTTAGCGAGGCGTAACGAGTTATCACCGCTCAGCAGCTGCTCCAACTCCGGGTCGTTGCCTTGGGCTGCAGCCAGCCTGCTCACGTCTACCGGTGGCGTGATCTCCTCGACCCTAGAGAGAGTGTCAGCCACGACATTGTCCTTACCCGAGATGTGCCTGATGTCTGTGCTGAACTGCGATATGAAGTCCAGGTGACGGAATTGCCTGGGCGAGCAATTCTCCTTACGAGAATGGAACGCAAAACATAACGGCTTATGGTCTGTGTAGATGGTGAAGTCGCGGACTTCGACCATGTGCCGGAAATACTTGATCGCCTCATAAATTGCAAGGAGTTCGCGATCATACGGCGAGTATTTCTGCTGGGCAGGACTCAGCTTACGCGAGAAGAATGCTAGCGGCTCCCAGCCCTTCTCCTCGTTGAACTGTTGTAAAACCGCGCCCATAGCCACATCTGATGCATCTGTAACTATGCAGAGCTTCGCCTGTGCATCTGGATGAGCCAAAAGAGCAGCCTGGCTCAAGTCCTGCTTACAGCGATCGAACGCCTCGTGCTCTGCTGATGTAAAGTGAACCGGGTGCGAAGCCTTTACCGAACCCGCTAAAAGAGCGTTCAGAGGAGCCTGACTCTGAGCAGCACTGGGTACGAACCTGCGATAAAAGTTCAACATACCCAGAAAACGCCTAAGCTCTCGCACGTTCTTGGGTGCAGGGAAGTCCTTGATTGCGTCGACCTTGGCAGGGAGGGGCTTGGTGCCCTCAGCAGAGATACGGTACCCTAAGAATGTTACCTCTGCAGCACCGAAGACGCACTTGGCAGTGTTAATGACCATGCCATACTCCTGCAACCGGGTGAACAGCTGACGAAGATGGGCTTCATGGGTCTTCTCATCCTTCGAGAAGACTAAGAAGTCGTCCAGATAGCTGTAACAAAAGTCAAGTCCCCGCAACATCTCATCAACGAAGCGCTGGAACGTCTGCCCGGCATTTCGAAGCCCGAACGTCATGAACGGAAATTCGAAAAGACCGAACGGCGTTGTTATGGCGGTCTTCGGGATGTCTTCAGGGTTGACGGGAATCTGGTTATAGGCCTTAACAAGGTCAATGGTTGAAAACACGCGGCAGCCTGTGATGCTTTGTGTAAAATCCTGGATATGGCGAATAGGATACCTATCAGGTACAGTTCGCGCATTCAGCATCCTATAATCGCCGCAGGGTCTCCAACCATTGTCCTTTTTAGGGGCCAAGTGTAGTGGAGAAGCCCAAGGGGACTCGGAGGGTCTGGCTATGCCACTAGCGAGCATAGAAGAGAACTCCTCCTTGGCGATTTTCAGTTTGTCAGGAGCCAACCTACGAGGTGCACTGAAAACTGGGGGTCCAGGTGTAGTCCGGATATGGTGTAGTGTACTGTGTTTAATTATGCGGTGTATGCCAGATGGGCGTGTGATGTCGGGAAATTCACGTAGTATAGTGTGGTAAACAGACTCACCAGTTACAACTTTGATTGAGGCAATGTCGTCAGACGGCCGGGCAGGCAAACCCGCGGTCGAAAGTAGTGTATTGCCATCCATGAGCCGATGTTCCCTGCAATTGACAATAAGATTGTAATGAATTAAAAAGTCAACACCTATTATCGCCCTTGTTACATCCGCAACAACAAATCGCCAGACAAAGTCGCGGCGCAAACCTATACTAAGCACTAGATGCACGTAACCGTACGTGTTTATCACTGTGCCGTTAGCGGCGCACAAATTGTAGTTCGTCGGCTGTCTGCGTTCTTTTAATAAATTACGCGGAAAAACACACAAATCACTACCTGTGTCCACGAGGAATGTGATCTTTGACCTAGAGTCCACGATGAATAAGCGACCTTTGCTAGGGCAGCCGCTCGCCGCCATCACCGACTGCCCGATGCATTTCCCGACTGGTAATCACAAGGCTTGATGCATTTCTTAGCCTGCTCCCCAAACTTGTGATGGTACCAGCAGGTAGGGAACTTCCGGTAGTTGGAGTTGGACCTCTTGGACGCTGAACGCTGCCTGGTGTGACTCGATGACCTTCCTCTGGGCCGGGACATTCGACCGACCTTAGCATCCAGCGCCTGCATCCGCCTGCTCAGTTCCGCAATCTGCAGCATCAGGGGTTCCGACGACGTGGAGGGTAGCGCTGCTGCTGCCACCTGCGGGGCGGGCGCGACAACGTCATGAAGGCGATCGGCGAGCTCCGCCAAGTCCTCCAGGGATGATTTTAGTTGCGACGCGACAATATCCTGCGTCCGTTGTGGTAGCCGGTTGACCCAGATGGAACGTAGGAAGTCCTCAGGAAGTCCAGGTCCTGCCAGGTGCTGAAGGTGTCGAAGAAACTGTGAAGGTTTCCTGTCTCCTAGCTCTTCAAGATTCAGGACCTGCTGAACCTTCCTCTCGCGCGACGCAGAAAGCCGCTTAATCAGCTCAGTCTTCAGCTTTCCATATTTGTCCTCCTCCGGCGGCGATGTAATGATATCTTCGACCTCCGCCGCATATTGAGGTTCAAGCTGCGCCATGGCATAATAAAATTTTGTCTCGTCGGTCGTTACTCGAGATAAACGAAATTGCCCTTCCAGCTGCGCAAACCATAGCGCAGGTTTGTCAGGATAAAACGGTGGCACCTTGACGCCAACCCGAAATGATTCGGCCGTTAACTGCTCGGCGCCATTTTGTAACGGTACCTCTTTGTCCGGCTCAGTGCCACTACCGCCTGCCATTTTGAGGTGTTTAACAGGGTGTCACCAATGTGGGATGCGTAGTAATGCAGTACTTCACCACTTTATTCACTTACTTGAGATAGGTACTAGCTCTGGGTGTAGAAAGCAAACAAGCTAGATGAGTTTTGCAGCTTTAATCTTGAGCACACACATGCGTAAGCAATAGATCCGACTACGTAGTATACAGAAGGAGAAATAGCAAGCGATAGGCACTTAAAACTATAAAGCGCGAGCTAAATGCACGGAAACGCGATTGCAGTGCAATTGCGCGACGCAGCGACATGCACTTCGCGTCAAGGCGGCTGATGGACTGTCGAGCGTGGCTCGCGGGGCACTGCGCGGGCGCAGGGGCGGCCGGCTGAGAACCGGTCGGCCGTGAGCCCAGTTATGCAGTCGTTGCGCGCGCTCGCTGTTAAGATTATCTACTAATAAGAAGGGATTTGTTTGTCCGCTTCAACATACAAAATATGTAACATTAACATTTGATCTTTGATTTAATTGTACATAGTTCATCGTTTATATAAATTAATTAATTGTAATAAGTTAAATCAGTTTATGTAAATAGGTTAAAAGGTAAAATGCGTGATATAATAATTAACAATTAAAATGACTATAGATAGCAATTAAGTATCTGACTTAATTAGGCTAATTAATAAATTCATTGGATACAACATTAGAATGATCTGATATAAATAATTTGGAAAATTAATTTGACTGTAAAATTGTAAAAACATAAAATTGCTAAATGTATATAAAAGAGTATAAACATAAAATCATTAAGAAATACATAAAACATTCGGCTTACGCCCACACTACGCTGAGACTACTCTCGCGATTGTACAGTCGCGCCTAGTACAACCTAATCTTACTTTGATTAGAATAACGTGCATCGTTACACTGTATATTGCTGTCCCGCTCCCACTGATAATATATTTAACACTCGTATTTCATAAAAATAGTCATAGTGCTGACTGTTAATGTTCTGGTTTTGCTGTAGGTTTAATTACAATTTTTCAACAACAAGCAACGGGGAGAACACCCCCCGGCTGTGGAATATATGGTATGACTGGGCCATAAGGGGGGGCCCAGCTTCCCTGCATGATCACCATCTGCTATGCTGACGACACATCTTAGTGTGGCGACACCATGGTGGCTGTGTGGGGAAGGCACATGGAAGATAACTTTTTCAGAGCGGCGGTAGCGGCAGAGATGTCAGTGGGTCGCATCGAACGCCTAGGATTGAATGTGTCCCTCCTGAAGACTGAAGCAATTGTCTTCGGGGGACCTGGAAGGGCGCTACCTGAGAACTTAACTATAGCTGTTGCAGGTGAGAGGGTTCCGGTCAATTCACACATGAAGTACCTGGGTCTTATTCTTGACCGGAGGTGGAATTTTGAACAGTATTTCCTCAGGTTAGCGCCCCGAATCGTGGGTGCTGCCTCAGCTCTTAGCTGGCTATTACCAAACGTGAGTAAGCCGAAAGCCCCTTGTCGGCGCCTGTACGTGGGCGTTGTTCGGAGCATGGCCTTATACGGGGCATGAATTTGGGCAGACAGGCTCTTGGCTAAAGCCAAGCCTCTCCTAAGGCGTCCGCTGAGGGTGGTGGCCTTGCGCATAATAAAGGCATACCATACGGTGTATTTCGCGGTGGCATGAGCCCTGGCAGGCACTCCACCCTGGGAGCTGGAAGCTAATATGATAGCTGGAAATTACCGTATGAGAGCAGAGGCCAGAGCGCGTGGAGAACGCCTCGACCCAGAGGAGGCGAAGAGAGAGCAACGACAGGCTGTCAAGAGACTGAGGGACCGCTGGAAGAGCGACCTGGAGGATTCCTCCTATGGAGCCCGCAGTATAGGGGCTCTCCCCCCGTCATTCAACCAGTGGCTCGATAGAGAACACGGGGTGCCCAGCTACAGATTGACACAGGAAACAACCGGACACGGTTGCTTCGGTCATTACCTGCATGAAATTAAGGTACGCCAAAACATGGTGGTGGCAGCGGAAATCACGAGGGGACCTCTCGCTGCACGACGTCGTGTCGGCCACGTTGCGCAGCAAGAGGGCATGGAAGGAAGTTAAAGCCTTTTGCGAAACCGTGATTTCCCAAAAGGAAGCAGCGGAGCGGTTGCGCGAAGCAGCTAGTTGTTCCCCCTCGTAGAGCCAGTGGATTGGGGGCCCACACGGAACGGCTCTGCACGTGTGGGACGAGAGCCAAGCGTCCTGGTGCTCTTCCTCAGTGACGCGGGTGTGCAACACAGGTTGGTCGGGCTGCCGAGGGGCGTCGCGGATAGAATGCCGCAAGCGATCCCATGACGCTCCCTAACGGCAAAGAGGATGACACCGCAGGGGATGTTAGTGGGTATTCTCCTCCCCTTCCTCTGGCTATCAGAGGGAGTAACGGGGGGAGCGAGTCCCACAATGGGCTTCCCCAGCCCGGGGTGAGATGCGTAAATGCATTTACCCCTGCGTCAAAAAAAACCAACTCACGCCTCAGCGAACATGCCGGACGCGCTGCAGTGCTTCGGCAGCCGCAACAGCATCCTCAAGATTGATTAATTGAAAGCGTCTGGGTGTCATTTGATCGCTTCAACTAGCGAGAACTATTAATAGATACCTAATTTGTTTTTACTGTAAACTATACCTAAACCTTGGTACCTAGTTAAGATGGCAATCGTTCGCAATACGATAATCTGTGCATTCTGCAGTGCACCGTAGTCATCTGGAAAGCGAAGCACATACGGAACGCGTTTGTTACCCATTACAGCGGCTAGCTACAGTCCGAAAATTCCCACCAACTGGGCATATTGCTTACAGAGGGTATGTGACACACTGTACATTACTCTGCTCTCAGGACTTCTTCATCCCTACTCACGGCGTTCGAATTTGCAGTGAGTAGAGTTCACTCTCACCTTCAGCAAAACCGAAAGACCTAGATCTATAGGACTAGTAAAATAGCCGAAACAATACAAAGCATCACTCTAAATGGCGCTACATATAACGCCCCTTACACTGATACAAGATTTTCATCTAATAATGTCGAGAACCAGTGCATGATACAACCTTTACCGGTCGCCGTGGTAAGACCTAGGATTTACCAAATCCATGTCGGTAAAAGCCCGAAGTGAACAATAATTATTTCACATTTCGGGCTTTTACCGATAGGCATCGGTAAAACCTAGGTCTTACCGGTATATCCTAGGTTTTACCGTACTTCGGGCTTTTACAGTAACATATATAACCCCAACATCAGTGTGTTGCAGGATTATTTGACAAAGGGTATCTGTCTGTCGAGTCCTCGTGATCTTAAATCAGCATTGTGTATACAAAACGCATCGCTTAAGGTTCCGGTCATGCACGTATCTGCGGGCCGTATCTCTGGCAAGCAATATGAGAGTACCTATATCTCTATACAATCGACGTAGAGGATCCTCTACGGTCGTAACTTTTCCGTTCCGCTCCTCCGCCAAGGACGTCCCGTCTATTTTGCAACACATAATATATGTGTACCATGCATGGTTAACATTATTGTTTACTGCTTTGTCTTATTAAAAGTATATTTTTAGTTGACTTGAATGAGTCTCAATAATATTGACAAGTGAATGAATTAAAATAAGATTCAAACAACTGAGTCAAAAGGTAGGTTGTTAGTGCTCACATAAATATAATTTATATATATCTTATACCTTTAAACGAGCAATTCTTGTATATATATATATATATATATATATATATATATATATATATATATATATATATTTTCTGTGATCTCGGAAACGGGTCTAACGATTTCGTTGAAATTTGGTATATGGGGGTTTTTGGGGGTATACAATCTATCTAGATTAGTCTTATGTTTGGGAAAACGCGTGTTTTCGAGTTTTCATGCGTTTTTCTTTCGACGCAGAATATGGTCGCTAATTTCGTGCTGCCGGCCACTGTCCGTCTGGTCCAGCGGGTTATAACGCGGACTGCTAAACGAGTGTTACGGTTTCGAATCTCGCCCGGTGACTAACTTTTGTTTTTTTTTTTATATGTTCAAGTTTATTTTTTATTTTTTATAGTTATAACCGAGCAAAGCTACTTAATTATTATACACGAAAGCTGGGGCAGATTTTACATACAAATTTCACGCCCGTTCTTAGGAACCCACCTATACATGTAACGTACGAGTAAAAAATCAGAATAAGCCATTGCTAGAAATATGTAACATACCAAGCTTTTTTAACTCCTCTTACTGTAATTTACAGATAATAGGTAAGAATTTATTACAATACCTAATTGAAAGCAGTCGGTACGTGTATTAGCACACAATATACAACAGATATTATTCAAACCACGAACCATTGTTAACTCTGTTCGGAACCGTCATGAATCAGAGTTGATATAATTAATTCATTATACATACGTAGTCTATAATTACATACGTGTAGCCACTTCATTTAAATACGAATAGGAAAAAATTACAATTGAAACAGAAATAATATTTTTCTAATAGAGATAGATAAATATGAACCATAAGACTGAAAAGATAAATAGACTGACGAGTAGACTTGTCTAGTCTGTATGAATTCAAAACTAGTAGCACAAAAAATTGCAATATCACATTATAAAACAAGATTTTCTCTTTCGAATAAAACCTCTTCCTTAGAAGCCTTATTAATCAAAACTGTCATTTTTGCTCAGCCGTAGTAACCCAAAAAGACAAAAAAGCAGTTTAGAACACGTTGAGCTGATGGCAATTCTCTGACGTCAAATCACAAGTACCTAACTAATTCTCAGACTAGAAAATTACTCTGAACTTTGGAAGGAAAAAAACATTATTTCTGAATAGTTAACCTGGTATGCGAGACCTCGTTTTGTTGATGATACATAATGTAGTCATGTTGAACCAACTAATTAACCTGTAAGATGATGATACCAATGACTAGACAAACTTACTGTGTTGGAATTACCTAATTACGAAGGTTCTTATAAAACTTATCGACAATCGAACTATATAATTGTTGTTAAGAAATCGTACTGTAATTTGTATGATACTCCTTACGATGTATAAAATATTCACTATCGATAAACTGTTTCCTATTGTCATATGAAATAACCATATTATTTAAATGTTTGAGCCATGCACACGCCACGCAAGCGGTGTGCCGTCTCTTATAAGGATCTGTATAACACAACGCGCACGTGCACGTCTACGCACACGCATCTGGTGTGCACAGGCCTTTAACAGAACCTAGCTTACATTATCTAGTACCTACCAGACAGTTTTTGTGCCGCCAAGATTTATAGATACTGAAATGTAATAAGAAAAAAGCCACAAGGATCGAACGATCTTGTAATTCGGAGTAGTAACTATCCTAAACCAAAAAATAGAAAATAGAGATTTTTTTTAGTCGGACCGAAAATTGGAGTGTCCGTAAATGTAAGTTAACGCTGAGTTTAAATTTTTACGTGAAACTAATACGGAAATGCTGAAGACATTAACTTTTATGAAGATTTCATCAACCAGTTGATAGTTAAATTCAAAGCTAAACAAACTTGAAAATCAAAGATATGGCGCAAATCCTTGGAGAATCAACGTATTATTCAATTCGAAACATGACACTATGGTGCTGTCACGCTGCGGCCCAGTCACGAACACGCGATCATGATCTGGGAACAGAGCGCCTATTCGGAAGAATAACTGCAGGAGGATCGAAGCCAAACAATACGTAAAAGAAAAACCGGCCAAGAGCATGTTGGGCCATGCTCAGTGTAGGGTTCCATAGTTACCCGCTTGTCAAAATAGGCTACCTTGAACGGGGGCTATTAGGTGGTATCCTGTGTATAACAAGCAAAAGGGAGTACCTTTTTGCAGAACTTTTACTTGGAAAGGATTTTTTTTTGGTAAAAACTCTAAAACGGCTCAACCGATCATGTTCGCTACAGTTTTCATTGAAATTATTTACTAAGCTTTTCTTGCTTGATTTTTTCCATAATTTTTGGAACCATAGTTCAAAACTTAGTGGGGGGGACACATTTCCGAAACTATATCTTTATCAAAAAATGGTTTTTGAAGACCCCTATTCTTTTTGAAATACCTATCTAATGACACCCCACATCATAGGATTACGCGAAAAACTTTTTTTTTTGTATGGGAGATAACCTAAAAATTTTTTTTGTAATCCGTATCCATGCCAAATTCAGCTTTCTCTCGCGGACGTCCAGACAGGCAGACATGGCGAAACTATAAAGGTTTCTAGTTGACTACGGAACCCCGAAATTTACCTCACAAATTCAATCACACATAAATATTGCTGCCAGCAAACAGTGAACCCAATCCGCATGTTGCTGATTAATGCATTGAGAAAAGTTACTTTGCATGCAACTGATAATTTTACAGCACTCTCGGGTGCCTTGACTCGTAATATCATGTTATTAAAGTTCATATCATCATCATCATGTTGTTATTTGACAAATCTGCGCGTCATCGTGGATGACACGAACTATTTTAGTGTACAAAGATATTAATATTGCATTTGGTAGGTAATAAAAAGAAGTGTAATTTTTACCTCTCTATTGTATTGCTGCCAATGTAAAAAGAAACAACTTCTTAGTTAAAATTAGAATAATTGTAAACAAAGTTCTTGTCTGTTGTTATGTAACATAAAAAAAAATCATATTCATTGAAATTCATTGGGAAATTAAGGTAAGCTAGTTTCAGTAAATTCAATGAAGTTAGTTTTGGTAAATGAAAACACATACAGTTAAAACATTTAATCTCAGTGCCATTTTGTACCAATACCAAGGTATAAAATAGTACTGAATTTAAATTCCCTAGACCATATCTATAATGAAGGTGGATTCATCATAATAACATCTTTTGATGACACAGCTTACAACCATCTCCTTAAATATCACTGTGACCATTCCTCATCTATTGTGATTGCCGCCTACTACAACTCTCGATCCAAACCTGCAACTTCAAACAGCTGCAGGATCTTCTTGATCTCGAGGGACTTTAACTCCTCCAGACGTAATATGCCCAGGATTGAGTCACAAGTGCGCATTTGGCATAGGCACTCTGCGAGGATGTGCAAAGGCGTCTCCTCTGCCTCCATACAGAGTCTGCACCGCCCCATGTAGAACCATAGAGAAATAAGAAGTAAGCATAGAGTGCTCACTTCATACATCAGTTTTGGTACCAAAACACTTATTATTGTCGTAGTCGACATTTAGCATTGATTAGTGGCATTATCAGTACCACTAATTGGTACTATATGTCTCAGGTGTTGCAACTGACGAAAATTTCATTTCACATCAATTTACAAATAATATTACAAGCAGGAGTTGAAAATAAGAGTTTCTGATAATAAGGTTATAATATTAAGTGAAAAACATTGATCATTAGACTTTCCATTTGTCACAACATCTATTGTCAAGTGGCAGTACTGAAAACTCCACTACTCAATGCTAGATGTCGACCACAAAAATAATAAGCGTTTTGGTACCAAAATTAATGTCCGGAGTAAGCACTCTGCTGCTTACTTCTTACTTCTCTATGCTACCACTCAAATGAATCATATCAAAGCTTTTTAATGGAATAGCTAATTTATAGATTTTGTTCTTCGTTTTTTCATCCTCAATGCATAATTTCATTAATCTTTGTTCCTGGACATTTAAAATATGCTTACAAACCCCCAATTAAAAAAAAAAACCACCTTACTACTTCAACAGAGCATTGGTTTTCTTATCAAAGATGATACCTGAATTTGTTACTGTATATAGT
The DNA here is from genome assembly GCF_033807575.1 of Cydia pomonella. Lineage (NCBI taxonomy): Eukaryota > Metazoa > Arthropoda > Insecta > Lepidoptera > Tortricidae > Cydia > Cydia pomonella. The sequence continues at coordinate 39,811,763 of NC_084703.1, forward strand.
ATTTTTTTGGTGCAAATGCCACCAAGGATTTTTTAGTAGGGTAATTTGTAACATTGCATTGTCGGGTCTATTTGGTCCAATATAACATGTGACTAATTGCCACTGTGAAAGTATTAAAGAACACCAACAAATAAAGTATTTTGAAAAGGGTGGATATTAGTTTATCCATTAATAGCCGGGTCCACACAGAACGAGCATACGCGCGAGGCATTTCCTCACGCACAAACCGGCCAGTGCAGACAAGCCTCAGCCCAGGCAGCACGCTCAGGCGAGATAAACGCACGTGCCGCCTCAGCCGAGGCCCGTCTACACTGACCGGTTTGTGCATGAGGAAATTGCCTTGCACATACATGCTCGCTCTGTGTGGACCCGCCTAATGGCAAACAAACTCATCAATTCATCTTAGCCTTTTATTAACATTTTATTGGCAAAGGGAAACCTTATTCGGATTAGTCTGGTTTCCTCACAAAGTTTTCCTTTACAGAAAAGCATATTTTATACCCAAGTCACCAAAACCTCAGGTTTGGATGCCATACTTTACTGCTAAGTCACTAACAGTCATATTTGAACAATATTACCACAACACATTATAATAGAAAAAAAAATGGCAACTATAGACATATTGCCACTTATAATACAATGTCATTCATATTCTTTAACACTTTAATTATCAATACATAGTTTAATTTTTGACCCTGTTTTACTACCCTAAACAGAAGGATTAGGACAATCATGGTTCAACAAGGCTTGAACCCACTACCCCAGCTAGTTATGCACTTTAAAGGGTTAAATTTGAAAACTAAAACCCCATGACTGAACACTCAAATTACTGCATGAAATATTTCACATGTGATATAACTAATGTTGCCCATGCAAGCACTAGATTTTCACATAGTCAATACTGAATAGTTACAATATATGTATAGAAACAAAGATATATGACATACATATAACAGCTAAATACATGCAACAAAACACCATTGTAACATGAGGTACTAGTACATTAACATTACAAACACATGCACACAGTGACTGTCCCTCTTCCACAAGTTATTGTAGAAAGTGAGGAAGAGTGATCTGTAGTGCCTGCAATTAAGAAACACACTCTAATCTTTAATATATATTTATTGAAGGTGGTGTTGCTTATGCACCAAAGTTAGTGACCTTGTATTTGGTTTTCAAGTCTTGTTACATCTTGAAATAATCTAAAAATTATAAGGTCTACCATGAAATGTTGTAACATACCTATCACTCTTGCATATTCTAGCAATAGAGAGCCAGATAACGAATTTTTAAGGTAGACTCTGTTCATTAAACCCAAAAATGGTATAAAGTATTATGTGCAACTGTCTTGCAAAGACTTAATGCATGTTTTTGTTAACATAGATTAATGGTATATCACAAAGACCATAATAATTAGCTAAATAACTTAAGCAATTAGGTGCATTGTGACAATCCATTAACATGAACCTAATTCTACGGTCATTTATTTCCATAACGTGACTTGTATGCACAGTAATGTATTATTTTATTTAAATATATAAAACCACATAAATAACGAGCAAGTAAATTAATTTACGAAAAGGATTGACGAATAAGTACCACCTACAACTTCCCACGAAAATACCATGTTAGGGCAAATGTACTGACAGTCTCCTAAATATTACTTTCTATAAGCAGCCGCATTCTGGATTCTCACAATAAAAACTTGATTATTCACATAACAGAGCCTGCATTTTTTATTTAAATTATTTGTTTGATTTATAAGCTATAATACAAATGGAAACTCATATTTAGAAGGCAGTAAACATTAGGTAAAACAATGTAAATTCAAATACAGTAGCCAACTGAACTGGCGAACATTTTAACTTACCCAAAGCTCCGTGCCCCAATTCATTTTCACAGCAGTGATATCAACTCACTCAAACAAATAACACATTGAAACTACACTCACAGGTTCCAGTATTTCAAGTAAGTTCACGGTATTAATTTAATTTTATCACTACCACCATTTCAACACATTCCAAAGAAAAACATGGCTGACGAATGTGACACAGAAACTGGCTGCGCCGCTGACTACCGTGAAGTGAAAAGCAAATCAAACAAAACGAAAGAGGACCAACTTGTCTATGGATAGTGTTGCCAGTTAAATAATATTACGGACACTATAGGGTAATAAATAAGATATACATTTTTAGTGGTTTATTTGTTTCATAAAAACGATAGATAAGCTTAAAGACTTAAAGACTAGTAATGTTCAGATCTAACAAGCTCATTGGAAACAAATATTTTTATGTGTCGTGGGCCACTTTCACCGCGTGATTGCAACAATGATCCATCTGAACCTCGACGAACTAATGCACTACGTCGTATTTCCTAAAAAATAAATATTAAGTTATCTCGCTGTGTATTTTCACGAACTATTATTATGATAACGTTGTATTTATCGAAAAAAAATACTTTTACTGGTTCTATAATCATATGATGACTGGATCGTCTTGACGTCGGAGGACCAGTAATGGACGAAGTTCTTGACGATGGTAATGGACTCTGCAACAAATAAGTAATTGATTACATGTTGTCAAAAAACTAATGACACTTTGAGAGAGAGAGAAAGAGTGATTTTACTGTTAGTTCTGATAATTTACAGATTGGAGTTTAATCTCAGCCGACAACATTTAACAGACTTTATTTACCTTCATCATAGGAACAAAGCTAAATTCTCCTGGTAGTGGCTGCGTTTGCATACAGTAAATGCCATCTTCTGACGTAACCGATACTATAGAAGCACGAGCTGAGAGTTGCTGTGCTAACAATACTGGATCTGCATCTGTAATTTAATAGTTTATAAAAATATTTCTCCTTACAATTCCTTCACAAATGGAATATTTCAAAGAAAGTGATTTAATACCTATATTCATTCCTTTAGCAACTCTTCGGGCTTGCAATACTCTCCCAGCACTTCTCCTAAATCGAATACCCTTTTCTGCTTCTCTTCGTAACCTTTGTGCTGCAGCAGCAGATTCACCTATAGCCATTGCCATTGACGACATTCCAGATCTTTTGAGGTTGACATCTATCAAGTAACTAAGACAAATGGCATTCGACAAACTGTTATCACTTGGCTGAAAATATAAACCACAAATTAAGTTACAACAATAGCCACAATGTATACATGGATGTACATATTTGTAACTCAGTCTTACAGATCCAATATCGTTCACACTTATATCCAAAGCTCGTAAAGGTGTTTTAGCTAAGCCAATAGCTCTAGCTAAAAGGTCGCCGCAAGTCGGAGGACTATCAGCACTCGTTGTTGACCATACACCTGCTGGTGCTTTGGTTAGGGGCATGGCGTTAATGCCACATCCCGATATATTCAAGCTTGAAAAAAAAGTGTTCACATTAATATTACTGTAATTGCCTATCTTTATTTTAAGGTTTAGATATTTTTAAGGAATAGGTATAACATAGTGAAAATAATTTACGATGTCAAATTACACCCTCTGGCTATTGTTACTGCGATGTGAGCTATGCCCTCCGATCCAAGTCTGCTGTTTAATCTCAAATCCAAATTGCGAATACAACAGTTAACATGGTTCAGCGCATGTGCTATACTTTCAATCCCTGGAGGACCTAAAGCAAAACAAGTTTTAGAAATAAATAAACGTAGCTTAAGTATACCTACAGTAGAAATATCCTAAGCTGAGATGCCTAAGATGTTTTTACCAGCTCTAAGACTCATTCTGTTATATGGAACTTAACATAGTTAACCCGGAATACTAAGTAATAACACCAGTAATTGTTTTAATCTTGGGCTCGTATGACTAGACGTATTAGAATATCATTTGTTTGGCAAGCTTGGCAGTAAGTGTAAGTGACAATACACGAATGAGTTATAAGTACCTAGACTTCACATTCATTGAGTTTACAAGTTCAGTATTTATAACTTACCAAATACATTATCTGCTAAAATAAGGCTTCGTAAATTTTCATGTCGTAATATAAACTTAGCTACTGAAGCAGCCCCTTCGTCTGCTATTTTGCAATGGCTAAAATCCAATGTTTCCAAATATTGACTATCAGAAAGTCCTCGTAAAATATACTTAACCCTTTGACAATTCATATCACTTCTAGTAATCCTGTAACATGAGAATACATATAGATAAGGTAATAACACAAAATTGGTTTAATTTATGCAAAATATGTACGTTTCGTACGTAATGAAACAAAACATAATTCTTAGCTGAATAAAGTAAGCTTTACTTACCTTACTATTTTAAGTTGAGAACACTTCTCTAATCCACGAGCTAAATTCTTTGCATCGTTGTTTGTAAATTGGAATTGATCTTTGCGATATTCTGTGTCTATATGTCGAAGTTGATATGTAACATGCAACTCGACCAAATTTGATAAACTTCCTAAAGCAGCGTGTAGAGATATGTGGTCTAAAAGTTGATAAACAAATATAAAATTAATGCTCTTTACTGCCTAATAATTAATTAATACATTAATGACTACAAATCTATAAAGTTTTACGCAGATGGCACTGTTACCATTAAAGAAAAATAGAGTCAAACCAAGATAAGTTGGCAGCGATTTTGATATCCTCGACAGTGCGCGGTTTATTTTAAACGCCAAACTTCTATAAAATTATGACGAGTACTTGACACATGCATCTTGGTCTGACTCTAAAGACATAAGTACATAACCAATAATACATAAGATCTTTATTTAGTTCTAAGGTGTTGGGAACCATTAAAATATGTGGGCTTTTACCTGCTTAATTCACCATTATATATATATTATGAATAGATTGAATAGTAAAGTAGTGGTGGGCGATCACAGTGGCATCTGACAAACTATGACAAGTTGAAACAAATTCAAAATGGAATCAACAAAAAACGTTGGTATATTTTTGCCCAAAAACGAAGACCTTTGCTCCGGTAGGTCAAAAGTTACCTCTGGTAATAATTTCGTTCTTTTTCGGGGGCTTGGTGTCAGACTGCTGTTGGCTAGTAATTAGATCGGCCATTTCAGGTGAAACCGTTCTCTGTACTGGAATATCCGTCGGAACCAAACTACGAATGCTTAACGACTGGATAAACGGCCCACACAGCTTTACCAGAAGAGTAACCTGTAAAAATAAAATCGTTATAGTGTAATGTTAAGTCATTTTAGTCGTACTGGAAAAGTGGAAACGACTGTACCTTTTCTGGATCGTACTGACGGGGGTTCATATTTTCTAAAATATCTGCATAATGTTTTTCCATAAAAACATTTATCCATCTTTTTTCATTTGTAATTAGTGGTGAATCAGTCCATCGAGATTTATAACATCTTTTCCAAAATATATCGTTTTTAATGTTATCCACTAGGATTTGCAGAGGTACCTGCGTATCCAATATTTGTAAGAATGAGTCCTTATCTTTCGCAGTAAAATGCTCTAATTTTGGATATCCTGAAAATTAGCCACAAAGTTACAATATTAATACTGTGCAGTCTGTTGCAAAAAAACCTTAGTTACATACCCATCCAGTTTTCACTTAATTTTTCAATACAGATTACTGCAAGTGATTTCGGGTGATTAACGTCCCAATCGAAAGATTCCGATATTAATTTTCTATCTGGTTCAATATTTTTTGGTGGTTTGTATGCCAAATAAGTATTAAAATTAATACTTTCTTGCAACTTCATAATAATTAACAGAAATTATATTCGTTAACGTTGTAATGATCAAACAACAATACGACGCGAGTGAAGCTTACATGTACTGTATCTTTAGTTTGGTTACTAAGGGTTATTATCATTACCTACTACAGTGTTTATGTTTGTTTATATAAAGTAGTGTATATGTTGTATGTTATTTACATTGTCTTATTCATATACCAGGTTTTAAATACAGTTTCAACTTTGTTCAAGCGTTTATTTATATTGGACTACTGTACATTTTATTTATGAGTTGGGGTAAAACAAATGCGCGCTGGTAACACACCCAAAAGTATTTTCTGAGAGAATATGAGTAGTTAGTAAGAAAGGCCGTAACATGCTATAAATAAAAAGGGTTACAAAGATTTCAAATTATTTATATAAGTTATATTCATTTGAACTATAATTTTAATTTGGAAATTATTGCCTCTATCTGTATCTCACAATACTCCTTTTAGCTACTGTCAACTGTCATAGCATATAAAATCTGGTTATGATGGTTATACTTAGTTATACTGTCTATGCGCACTAATCGAATTGGCATTTTTCAATTATAAGCTGTATGAAGATATGTTAAAGTATATTTTTAATTGTGCTGAAATATATTTTGTCATCAACATGGGCGCGTTTTGCTTACATAAAGTGATTTTCACATTGTAGTCTTGTTAATGTTGTAATCAGGATATTCACTTTACTCCTACTTACTTATCCACTAATCGTGTCGAATATTAGCAATGGATAAACATAATAGTACAGAACTAATCAATTCGGACTTTTCGTTGTCCAAAAACGCTAGTTCTGATTCCTTGGATTCGGATTCAAAATCAAGTTCATTGAATTCTAAACACGGACAGGACTCCGTAAGTTTCCTAAAAGGATTAATTTATTCTTATTCAATGTATATTATAACAGTTCGCTTCCTCTGGCTTTAACCCGGCTTACCTGTGATTAGTTTACTGTCAGCTGTTGTGGGTGCTTTACGTTGTGTTGGAAATAAATAAAATATAAGTAACCATGAGCAAAGCAAAAACGATGCATGTTTGTTTGTTTGTTAATCGAATTCACAGTCAGAAACAGCACAGCAAATTGTTCCAGGCCTGTATAAAACACTATTATACTTTATTCAATACTATATTCATTGCAATCTCCACATGAATCAACTTTGCTAACAGCTATTCAGTACTAAATTCATTGCAATCTCCACATGAATCAACTTTGCTAACAGCATTTGTTTTTACAGCCTCATGTACTGGGTGACATTCAGTTACTGGAAGGTGAGAAGGTGATGGGAGTGGCTCGAGATGTGGCATACTTGTGTCCATACAACGGGCCTTCAAGAGGGGTCCTAAAAGTTACAAACTATCAGCTACACTTCAGACCTATGGATGCTGCAGCTATTCACAGTACATTAAATGTGCCGCTGGGTGTTGTAAGTAACATTTAAATACACTGTCTTTTAATTTTTTATACAAAAGATTTATATGAAAAATTAGTGTATGGTAAAAAAATTGTGAATCATAGTGTTGGTAGTAGCATTACCAAAGTAATACTTCTTTTCTCTTTCAATGACATCATGAAAGTCAGTCTAATATTTTATTGCATTTCATCTCCTCAAGGCTCCATCTTGTAAAACTCAATAAAGCTTACTCATCTTATTATCATATAGCAACATCTTGCTTGTAATTGGTCCAAAAGTGTGTTATTATCTAGTTGCTTGGAACATTCTCTGTTTACTACCCCATACAAAACGGAGAACATTCTCGAGAAAGTACAACTATACTTGTGTTTCATCTTTGATATACTAAATCTATGATTTGTACAGAGGATATTGGAACTAAACATGTTACAGTATAAGTATGTAACTTTACTTTTGTGTGGCATTAACCTTAGACACTTCATTCAATTCTTGTCTGATTTCAGGTCTTGTCTTTTTATTACTTATATAATAATTCAAGTCTTGGAGACCCTTTACATCTCTAAGCATTATTTTGATGATTGTTGTTTATTATACATTCATATATTTTAGGTTTACCACTAAGCAAAGAGAATTGATTGTAATATAGGTACAGTCTCTGAGACCCTTAGTTTGACATCCAATACAAATGGTGGATTTTGCAGTCACTGAATTGTCAAATGTCAACTTCTAACAGTCAAGAGTTACCACGAAATGTATGGAGCTGTTCAGTGCTAATCTTGTTTACCTGTCAAATTCGAAGCATAAAATTGTCTTGGATTTTACACATCTTACTCAATCAATGTATCTTTGCCACTAAGAGACTATTACATCTCTGCAGAATTTTAGTATTTGTACTTTTAGAGACTGTATAAATTTGACCACTAAAGTGCCCTTGAGCCCTATTTGCTAAAAAAAACACTGCCAATATGAATCATATAAGCATTGCGATTTTTTTATAATTTTTACAAGGCCATGCACTAGGATTTTTAATTGGCTTAGTTCTAATGTTTCTATTGAACTTATATTATTGTATTGTTAACTATTGTTTAAACTATGACATTTGTTGTGTCAGTTACATTTCATAGTGTGGAAGGATTACGCATAGAAGAGACACAGGGTTTGCCTGAAGTAATAACTAAAAAGTGTGTCACAGTTTCAAATAAATAGTGAAGCATTATACCTCTACCCACATTTCTGTCTTTAAGCTCTTATGAGTTTTCATTTATTTATAAGCCACATTCTCTTGCATGTGTGTGACAAGCGGCATATAATGCATTAACTAATTGATACTGAAATTATTTATACTCAATTTTTATGACAATTAAGTGGGGGGTATCATTAAATTTTCTTAACGGAGTAAACTTCAAATATGGAGCATCTATCTAAACCCTTCACTAGTACAGACAAGCCTACAACGTATTTGCCTATGACTTCATTTGTTGTTGGTCTTAGGGCACCCTGGAGGTTCATTTAGGACCTATGACGCCTATATGTTTTGAGCAAATGTCTTGGCTTTGTTTGCGTAGAATAATAATTTCAGTGGTTAAACTGTCATGTCCTTCCCCTTCCAAATTTCATTAAATATGTAACAGGCAGACAGTTACTTTCGCATTTATAGTATTAGTAGTAGACATGGGCCACCGCCTACGGCCTCGCGGTCCAAGAGGCCTCGCGCCTCAAATAAGTATAACTTGCGCCACCAGAGGACCTCACTAAATACACCTTGCCCACATATTGGTCTTGTCCCGCCACTGAGTAGGGATGATGGATGACTGAATGTGTTTGTTATATACTTACTTTACTCTTTGATTTGTTGTATGGAACACATTAAAATAACTTAATTTTATAGGTATCCCGAATTGAAAAAGTGGGTGGAGCTTCTTCTAAAGGCGAAAATTCTTATGGAATTGAAGTATTTTGCAAGGTAAAGTTATTTTTAAGATTGAGATTTATTTATTACACAACATACAAATGCAGTGCAAATACATTCATGTCAATTCGTAAGAATTTATATTGTTATCATCATAAATAAATTCAAATAGTAACATGATAATCCGGATAAATTCATTGCAATAATTATAAAATAGAAATTTGTAATTACATATGGTTCATAATGTAAAATAAAAATAATATTAAACATACATGCATTGCTTATCTTTTCCCTTGGGTAATACTAAAGGAAATATGCAGGATAACTGTATAAGGAAAAAACTTCATAAGTGTGTTGAGGCATGAATCGGCATGATAAAACAATGTCCATAACTGAACTTGTAACTAATATGGGAAAAAGTATTTTTTTTTTAAGGAAAACACTATTTACCAGAGAATGTCATTAATTACTATTAACTTCGATTCATTGGTTGATTTGATTGTTTATTTGACTCAATTTACCATTTGTTTATTTGTTATTATTATAATAATAATAATATATTGTTTGTGTATTATGTGTTTAGGAGTTAAGTATCTTCGTTTCATATTGAACTTCATTAAAACTTTGAATATATTTGTTTTGTTTTTACTTACTATGTTTTATTAATATGGGCAGAGGAACATCTGCACTAGATGAAAAAAAAGAAAACAGTAATACAAGTATAAGAATTAAAGTAGGCCTTGAGCGTTAAGAAATAGATACCATTCTGTAAAGAAAATAAATCTTAATGAAAAGATAACTTTCGATATACATCTAATAGTGAGCTTCAAATTGAAATCTACCCTGAATTTAGGCGGCACATATTTCAATTTTGACACTACATTTACACCTACAATAAATTTTGGATACTTCACTGCATTATATGCTACCAAGTGCTCAAGACCCATATCAGACCTCACGATCACAATTAGCCAAATATACAAAAAAATGTTCTCAGGACATGCGGAACCTGCGTTTCGCGCACAAGCAAGAGAATCACTCGCGGCGCGGCATTTTCGAGAAGTTGCAGCAGCTCGCGTTCCCGCTGTCGCACCGGCAGCCGCTGTTCGCGTTCAGCTACACGGAGAGCTTCTCGGAGGACGGCTGGCACGTGTACGAGCCTATCGCCGAGTTGAGGAGGATGGTGCGTATACTATTTTTTTTTAATACCACGACGGTGGCAAACTAGTATACGGCCCGCCTGATGGTAAGCAGTCACCGTAGCCTATAGACGCCTGCAACACCAGAGGTATTACATGCGCGTTGCCGACCCTTTAAAAACCTGTACACTCCTTTTTTGAAGAACCCCATACTGTAGCCCCTCGGGAAAACCTCGGCAGGAAGCTCATTCCACAGCCGAAGCGTTCGCGGGAGGAAATTCCTTTTAAACCGCACAGTACGCGATCATTTAGATTCTAGGGTGTGAGGATGAACGACGGCGAGCGGTGCGGTGATAGAAAGCGGTCGTTGGCATCATGTCAAACAATTCTTCAGAGCACAGTCCATTATACAAGCGGTAGAACACACACAAGGAGGCAAAGTCTCTCCTTAGACTTAAAGGTTCAATACTGCTTGTGAGTTTGGGATCGTCGACGATTCGTACAGCGCGCCTTTGGACTGAGTCGAATGGTCCAAGCTGGCATGCAGGTGCTCCTATACTATTACTATACTATTTTTGAAATACGTAAAGGGATTATTAACAATTTCACGGTCTTTTGAAATCGGGGCTCTAAGTCAACGGCCACTTCTATGTTAAGTGACCTACTGAAATTTACCCGATGAAGCTTTCTAAAAATCTTCAACGGCCACTTCTATGTTAAGTGACCTTTTCAAATTTACCCGATAAAGCGTTCTAAAAATCTTCAACGGACACTTCTATGTTAAGTGACCTATTAAAATTTACCCGAAGAAGCGTTCTAAAAATCTTTTCAGATTTTACTCATAATCATGAGCCCTTTTGATTATAATTTCTGGAAAAAAAGTGTCCCAGAAGAAGAAACGGACGGAGAAAGAATCAGCTGCCTGCTTGTAAGAGCTGGATATAGGTATTATAGTAACCTATGTTTTTGTGCAGATTCTGTAAATCTGTCCGTTTTTGAGTTGCAGCCAACATTATTTTCATAACAAACTTTTGCCCTTTTTATTTTCTAGGGCGTTAACAACGACATGTGGCGTATAACTCGCATAAACGACAAGTACGAAGTGTGCGACAGCTATCCCGCAGTATGGGCGGTGCCGGCGGCGGCCAACGACGAGCAGCTTCGCTCCGTCGCGGCGTTCCGGTCGCGCGGCCGGATCCCGGTGCTCGCCTGGATACACCCGAGCTCTCAGGCCACCATCACGAGGTGCAGCCAGCCCCTGGTCGGGGTGAGTACTGCAGACAGACCACTTGGTTGGCTAGTACAGTCAGGGTATTAAATATCGATACGGACAAACTGACAAAAACATGTACGGTCACGTCTGAAAATATCGATACAAAAAAGTGCCAAAAATATGTATACACGACTTTATTGCCCATATATTAAGGTAGTGTATACATATTAATGGCACTTTTTCGTATCGATATTTTCAGACGTGACTGTACAGTCAGCGTCAAATACTTTGTAGCAACCAAAGTAGTCAAATAGTTCGGTACACCATATATTTAGTATGGTGTACCGAACTATTTGGCCACTTTGACTGCTACAGAGTATTTGACGCTGACTGTACACAGTACCTTAATATATGTATAGGCATAAATATTTTTGGCACTTGGTCCGTATCATATATTTAATACCTTGACTGTACAGTCACGGACTTTAATTGTTGAGCCATTTAGGGTTTACTTTACATTTGATATTTCATACCGTTAGCATGGCAACCTCGGAATCCGTTACGTAGCGGATAAGAGTTCATATTAAATAAATGCAAACACATGAGGCCACTACCTCAGTGCACGCTGCTCAAATCTCTATACGCAACGCTTTTAACACTGACCACACTTGCGAATAGGTGCGAGCAATTTCGCTGTCGAATGCCGGATACATCTTCTCTCTGTGCAACACGCTACAGACTGATCTACTATTGATAATTTTATAATACCATCATAAGTGAAGTTAATTGTCTTTTCTCAACATTTTTAACCTTTCCACAGGTCAGCGGCAAGCGCAGCCGTGACGACGAGCGGTACATCCAGACGATCATGGACGCGAACGCTCAGGCGCACAAGCTGTTCATCATGGACGCGCGGCCGAGCGCCAACGCCATCGCTAACAAGGCCAAGGGCGGCGGGTAAGTGCCAACTGCCGATCCGAAGGAAGGTTTCATCCAATCAGATCGGTCAATACGTAAACTGTTTCTTTAGGTAATTAAATAAAGGTAAACAAACAATTCGTAAATTTTCGGTTAGATATAACATTTACTGCATTTAAGAGGTGGTGGCCGAGTGAATATGACGTTCGACTTTCAATCCGGAGGTCGCGTGTTCAAATCCTGCCTCGTACCAATGAGTTTTTCGGAACTTATGTACGAAATATCATTTGATATTTACCACTAGCTTTTCGGTGAAGGGAAACATCGTGAAGAAACCTGCATACATCTGCGAAGAAATTCAAAGGTGTATGTGAAGTCCCCAATCCGCATTGGGCTAGCGTGGGGACTATAGCCCGAGTCCTCTCGCACATGAGAGGAGGCCTGTGCCCAGCAGTGGTACTTATATAGGCTGAATTATTATATAGGGACCGTGCGCGTTGGAGGGTCTGCCATCGTGTGGTCTGCATCGGAACCATAAACAGGCACATTTACACGTCAAGTGTTTTCTTGTGCATAGTAGGTTCTGCCATCTTGTGGGCTACATCGGAACAATAAACCTCACAATTACGCTTCGCGCCATAAATCTGACAGCTCCTGTGCTGCCTCCTACAGTTCATGCACGCTCCCTATAACATTGACTGGTTAACCAACCAAATACTTTTAAAACCGCTTGGATGTGTTGCTGAGCGACCTGACTTTAACCTACATTATTTGATCACGTAATGTTTTCATCTACCCTCATGTAAGGGGTGCGCCGAGCGGATGCTGCCCTTGCCCTGTCATGGGACGCACGCAGAGGCAGCACCCGCCAGGGTGTAAGGACTATTTGAGAGTTGATGGAATCTGAAATGAACTGGGCTATTGGGTGAAAGCAATGGCCTGAATACTGGACTATGGGATAAAAAACCGGACGGCTGCCAAATATATAAAACGATATCCAATTTTATTTCTTCATTATTGTCGTTATTGAGTTCAAAGTATTAATATGTACTGTTCGTAAACAGGTACGAATCTGAGGACGCGTATCAGAACGCGGAGTTGGTGTTTCTGGACATACACAACATTCACGTGATGAGGGAAAGCTTGAGGAAACTAAAGGAATTATGCTTCCCACAGATCGATCAGACGAGGTAAGTGCGGGACCATTGTCACACTCGTCCTCACCAGTCAATTTCTAGTTGCATCCTGAATTAGAAACGGGGTTCGCATGGCAAACTCATCACAGGTTGAGGTTAAACACGCAAAGCTGAACGCAACTTAACTGCAATAGAGTCGGACCCAAATGACTTCGTGAATTCAGATTCCAACTTCGAGAATAAATAATAGAACTTGTCCTTATTGGGATCAAGTTTGTCAAGAATGCTTAAGCTTAGCCAAGGCCTCACGATTTCGTTTTTATGGTCTAAGATACGTTTTAAGGAATATCTATCCTCATCTGTTATCTATTTGTGATAAGAAATAAATGATAGATAATTTTCACATTGAAACATTGCAAATAGGTTTCGGTTCTTGTCTGATTTAATTTCTTGTCTTTTAATTATTTATATAAGAATTCAAGTCTTGTAGACCCTCTAAGAATAATTTAATGTTTTTTTTTTAAACTCTGACTCTTAGAGACTTAAACATCTCTAAAGAATTTTAGTATTTGTTGGTTTTATTTTTTTATCATAGTTTTTTTTTTGTGTAATTTGACATTTAGAGACATTATACATTTATTTCATAGATTCCATATTTGTAATTGTATTTTTATATTGTTTGTAAAAATGGACATGTAAAAGTGCCCCTGTGTCCTATTTGCTGAATAAATATTTGATATTTGCGTACGGTTGTCGTCCAGTCCATGGTTGCCTAAATTTTAGACAAAAATCGGTTAATGTAGGCAACCATGGACTGGCCCAACTTTTTAATAAGGAAACCTATTACAGTTAGATTATATATAAAATAAGCCTTCATAGGATATAATAAACGATTAAATAACAATAAAAAAGTAAACATTTTTTTTTTTGTCTGTCCCTACGCAATTTTACTAAGCAACCTATTTTCAATGTGACAATGTGAATATTATCTATCATTTATTTCTTATCACAAATAAATAACAAATGAGGGTAGATATTCCTTATAACGTATCTCCTACTCTTAGACTAAAATCAGTGGCAAAGCATCGGCAGACAAACATTTAGTTTTAAGATCTTGATCCCTTTACACGGAGCAGATGACCAAAACTCATAATTTAAACTAAACAGCTATTGGTGAAAAAAGGTTTCTTAAGCTCCTAAGTACTATTCATCAAGCACCTATGCGATGGACTGACCAAATCAAATCTACTATGAATCCCAACCATGAAAAATGGCGAAAAATCGTACGGCAAGCAACATCGGCGCCTGATGTCAGCAGTTGACCACGACGCTCTGCAAAGAGTACAACGACAAAGAAGAAGCACTTTTCGTGGCATTTTTACATTATGAGGTTAAAGGGTCTAGCCGCAATCCTATAGTGAAACTGCCCCTGGCTGAAATGTATACCTTTCTTAGAAGCGTTAATTGGTCTTATTATAAGATATCATTTTACAATATTTCAAGCCTGGAATTCCCTTGGTTTGGATAAAAAAACGAAAATATATAAAATCTTTTTTAATTTTTCTAAGCTTAACTAATGGTTAGATTTCTTTGAAATTCGGATTATACATGGCACTAATAGCAATACATTTTCAAAAAAAAAATCAAGGTTCTAACTTATTTACAAAAGCCTAAAAAAATATTTTTTTTTGTTTAATTTTTTTTTTTATTATTTACAAGAGGGCGACAACCTCAATTTTTAGGTATTTACTGCACAATACAATATTGTATGAAATATATTTTTTTCATAAAAATCCATTTGTGGCAACAAGGTAAAAATGTCTTACTAATGCAGGCCATTCGACTTAAGGCGTCTGTAGGTTACACATTGGGCCAACGTACTTGGCTCATTGTGTACTTCCGCCTTTACAACCATTTAGTAGGTATTAACGAGCAGCAGCTAGTCGAGCAGAAAAATTGTTTACACTAAGTATATATTTTTTAATGCAGTATTGCGTATTTCATAATAGGAATGTTTACGTAGTTACGTACAGCAATGGTAGATTACATACCGAGGCCAATAAAATAAGAAATGTCTCAGAACACATCGGACTCGCCCATGAAGGGTTCCCTACCATTTATGACGTATTAAAAAAAACTACTTACTAGATCTCGTTCAACATTTTACCACTTTGGACACACATTTTACCACTTTGGAAGTGTCTCTCGCACAAACTATTCAGTTTAGAAAAAAATGATATTAGAAACCTCAATATCATTTTTGAAGACCTATCCATAGATAATATTTTTATTTTATGACGTATGAAAAAAACTACTTACTAGATCTCGTTCAAACCAATTTTCGGTGGAAGTTTGCATGGTAATGTATATCATATATTTTTTTAGGTTTTTCATTCTGTTATTTTAGAAGTTACAGGGGGGGGGGGACACACATTTTTTTTCACTTTGGAAGTGTCTCTCGGGCAAACTATTCAGTTTAGAAAAAAATTATATTAGAAACCTAAATATCATTTTTGAAGACCTATCCATAGATACCCCACACGTATGGGTTTGATGAAAAAATATTTTTTGAGTTTCAGTTCTAAGTATGGGGAACCCCCAAAATTTATTGTTTTTTTTTTCTATTGTGTGAAAATCTTAATGCGGTTCATAGAATACATCTACTTACCAAGTTTGAACAGTATAGCTCTTAAAGTTTCGGAAAAAAGTGGCTGTGACATAATCGGACAGACAGACGGACATGACGAATCTATAAGGGTTCCGTTTTTTGCCATTTGGCTACGGAACCCTAAAAATAAATCAAGGTTCTAACTTATTTACAAAGGCCTAAAAAAATATTTTTTTTTTGTTTAATTTTTTTTTAATTATTTACAAGAGGGCGACAACCCCAATTTTTAGGTATTTAATGCACAATACAATATTGTATGAAATAGTACATTACGATACAAGTGCGAAAAATAGGAAATTCGAAACGAGTGGCGATAAATTAAAACACGACCGAAGGGAGTGTTTTAAATCGACACGAGTTGCGAATTACCTATTCGCACGTGTATCGTACAACGTTTTACAGTACATATGGCCCTTTAAATGTTCGACACAGTAACGTAATATGCTACTTCTCGCACTAGTGCTATAAAGTAGCCCCATATGTACTGTAATATATTTTTTTCATAAAAATCCATCTGTGGCAACAAGATAAAAATGTCTTACTAATGCAGGCCATTCGTCTTACGACCATTAATCATAAAATATAGATACATTCTCGACATATGTCTAAGAAGGTATATAGATGCTTCATAAAGTATGATGGCGAAAAGAGGGGCATTTTTACCTTGTTGCCACAAATGGATTTTTATGAAAAAAAAATATTTCATACAATATTGTATTGCGCATTAAATACCTAAAAATTGAGGTTGTCGCCCTCTTGTAAATAATTAAAAAAAAAATTTTAACAAAAAAAAATATTTTTTTAGGCCTTTGTAAATAAGTTAGAACCTTGATTTTTTTTTTGAAAATGTATTGCTATTAGTGCCATGTATAATCCGAATTTCAAAAAAATCTAACCATTACTTTAGCTTAGAAAAATAAAAAAAGATTTTATATATTTTTGTTTTTTTATCCAAACCAAGGGGATTCCAGGCTTGAAATATTGTAAAATGATATCTTATAATAAGGCCAATTAACGCTTCTAAGAAAGGTATACATTTCAGCCAGGGGCAGTTTCACTATAGGATTGCGGCTAGACCCTTTAATTCTCTCTAGAGTATCCTTCACTTGTATGTAAAATTCTCATTTCAGATGGTTCAGCGGTATAGAGGCTAGTTGTTGGCTGAAACACATCAAATGCATCTTGGCCGGCGCTGTGCGGATTGTTGACAAGGTATACTTAATACTAGTACGAGTAATTATAAATAAACATTTAAAAATAAGATTGTGATAATTTTATTTACCTACTGTCGTTTTATGTTTTAAATCAGCATATGTGTCGAAGTCTAGTTAAAGGTCTTTGTCGCTTACCATAACAATGATGACAGATTTGCTGGTAACCTGTCAAGGCGTCCTTATGACAAAGAGAATTTGAAATAGAGGTTTATTGACAAAGAAAACTTTGTTGCTAAGTAAATTTACTGCCCTCTTTCGACGCATAATTAAAACTTTTAGAACGCCATTTGACTTCGATCCTTATTCGTTCACTGATATGCGTTCAATTTGTTAAATATCAAAAAGTGGCGACATCTTACCGGGCACTACCTAATGGTTATGGCGCTATCGCTTGAAACAATGCTGCCTTTGATCTTTGATCTATTAGATGGCGCCACTTTTTGATATTTAACAAATTTAACTCATATCAGTAAAAGAATAAGGATCGAAGTCAAATGGCGTTCTAAAAGCTTTAATATGTATCGAAAAATGGCAGTAAATTTACGTCGCTACAAAGTTTTCTTTGACAATACACCTCTATTACAAATTCTCTTTGCTTATGGCAAGCGACAAAGTGGGATGTTTTGTCGGCCGCGGACACAAATATTATACCCCTTATGTTTTTTTAAACAATTTTAACACCAACAACATCTGT
This sequence comes from Cydia pomonella, assembly GCF_033807575.1. NCBI lineage: Eukaryota > Metazoa > Arthropoda > Insecta > Lepidoptera > Tortricidae > Cydia > Cydia pomonella. The sequence goes on from NC_084703.1 coordinate 39,829,780, forward strand.
TGATAGGTTGAGAACCACAAGACGTCAGTGTTGGTCCACTGCTCGGACGGCTGGGACCGCACGGCGCAGCTCACGGCCCTCGCGATGCTCATGCTGGACCCTTACTACCGCACGCTCCGGGGCTTCGAGGTCCTCATAGAGAAGGAGTGGCTCTCGTTTGGACACAAGTTTCAGCTGGTAAGGTTGCAAGTCCGATGTTAAAAAATTCCTTTTGAGTTATTTCGTTGTATCCGAACGTTTTCTATCTTTCCTTCTTCCTCGCGTTGTCCCGGCATATTGCCACGGCTCATGGGAGCCTGGGGTCCGCTTGACAACTTATCCCAAGATTTGGCATAGGCACTAGTTTTTACGAAAGCGGCTGCCATCTGACCTTCTAACCCAGAGGGTAAACTAGGCCTGGTTGAGATTAGTCCAGTTTCCTCACGATGTTTTCCTTCCCCGAAAAGCGACTGGTAAATGTCAAATGATATTTCGTACATAATTTCCGAAAAACTCATTGGTACAGATTTCAGATTTTTATTCATAAAACATAGTATTTTACATGTCAAAATTAGGTTGGTACATAAAACAATTTCTTTACAGAAAATTAGGCACATAAGTAAGTAGGCGCTACGAGCCGGGGTTTGATTCCGCGACCTCCGGATTGCAAGTCGCAGGCTCTAACTTACTGCTAGGCCACCAGCGCTTTCTATCAATAAAATATATATATCATCTTTGGTGTGAGCTTTTATGGCTGACTGTGCTTTTATTCCCACAGTCAACTAATACTCATTAGTTTTAAAACCCCAAACACAATAGGGGGCATTACTGCATTCTTCTGCCGCCAGAGTGCCGATCTAAATCTAAATCTATCCTTTAATAACATGACAATACGAGTCCGTGCACGCGTCTTCGTAAATGACACGATCTATCAACCTAGTGAAACTGATAAGAATGATTTTTCCATTTTCCATCATATGAAAATCTTTTTTTTTTTTTTACATTTATTTTATTAATTCGATTTATATGTAGAAGTCTGGATGAATATATTAGCCTTTGTGATAAAAACAAAGAAGTATAATATAAATGTTGCCCACAGCGTATAGGACACGGCGACGAACGCCACTCTGACGCCGACCGCTCTCCAGTATTCGTGCAGTGGGTGGACTGCGTGTGGCAGCTACAGCAGCAGTTCCCTACAGCGTTCGAGTTTAGCGAGCGACTGCTCATCACCATACTGGATCACCTCTACTCGTGCAGATTCGGCACGTTCCTGTTCAACACTGAGAGGGAACGAGTCAAAGAAGGTTAGCTGTCTCCTTCACAGGTTGTTAAGCTTCCAGCTAATATGCCACAATAAAAATTGTGCACTGGGTGGACTTTGTGTGGCAGCTACAGTAGCAGTTCCCTACAGCGTTCGAGTTCAGCGAGCGACTGCTCATCACCATACTGGATCACCTCTACTCGTGCAGATTCGGCACGTTCCAGTTCAACACCGAGAGGGAACGAGTCAAAGAAAGTTAGCTGTCTCATTCACAGGTTGATAAACTTCCAGCAAATATGCCACAATAACAATTGTGCAGTGGGCTGACTGCGTGTGGCAGCTACAGTAACAGTTCAGCAAGCGACTCCGTATTACCATACTGGGCCATCTCTACTTGTGTAGATTCGGCACGTTTCTGTTCACTCGGACGCTGTTACTAAATTAACACATGTTTAGGAAATCGGTCAGTTTACAACAAATACTACAAGTAAAGACGTAACGGAAGATCTGTGTCGCTCAATTCTGGAAACAACTGGGAACAAATGGCACCCAAATTACGTTATGTACCGCAAAAACCCGCAGCCAGATAACATTCCTATTTACTTTGCAAGTATGAATTGTTCTGTTCATAGTGAAGGGATAGAGATCTTGTTATATTAGGTTCATGACGAGAGTTTACATTTATTGACTTTGATTTTTAGCCAAAATGTATCAATAATATAACTGTATTCGTCTGTTATAGAGGTGAGAACCAAGACGGTGTCCCTGTGGTCGTACATCAACAGCCGGCAGGACTTGTACCTGAACCCGCTGTACTGGGGCCCGGCGTCTTCAGCGCCCGCGTCCCCGCCCGGACCCTACTCGCGGCCGCAGGTATATATTATATTATTATCATCAATCATCATCATTACAGGGTTTGGTGACTGTGGCAGAGAAAGCTTATACCACCTGAGGTTCCAGTCCCGGTTTGCTCTATCTCATTAAACCAGGCTTGGTAGCCTTCTCCCCTCCACAACTCGCTTGCCTCATCCATCACGGTCTTCAGTTAAGGTTTCCCAGGCATGGTGGTCGATTTCAAATGCTGACATGTCTCGCATAAAACAGTCTTTAAAGCGCAGCATCGGTCTTCCAAAGTTCCTTTTAGCATACGCAACTGCACCAAGCAAGACACGTCGAGGTATTCTAGAGGTTTCCATCCGGTGCACATGACCCAGCCACCCCAAGCGTCTCTGTTTGAGAAGAGCGGCAAGACTGGGCTATTGTTACACTGGACTGGGATATTGTTTAATACAACAGTTGAAAGCTAATGCGTGAACTGCACTTGGTTTTTTATACGATTAATATTCATTTTGGTAATTTTTAATGTTTGTCAAGTCTGTTTTTAAAACTGTTCACTGAAGGAGCATTTCTCACTGCTTCTGGTAATTTATTCCCCTCGCGCACGACGCGGGATTGCTTGTGCTGGGAACGCGAGTAATCTTTAAGCGGTGGCCTCTTAGACGATGATTCTTGCTCATTACAAACAGGTCCTTAAGTTCAGATTAGTCGTAATAATTATGTATGATCTTGAAAGTTTCAATGAGGTCACCACGCTGTCTTCTTCGCTCCAGGGTTATCAAACCAAGGCTGGCAAGTGGCAAGCCTTTGGCCAGAGTGGAAAATAGGATTTATTGTGGTTCCTCCTTACCGGATTTTTCACGATGTTTACCTTTTTCCAAGAGGCAGCTTGTAAATGGAAAATGATATTACGTACATAAGTTCCGTAATAGCGGTCACTAGTGAGGAAGCCGCACGCCTTCAGGATAGGTCACTGGCGCTCAAACGTTACTGAGAGCCATTATGCTTGACATATTCAGGTAATTTGGAGCTCCGTAATCACTACATAAACGGGAAACTGTATTTGTGTTACACACATTTCTCCTAAAGTGACGTTGAAAGCATCTGGGTTTGCTTACAAATATTGGCTCATACCGAGTGCAATTTTTCATAGCATTATATGTATAGTTCATGTCATCCACGATGACGCGCAAATTTGTCAAATCTAGCCTTTAATAACATGACATTACGTGTCAAGACACGCGTCTTCGTGAATGACACGATGTGTAATTGTGTGTAAGATTTGATACACATGTATTTTATTCAGGTGGTACTTGTGCCGGTGGCATCGCTTAGGGTCATCAAGCCGTGGAAGGCGTTATATTGCCGATGGAACCCTACAATGAGACAGCAGGTTTGTGTGATATTTATTAATTATTATATAACTATTTCACGTTTATAACTGTAGTCAAAGATACAAATGTTGAAATAGTTATCATAGTGTTATTATTGGTACCTATATCAAGTTTGACTTATAACCGATTTAATCCAGATACCATGCTTCGATAAGGATTTTATTGTTTCATTTACTCGTATATTTCTCTTTCAATATTCTTATCTAATTGTTGCTGTCGAAAAACTGAAATACAATAGTATGTTGCAGTCAGTTCTAGAGTCTGCTCGGAAAGAGAAGAGTCGTGAAATGTATTAGGCCCCATACATTCCACGACTCTTCTCTTTCCGCATAGACTCTAGTACCTTTGCATTACACATGTACAATATTTTTGAATGGGTGAAATTATAACTTTCTTCTTTTCCTCCTGTTACCTCCTGCTGGGGTGTAGGGCTTGAACCATTTTCTTCCAATGACTCCGGTCCTGAGCAGCTTGGGTAACCTCCTCCCACCCCATCCCCAATACACCCAACTCTCGCTCCACGGAACGGCGTCAAGTAGATTTAGGGCGACCATGTTACCGTTTTCCAGGCATCTTCCTGGTGGGTGTCAGGCTTTCTGGGGATATGCCCAATCCAATGCCTTTTGCGCGGCTTGTGTACGGGTGCTTGTCCGATTATTCTCCATAATGATAACCAGAGCCCGTACATTTCATGCCGTTGACGCAAAAATGACGTAATTTAACATACAGGGAGTTTTATTTATAACATTACACAATTTAGATAACTAACATATTGACGCGTAGCGTATAAATATTTGTAACGTAAAATAAACTGTTAAAACTCAAAAATATGTATTATTTCATAAACTAATAATCTATTATTTAGTTGATTTGATTGGCAATAATTATGAAAGTCAGTTAGACGTTTCTCTACTGACTGTCAACTATCTGTATCAGTTGACTAAAGATGTTGTCAACTAATTAATTATTACGAAAATACTAATTGGAATCATACTATATTCAGCGTGCCGTAATTTTTCCGTCAACGGCATGACATGTACGGGCCCTGATGATAACTTAAAAGCGTATAACTAGACTTAAATCGACCGGGATATAAACCGTGATAACCTTTTATATTGTTTTTTTTGAGCTCCCGATATTTCGACGCAGTTACATGCATCTTGTTCACGGGTAACTGGAGATAGCGGGTGGGTGTCAAAGTTGTGTAGACCGCGCTCGGTCTACCCTCATTCGTGCGTGTTAAGTGTAGTGAAACTAACCGTGAATCATTCAAAACTGTCATTAAAAGCGTATAATTTATAGTACATTATGCAACGATGGGGGTAAGTGAAATTTTGGTAATTCCCGTCAGCTGCAGGCTGGAGGGAATTAAAGACCCGAGTTTGCAATATTCTTACCTCCGGAGTTACATAAAAATGTTTTTCATCACATTTCTGAAGAAAAAACTAGATTTTAAGCGAAATAATTCTTAAATACGGTGACATATAAAACATTCGTCCGCCATTTTGTATTTTCTTGACAGGTTAGGTATCGAAGGCATTGACCATTTCGGCATTCAGCCACTATGTCAGCCACTGGAAATTATGTAGAAATATTTTAAAAGGCTGTTAAATTAATCGAATTAAATAATTTTAAATATAAGAAAAATTAAATAATAAACTACATTATTTTAAAAGTAAACTTACATGGCTCCCTAGGGAGCTATAGCTTTTTTTCACAATCCATAACTCCCGTGGGAACAATATAGCCCTTTGTCCTTCAGTACACCTGCATGAAATAAGATCTTTTTGCAACAGGACCCAGTATTCCAACGGAGCCGCGAGCTGGTAGCGCTCCGAGCGCAGCTGGAGGCCGCGGTGGCGGCGGCCGCGGGCGACCACGCGGCGCGCCAGCACCGCCTCGCGCTCACGCCGCCGCGCGTCGCCAGCCCGCACCACGTCTAACATGCCACGTCGGGTCGTATGTATTCGAGAACGGCTACGTCAGACTGCCACGTCATTATATCATAATGGTTGTTGTGTGTACAATTATTGCTGCCAGAGACTGATCAAACTTTGTATTAACCAAGCCGAGCCCAGCTCACGCCGCCACGTAGGATAACACACACCACGTCTAACCTGCATGAGGTCTTACTTAACATTTAATAACGGCTACGTCAGAAGCGAGTCGGTCAATCATGTCATTATGTACACCCAGCAGCAAAATATCCATTTTATGAATGAATTCACTATACAACGTGTACCCATCCAACTTTCAGTGGCTGATGTAACACGTTGTATTATTATTTAACAAAACGGTACTTAATCGTGTATAATCAGTGTTTCGGAGGTAAATTTATAAACTTATTACTTTTGTTAAATAATAATGAGTTTAAATCGCGAAAGCTTTAATAAGTGGATTCATTATATGTACATGCAATTTTGTTGAGCATTGTATCGTCGGGTCGCGTGATTCACTGCGCTTTAGAATATAACTGCTGTGTAAGAGATCAAAGCCTTTGAAATCTATCTAGACGCTCTTCGACTATCATTTTAGAGCAGTTTTTCAACGTTCATCATGATATAGCCCCTTCAGTAACTTACTGAGGCTTTGCAATACCTCGCTGCCCCTCGCCTCAAAATCTTCAGATCTCGTTACGTGTATACCATGTTGGTGGTGAAATTATCCACATTTTGGTACATAATGGTACCCTCCATAAGACAGAAACACAAACTTTTTGAGATTTTCCTTGAGATCTATGACCGATATCGAGGTTAGTGAGGGACCTACTTCAGTGAGGGACGTTCTATTTGTAACTGGCTCGTATATTATGCAATATTCCTGTTATATTTAAATATTTTATTAAAACATATATTTTCCTTTCTAGTTTCAGAATTTTGACCGAAGTTTTATATTTACAGTCGAGAGACACATAGTTACAAGATGCTTGGCAATGGCAAATCAAATGTTATTTTTCGCTAGTATATTATGTGATTAAATATTTGTACTCTAACATTATATTTAGACTCAACCAAAAATAATTAAAAGATGTCTGTATTTTATATTAATGCATTTACCCGTTATATTCACTATTAAGTTGCTCATTGACGGTAGTGACGGTATCGGCCTGTCAGAACAAAATGTGACAGTTCCGAACAACTGACAGACCGAAACCGTCCGGCGGACTGTTAATCAGTGGGCCCCTTTACAGATGTAGAACATAATTGTTTTCCATCTTATTTTCTCGGTAACGTTCGTATTTGTATTTCAGTCAACCTCAGTACTTTTTGTATCGAAACTGTCTGAAATAGCAAGACACGTTTGTACGTTTCTGTGAAAATAAGATGGAAAATAATTATGCACTATATCTCTACTTACATAAAAGGCTTACTTAGTGTATATGAGTTAAACTTTAGTTGTACCGAAATTTTACCGAAAACTCGGGCAACTGTGGTCTAAATTTATATGTCTAACGCTTGTAACACGAGCGTACATTTACATAAATAACATTAAGTCTTATAATTTAAGAAGGTTATATTTAATAAATAAAAAAAACTACAACTCTGGCATCGTAGGTGAACTGTTGCAGTAAAGTTGTTTGAGTTTACGGTACTTTTTAAATGTGACATTTTCAGGCTAAAGAAACCACATAGTTTGCTTTAATTATTATTCTATAAGCATCTGTATAACAGTAGCATCTTATTTCGAACCGTCAATATGTTACCTAAGGTTACTTTTTCTTGAAAACGGCACATTGTGAAACGGACTGAAGTTATAGTGTAGTTAATAATGTACTTATGCATATGTTCTCTTAGCTCTAGTTATAATTTGCCTTCCTATTTGTTAATCAGCCCAGTATAAAATCCACTCTGCACCTTCTCTCGGTTCGTCTCGTTCGTCTCACGGAGTGCATATGTTTTACTGGATCCGAAACGCAACGTGATTTTCATCTGAACATTGGGATTGGGATCAAAGAGAATTCGAAATAGAGGTGGATTATCAAGGAAAATTTTGTAGCCACTGTAAATTTACTGCCATGTTTAAACACATGTTTAAAACTTTTAGAACGCCATTTGTGTTTGATCCTTATTATTTTATCAGTGAAAGGATAAGGATCAAAGTCAAATAGCGTTCTAAAAGTTTTAGTCATGTATCGAAAGATGGCAGTAAATTTACTATGGCTACAAAGTTTTTTTGACAGTCCACCTCTATTTCAAATTCTACAATTACTGTTGAGAGGGACGATCATTACAATTCGATTTTTTTAGCATTAGAAAAAAGGTAAACAATCTGGACACATCATTTTATTCAAAAACGCTTAAAAAAACAGTAAACAGTACTTATGAAGTAAAAGAATGTAAATGATCGTGTATGATTTACAATTGTTACATATTTGCCGTGACTTATTTTTCAAAAGTGTTAATCAATAAAAAGACACGTCTAAATCACTTACCTTCTTTCTAATGCTAAGAAAATGAACTATAAAAAATAGCCAAAACTCACTAATTACTACCACAAGTTCAGAACCATAGTGAACTTCTAACAAAACAAGATTGATTTTTGTTTACTTATTTTTGTAATTAGTGATTTTCGGTTGTCACCTTACGATATTGTTTAGCTACCCCACAATTATCTTATCATATAATTTCGGGGGCCTAGCGAATGCACTTCGCCCCATAGGGATCCTTTGCGCAATTACGCCCTTAAAAATAATTCGTCAACTACTCAAGAGCGTTTTTGACCATCTCCATGTACTGGATAAGGGCCACAGTTTTGAATTCCTTTGGTTCCAGGTAGCCTGCTCCAAAGTCCTTCATTCTTTGTCTGGCGAGGGCGTGACATTCACACATTATGTGTTTTACTGTATCTTCGTCTTCGCCAGACATGCGACAATCGGTGTTGTCAGAGTGTCCCATCGTGGCCAAAACTCCTTTGACCCACGGTTAGGTAAAAAGTTTACATGTACATACGACCGTGATGTGGGTTGAAACTTTCGCACACCCTCCCTGTAACTTTATCCGCCTTTTCATCAAACCTATTGTACCACAAGTCGTCACGAGGCTTTTCACTGCCAAATCATTCATTTTCTGTACTGTGTGTGTATATGCCAAAATAACTTTGTTCAAGGCGTACTGTCAGGCGTTCTACACTAGCCAGCTGTGGTACCATTTCACGAAACGATCGTTCAATAGACTTCGAGTACAGTACAACAACGCGTTTCGTGCAATGTTACGGCTACCGTGGCGGTGTAGTGCGTCTGGTATGTTCGCCGAGAACAGAGTAGATGACTTTTACGCTATAATGCGTAAAAGGCACTGGTCGTTTGTCGGGAGAGTGAGCGAAACGGCGAACAGTATTGTTAAAGTAGTGTATACAACCTGCTACTGTATGAGCAAGGTTTCCCCGCTGCACCTATATAATTAGTCTTAATTTTAATTGTATATTTTAATTGTATATTTTATTTTATTGTATTGTTGCTTTATTGTAATTTAATGGGTTAATACCTGAATAAATAACATTTTTATTTATTTATTTTATTTATTTTATATGTCTAAATGTCTCATTATGGTAAACTAGTTTTTCTTCTGGTACCGGTCACTGGATTAATACTATTGATGTGATGTGATTGAATATTGTTGTTGATTTTTGCATACTTTTGTAGGCATTCATTTTCGAATACAAAGGAGATGATCAGTATGTGAATTTTGGCTTAGTCACACATTTGAAAAAGAGAGTTTATTTTGCTTGGCCATAGAAACGTAATCAGAGAAAAATATAAGACTTTGTTAAAATGATAATAGTTATGTCGGCCATGTTTGTTTAATTTTCTTGACTCTTCGTGGTACATACTGTTGTAAAACCTCATATATGTAATTTATTTTTACACTGTGTTATTATTATATGTATTATGGTACCTGTAAACATTTATTGTATTGTTTTAATTGATTATGAGTAGAAACATAGGTTACTCGTGTAGTGCCAAACATATCGTTATATTCCCGATGGATATGCTGAAGCATTTGTTGAATATATTATCTGCAGTTTTCTTCAAATTATTTATAAATGCTCGCATTTTTGGCGAATGGAACGAATGAACAAATAGTATGGGATATAAAGCTGCACGGGCTTTGGCAGAGTGTGGAAATGTCATCATAAACGTCAAATTTCTATTGAAGTTTGTAATGACACTTGTGCACTTTGTTCTGTCAAAATCTCTACAGAGTTGAGTTGCGGACTCAGTGTAAGGCCTGAGTGGACGCTCGAGTTGGGCGACTTGGGCGTGCAGCGGGGCGCGGCGTGTGGCGTCATGGCGTGCAAATTAAACAAACGCAAATGTATAGGTGCGGCCTTAGTGCACGCTGCTCAAATCACTCGCTCGACGACGACGGGAGCTCGACGCCACGCTACACGCCCGGGCCGAACACTCCGCTTCGAGCGTCCACTCAGATCTTACACTAAGAATTATATTATAATTATATATTTAAAGTCATTGACTACAGCTAGTGCTACAAACACTGCTCAGTGGCCGTGTTGACAGTACTTTTGATATGGCGTATATTTTAAAATCGCAACGTGTATGGGTTTCCAAACATTGTAGGGAGGAAATCACAGTACCTGGTAGGCATAACATTTCATAGTAAACGACTATTATAATTACTAAGTATTACGTTGAATAAGTACAATGTCTTTCTTTCGTTCATTGATGTATATTCATTCAATAACAGCCCGTTTACCTTAATTTATGCATTAATCGTAATTTTCATGTGGCGTTATATCTCTTCATTAAGAATCGTCGCTTACAGATAATTCTTAACTGTGTAAATGTTATCTGTTAATTGACGCAAAAAAAAATATTGTAAATAAATTTCGTTTAAGTAAATAAATATTAAACTTGTACCCAAGTTATTGTATAAATTGTAGTTTCATTCTCCGCCTGTTTAATTATTAATTTTTTCACGGTTTTATTGAATTGTTGTCAATAAACATAAGTCTTATTTTTAGTATTTACCCCAAATTTAAAAACAGTTTAGTTTGATGTGCTATCGACCATTAAAGTCCTTGTATATCAAACATCCGTTTAAAATTTTATCTCCACAAAATTTTCGTAAAATACGGGACATGTACTTTTCCCGAAACTTCTCGTCAGCAAAACATTGCCTAACTCGAGTTTGGCAATATTTGATAGAATGTAAGGACTTGATTATAGCAGTCCTACTTTTATCTGTTTTTTTAACGATCACATACACTTAGGTAAAATGTAAAGGAGCGTTCTGCTAAAGGCTTTTTTGGAGAAATAATACATAGATATTTATGAAAAAAAAAAATACATGCAAATATATTTGAATATATTTGCAGGCCGATATGCCAATTTTGTCGGGATAGATAGGTTCTCGTGAAACAGCAGAAATAAAACAAACATCTATTATACTCGATAAAAATTGAACTTTGACTGATAGGCGAGAAGATTGTTAACTGCAAACGTCTGTCATTATCACCGTTTTCTTGGCCGTTACTTAAAAACAAGTCGATAGGCCGGCTTGTTTATTCACGCGTTCAGCTTTGTAGGAAACTGACGCTACCCCCGTATTAGTTAAGTATTCAATATGTATAAATTGTTTAAAAAAGGAGGTGTATCGCGTTATACTGCTAATTATTTGAAACGTTTAAGCAATGAGAGGCAATTGGCGACGAATCCGAGTCAAGATGTTGTTTCCTCGGCGGATGTTGTGATCATTGGTAAGTTTGTTTACTCGTTACACCATTAATTTTTTTTATAAATGCCGACCACGATTACTGCCATTTCTAAATTAATCTCGTACTAATTAAGCGCTATTTGCGAATTTGAATACCTACCCACTTTTAATGAACCCGAAGTAGTTAATAATTACGCTGAACTTACATATGTATACAGCCCTTGAGTACAAATCGAATTTATATAATGTACATCTGGAAAAAAATAAGTATAAATATATCAAGTGCTCACGTAGTTCGTAAATATCTATGTCAATATTCTAGTTGTTCACCGCTCGAACTTAGAAGCTTATAAAATTAGTACAGTATCTTACTGTAAACATTATAACTTATGATAATATTATCAGACGAACGTCATCGTAATATGCTCATGGAGTTGTATTCGAATATAATTCAATTCCTTAGGTATATACAGTCATACATTTTTATTTATAGCATTATTGTCAATTCAAAAGAAACCAACTACTTATTATACCTATATCTTGTGAAATGTTTTACTTAGTATTGTTCCTCAAAGACGACTACTAGTAGTTACCTATTTGAAATCGACGTAGGTAACTGAAACCACTGACAAATTTAGAAATGGACCGCCGTCGTGGCACGAAAGGAACTTTATTAAAAATAAAAATAAAAACACTTAAGAAGTTTGTGGTGTTTAGGTGGAGGCATCGCGGGATGCAATACGCTGTACCAACTTACTAAGCGAGGCGTGAATGCTGTCCTTCTCGAGCGAGCCAAAATCACCAGCGGGACGACCTGGCACACAGCAGGTAATTATTGTTTCCTTTCATTAAATCTTTTCATTCGCGGGTCACGGCCAGGCCTTCGGCTCTCCCGCTGCCTTTTCGCGGGCCAAAAGTAAAAGATGAACTTTGGATAGTTTGGAGACCCTTTGATTTTCATTTAACTTTGTGTACAAAATTGCTCAAACCGTATGCGACCCGGTTGATAATAAGCGCATACGGTGGCCGATAAACATCAGGAGTGTCACAGGTGGCTATTTGAATTACTTATCGCGAAGATGAAGATCAAACATTTGATTTGTGTCTTGATTTCTTTCTTGTATTGTAAATTAGCTTTGCATGAATATTTATATAATACACTGATTTACCAGTAGTATAGACTCTAAACGTCATGTTCCACAAAAGGACTTATGTACTCATTCGTCGAGAAAATTATATAATGACATTCGTTCACAGGCCTAGTGTGGTCGTTGCGCCCTTGCGACCTCGAGGTAAAGTTGCTGCAGGACTCTCGCCGAGTATATGAGAGTCTGGAAAAGGAAAGCGGCGACTACGCCGGTTGGATTAACAATGGCGGCATGTTCATCTCGCGCAGCAAGGTACATTTCAAAGAAAATATAAGATATAATATAAGATAAGATTTAATTTCTTTAAGGCTGTATTTTTTCATTTCTTAAATTCCGATATTTGAACGATCGACTGAATTCTCTACCCTCTGTAGTAAGCAATGTATTGCATGCAAGTTCTTAAATCGTCTAAATAGGGCTTAAGTGTTCTCGCTGCTGAGGTGAAAAGTTGTACGTTGTTGTTCACGAGGTCATTTGCCTCTGGCAGGCTGATAACAAAATTCAATTGACTCTGATATGATCGTTGCATTCTTGTGACCTCGAGGTTAGTCCCATGCTGCGTGTGAGTCTGTAGCGGGATACTGGCGACTGCTAGCTGTAAGGATCATAATTCGTTAGGTGACAAGCAAAAAGCACTAATTACTAAAAAAATAATTAAACAAAAATCCACCTTATTGTAGTAGTAATATGGTTCATTATGGTTATGAGCTTGTGGTGGTAATTAGTGAGTTTTGCTTGTTACCCGACGATACGAAAATAAAGATTGACTTCCAACAGCCCGAGTTCCTTTGAAAAATTCTCTCCCGTTGCTCTCGGGACGCACTATTTGAACATTCTAAATAAAAATTAAATAATATAGTTCTTGTACACAAAAATATGGATACCAGTAGGGCTAAGATGGTCGGCATTTGTCACCATACCCGTTACGTTCTAACAAGTATGTAAGCGCGAAAGTGACGGGCATAGTGACAAGTGATAAAATTGGAGCCATGCTGCCCCCGCTGGTGTCTGAAATAAATATATTCATTTTTAATTATTTTCTTCATAAATTCCTCACACAACAATTAAAACCACCTAAATAAAGTCCATAATGAATAATATAAAGCTATATATAACCAAAGAGAATTTGAAATAGAGGTGGATTGTCAAAGAACACTTTGTAGCCACGGTAAATTTACTGCCATCTATCGACACATGATTAAAACTTTTACTGATATGAATGATATGACTTATTCTTTCACTGATATGTTTTAATTATCAAAAACTGGCGCCATCTAAAAGATCAAAGGCCAAAAGTATGGCGGCATCGTTTCGAGCGATGGCGCCACAACCTTTAGCCGATGCCCGGTAAGATTCTTTTCAAATTTTCTTTGATCTAACCACCGCAATTTGACCCCTCTAAATAAAATAAAATTTAATAATCGTACGTATTTCATTTGCTCTATTGTTTTAAATTTGAGTGACAATATCGGCCTTTTGTCTACCTAGCAGTCTAAATCAGCATGTAGTTCATTCTATCTCTAGCGTCACTACTCTTTGAGGTTCTGTCAGAATACCAGCGCTGTGGCTCTCCGCAGCTTTATGCTGAGCCAGCGCCTGTTCTTCACATGGCTCGCCCATTTTCATACTTCGTTATTTTTGTGTTCGTTCCTAATTTAAAACAATGCATGTTTGTTCCAGTTATTCGTACATGTTTCTATTTTCTTTTAAATTTAAAATGATGTTTTAAACTAATAATGTCGGCCATTAGAGCCATGTAATAATGAGAAGAATTAAGATTTTTATCTATCTATCTCTTCGGAGAGCAACGGTTACAGAAAGCGTCTGTGGTTAGCTTTGCGTATCTTGAGCCGCAAAGGGTAGTATGACAGATCTTTTCTGTAGACCTACTATATTACTCATACCAAATCCTTAGGTATGCAAATAGATGACTTCCTTAATCGTCACTATATCACATTGACCTTTAATTCCGTTTACTAATGCAGGTGCGAACTCAAGAATACATGAGACTGCACACTCTGGGCAAGGCGCTGGGCATCCCTAGCGACGTGTTGGACCCTAATGAAGCACAGAAGCTGTTCCCCCTCTTGGATCCGAAGGTCTTCAAGATGGCGCTCTACTCCCCGCTGGACGGGACCATCGACCCTGCCATGGCGTGCCGAGCGCTGATCAAAGTAGCAACTCAGAATGGTGGGAAGGTAACGTAACACACAGTGTGCAAGCATAACTCAAGGTACTGATATGATTACGAAGATTCGTAAATTGTGCGAAGGTTTGCACGCGTGTGAAAGGCTGTCAGATATCCATTTGCGAATATAGAGCGCCAGTGGGTTGTCAGATGGATGGGTGCACAGATGTTTAGGTACTACGCGGAAGTTCAAGTCATACAGCATTCGACCATGCGGGTTCGGACATTTGCGCGACTGTCAATGACGGGCATAATAGTTACAAATGCAAATATGATAGGTGTGAAAGTATACGTTAATCATCTAGGTATCTGTGGTTCATAAAAAGCATAATAGCAGTTTTAACTTTGCAGGTGTATGAAAACTGCCCGGTGCACGACATACACTACTCTCACAACATACTCGGCAACAAGGAAGTTACTGGGGTGCACACGGATCAAGGCTTCATCAGGACAAAGTGCGTCGTCAACTGCGGAGGTATACATTCATTGTCTCTGCCAGTAGGTACTGGCTATCTACTACTAGTGACTCTGTAAGCTGTAGACCAAGTGAATTCCCAAGGTTCCCCAATTTAGAAAAAAATCCTAAACTTAGTTGGCTAAAAATGCCATATAATAGGGAACTTTACGGGAAACTCTGCGTAGGGGGCGCCACTACCTCAATCCATCACAATCTGAGGGTCTAACACGAAACAAGAATATCGAAACTGCGTTATCTAACCTCTCTATCACTCTTGCATATTATATAACAAAAATTCGATTTTTCGAGTTTCCCGGTAGGCCGTCTTTGTAAACAAACTGCCTTAACGTATCAATGTCATATTCTATTATCTGTGAAAACTTGTCAAAAAGCAGTTTAAGGCAGCAGCAGTTTGTATAAGTTACTCTATGGTTTACGATTGGTGCTAGTGCTGCATTCTGGCGGCAGAACATTACAGTAATACCCCCTATTATTATACCTGCTCATAATATTTCGCGAGAAGCGGTGTAGAAATGCGACACGTATAGATTACAGCCGGACATACGAAAGATTTTTACTCGCTCGATTAATCACCTCATGTTTCCATTGGAAACAGCACTAATGAGCCCATATATTCGACTATGATAATCCTGTCTCGATTTAAATTACTATTCGTTCCGAGTAAGCCTAAGGTGCACGAGATTCGTAACAACAACGCGCAATCAGAAGTAAAGGTGAAATCACAGTGAGCTGTTCACCTAATGCGGTCGCATAATCTTAGTATGAGGTTGCCAGGCAACCGATATTCGTACTGATATGCCACAATAAAAATAATGTAACAACTCGACCTCTATGGTCAGGCGCCTGGGGTCCGCGAGTGGCCCGTTTCGCCGGCGTGCCCGCGCTGCCGCTCATCCCCTTCAAGCACGCTTACGTCGTGAGCGAAGCCCTACCGGAAGTGCGCAACTGCCCCAACATCAGGGACCATGATGTCAATCTGTACTTCAAGATACAGGGCGAGAGTTGTAATATTGGTGGATACGAGAATAACCCGATTGTGCTTGACGAGGTTTGTGTTTATTTATTTATGATTATATTTAGGCTTTTACCCCAAGAGTGACAATCGTTTGCTTTGCTGTCCGTGTATCCGTCTATAAGATGGCTTGTATTAGGAACCTTAATAGGTGAACAGTTGAAAGTTGGCCACTGCATGTTTATTGCCAATTTGTAAATAAAAAATAAGATTTATGAAATTATAGAGGACAACTTAATTTTGCATTAAACACGCCTGCAAACTATACAATACTTAGAAATAGAAGAAAAGTTTTAAGAAGTTGGCAAATTTGACCTCGTGAGACAATTAGGAAGGAGGGAAAGGTAAAAAACAAGACATTCGTGTGACTAGCTTTAGATTAGCCTCTACCTCTACAAACATGCATTGGGATTTTTGTGTTGTGTAATTTTATTATTGAAGAATACTAAAGATAGGTGAATAAGATCAAGAAAGTACTTTTAATATTTTTTCATCTACTAGCTTTCGGACCACCAACAATTCCATCTATACGACTTGGACTGGGACGTGTTCGGCGTGCATATGGAGAGCGCGGCATCGCTGTGCCCCAGAATGGCCGGCGTCGGCGTAAAGAGCACGGTATGCGGCCCGGAGTCCTTCACGCCCGACCACAAGCCGCTGCTCGGGGAGGACCCTAATGTGTTCGGTGAGTGTTATAGTTGTGTATATACGACTTGGACTGGGACGTGTTCGGCGCACACATGGAGAGCGCGGCGTCGCTGTGCCTCAGAAAGGGCGGCGTTGGCGTTAAAAGCATGGTGTACGGCCCGGAGTCCTTCACGCCCGACTACAAGGCGCTGCTCGGGGTGGACCCTGATGTGTTCGGTGAGTAGAGAATTCCTTAAAGATGTTAACTAATACTCGTTCATATGGCGTCGCGCTTTCAGTGCTACAATGGTCACGTATTGCTGCTAGTAAGGGAAATCCATTAAGGGTCAGTTGCACCAACCATGATTGACGGACTGATCAACATTATACAGGTAAAGGTGACAGTCAGTTTGATGCAACCAACCCTAAGAGAGACCAATACTACTCCATTTATAAACAGCGCAATAGAGACAAGTACAATAAGATGGTAGATCAGGAACTAATTTGTATGACATTTCAGGTCTGTATCACAACTGCGGCTACAACTCCGCTGGTATGATGTTCTCGGCTGGATGCGGCATTCAGATGGCGGAGTGGATTCTCACTGGCAGGTAATAATGCCTGGCCTTTTAGAAGTTTTTGCACTATATATAGTTGGATAATTATGTTTTTATTTACTTATACTAATACAAATCAATACGCAGTCAATCTATGAACTTCTGTCCGAATTCACTCACTGATGACTCATGCATCTGCAGACTCTGCAATCGGGAGAATTTAGTAGAAACGTCTTTTTTAAATATACTAAGTATTAGTAACCCTTGGTGTAGATCGCCTAAAGTGGAGTTCAATAGAAAAGGCAAATAATGTAAACAAATATGCCAGATTTTGTGCGTCATTGATATATTGGTATTAACGTATATTTTAACTAGTAATAAATATAAGTAAGATATAAGTATATAAACTGTTGATAACATGAATGGTTGTTCACAAAAAGTGCGAGATTACGACGAAATGAAGGTAAATTGGTTTGTTTACAGTATTATGTAATTTCTATTGAACTCCACTTTACGCTACTATGAGATTTTACCCTTAGTAGGTACTGTAAACATGTTCTAATATTACAACACCAATAGATATTTTATTATAAATTTATTTGTTCCCACGGACCTCTGCAGAGGACCCCTTGGAGGGTTGCCTCACAACGCACAAAACAACATTTAAATCTATTAAATAAGCATTTTTCTTATCGTTTTGTTTACTCTGACAACTATAATTGGATCATTGACGCATATCGTCTTGTAACGGGTATAACGACCACTTGACCTTGGTCACTAACAATCACCACATCGTTGACGTAATAGTCATTGTAGATATTTACTTATTAGTGTTTAAATTATCTTAATTAGGTTCATATCTTGTAACCTAAATTCGAAAATTTTTTGGCGTAAAAAAATTCGATAAAATTAGTATTATCTATTTACATTTATTATGTATATTAGTAGTAATATGATTATGTCTTCAACAACAATATTTATATTTAGGTAAATGTAATTGTACATAATGAACTGTGATACCCAACATTTTAGCAGAGTAGTTATCGCTGCACAAGGCTAGCTTGGTACTCTTAAAAAAACTTTCCAGAAACAACGTGTTTTCCTGCATTTTCAGAAGTAAGCTCTCTTTTAAGAGTAGCGTTTCTAATGGCCCTGTGATTTCATATCATATTCAGACTAAAATACCTGTATACAAAGGACTCGAACACGCTTAGTTATTGTTCTTAACTCTCAAATGTGTAATTTCCCACCTCACTTCCAGGCCCCAATACAACATGTTCACATTCGACATTCGCCGCTTCTCGCCCGCCCAGATGTCGCGCTCGCACTGGGTCCGCGAGAGCAGTCACGAGGCCTACGCCAAGAACTACAGCGTAGTGTTCCCAAACGACGAGAAGTTAGCAGGCAGGGATACCAGTCACGACGCGCTGCACCAGGAGCTGGTGGAGGATGGCGCTGTCATGCAGAGCAGGGGCGGCTGGGAGCGCCCCGGGTTCTTCCTGCCCGGACAGATTGTAACTACCGTTCATGAGTAGCTAGCAGGCAGGGCACCAACCACGACGTGCTGTACCAGGAGCTGGTGGAGCACGAGCAGGGGCTGCTGGGAGCGCCCCGGGTTCTTCCTGCCCGGACAGATCGTAAACTGCCGTTTCTTCATGAGTAGCTATTCGCACGCAGGTGCACTTTGAGCGTTATGGCACCCAAATTGTAACACGTTTTGACGTTATAGGTTCCACCTCTAGCGACCCACCATACAAAAATAATTGGTAGTCAAATTTGAATAAATGGTATTCAAAAAACCGGCCAAGAGCATGTCGGGCCACGCTCAGTGTAGGGTTCCGTAGTTACTCTTCCGTCACAATAAGCTAAACTGGAGCTTAAAGTATAGTAAATTGTTAACCAAGGGATGAAACGGTACTTTTCACCAGAGTTAAACAAATAGGCAAATTTGTATAATCAGTACCTAATTAAAGTAAGTCTTTTTACTATGAAGGGAAAACTTTTTGCGATAACTCAAAAACAGCTAAACTGATCATGTTCGCTATAGTTTTCATTTAATGTCTTTCTTAAGCTCTATTTTCACGATTTTTTTCATATTTTTTGGACCTATGGTTCAAAAGTTAGAGGGGGGGGGGGGGACACATTTTTTTTTCTTTCGGAGCGATTATCTCCGAATATATTCCCTTTATCAAAAAATGTTTCTTGAAAACCCCTATTAGTTTTGAAAGACCTTTCTAACGATACCCCACACTCTAGGGTTGAAGCGAAAAAAAAATTCACCCCCACTTTACGTGTAGGGGAGGTACCCTAAAAAAAATTAAATTTTTAGATTTTACTGTACGACTTTGTCGGCTTTATTGATTTATATATTCATGCCAAATTTCAGCTTTCTAGCACTAACGACCACGGAGCAAAGCCTCGGACAGACAGACAGACAGACAGACAGACAGACGGACATGGCGAAACTATAAGGGTTCCTAGTTGACTACGGAACCCTAAAAAAGACTTAAATTGGTATCGTTTTAAAATCGAACAATACAAACGCAACTCGGATCCATTTAATAATGATTTAAGGCCCGCGGGCTGGTGGTCAGACAAGCACGCGCTTTTGGCATGCTGTAGTCTTTCTGGATACCTACGTGATATAGATTATACGCTTAGTTTTAATACAATAATATAGTGATCTTGAAAGAGTTGTATGTAAAGTCCCCAGTTCCAGTCCAGGGTAAGAAAGACATAGTTTATTTTGCTCAGGGCAAGATGAGAATATTGTTAGAATTCCCTACAAGCTACAAGTGCTTCCATTGCCCCAGTGTTTCTGTTACCCTATCTAACCTTAATTGGATTTTTAAACGTCAACTGTTAATGTTGTTAAATGTTGTGAATTTTGGCATTATTAATAATTTTGGTTTCAATTTAATATCTCACCTGTTTCGCTTATAGCCGTATAAAATATTTTAAAAGAATGATATTTGCAGATTCGCGTGCAACAGTACGATTGGTATGGAAGCAACAACTACCCGAAGAACACAGACACACGATACGAAGAGATAGTCAAAGGGGATTACTCCTTCGATTTCTCCAAGCACTTCCCTATAGTAAGTTATTCTCCCATACAATATAGTATATGCGTAGGTGTTTGTTCTACTTTTACAATAGGCCTTATGGGCTTTTATCAATCCAATAAACACTTCACAAAATATGATAGTCAGATAAAAAAAGGGACCACAAGGAATTCAAATTGGCCTTTTTTGATCTAAGAATTTTTGTCTCTCTCAGTCTCTCTCACCTTAGCATTTATACCAGTGGCATGCTCAGTTGAGCACAGCTTCGGTGCTCTGGGTAAGAGTATTTACTGTCACACGATTTTACTTAATCTCACCCTTGAATTGACTTTTCTTGTGCAAGATTGCGGACGCAGTTTTGATAGCGAAAGTAAATTTCACTGAATGGCATACGTTAAGATATTCAGTAATTCAGTTGTCAAACTGCCGCCCTTTTCTCCAGCGTCTACCTTGTTTATGCTACAGATTACGTAATAAAACAATTGATCTTCAGATCCAAGATGAAGCCCTGACGTGTAGGAACGGCGCCGCGCTGTTCAACATGTCGTACTACGGCAAGTTCTACATCACCGGGCCCGACGCGCAGAGGACGGCCGAGCTCGCGTTCACGGCTGATTTGTCTAAGAAAGACGATAAGTAAGAGACGTAACTTTAGTATCTTTTAGGTAAACTAAAATTCACTGTAAATAATACAGACAACACAAAAATGAATAACGCACGTGTCATGACGTGCGCTGTCAAAGTAACCTTCACACTTTCGAGTAAGGTTTACATTAGCTCGCTTGCGCCCGGGAGCTTGGCGTTTGAGTGATGTTTGTGTTTATGACATAAAGCGTTCAAAAGGTTAATAACATGACAATACGACACGTACGCGCATAGGCAATAGCAATAGCGCAATAGGCACGCGTCGTCGTATTTGTAATGTTTGGAGGAACTTCAAATTTTAAACAAACGCCTACCAGATTACACCTAAATGTGTACATCAGCATTATATATATTTACTATTCCTTTGCGGTTATATGTTTATGTAAGTTTTTTCTACTGTCGATCCTTTTCATCTCACAGAACAAACATGTATAATACACGTGTTTCTATTGGGCGGCAAACTCATGCAGATTTGCTGCTGACGATGCTAACTCTGCTAATAAGCAGATATAGGACACAAACAATCACACACATGATTAAAAAACAGTATCTAGAAAGAATTTAAAATGTCGACGACAGTTTAATTTCTATAAACGAAGTGGTGTTGTGTGCGTAGCTAGTACTAACCTAACCTTACTAAGCAAACGCTTAAATGTTGACAGGGTCGTATACACGCTGATGTTGAACGACAAGGGCGGCGTGGAGGCCGATGTGACCGTCAGCATCCTGGACGGCGGCAGCGGGCAGCTGCACGAACCGGTGTTCAAGGTATTAACCCAAACAAGCCTTTTCTGTCCCAAGCATCATTGCTGAAATCGTGCGTCCATAACTTAACAGCTAGTCTCAAAGATTTTTGTTAGTGTCACTTGAGCGAGTCGACACACACAAGGAGATGCATTAATTAATAACCGTGCGTACAGAAAACTGCACTTAAATGAGAAAACTATATTGTAGTTAATTTATAAGGACTGACGTGACGTGACGTTCATGTATAAGAACTGTCATAATTCTGATATAAAATTCGAGCCAGATTTCGTGTTTCTACTAATTCTACCTATAACTACTAGGTACTGTTCTGTGGTGCGTACATTCGGTAGCATGACTGACTAAGCGAGCTTTACCTCCTAATAATTTGAATATCTTACCTACCTAACTAGCTAATCTTATTGCTGACTGTACCTATTACCTACTGACTGGCCGTACAATATGGAGTTGCATATGGCTGTCATAAATCCTAAATATTATTTTTATTGAGTCTTTACCTTATTTTATCCGAGCATGGCGCAGCGCACACTTTTCAGCTCAAAACTGTAGAGTGTAAATGACCTAGGGTCGCGGCTACTACGTGGTGACGAGCGGGTTCAATGCGTCCCACAGCCTCGCGCATTTACGAAGGATCATCAACACCCACAAGCTGCGCGCCACCATCACCGACGTCACCAAGCAGCTGTGCATCCTCAGCGTGCAAGGCCCACACAGGTACCACCATCTTAAGGGCTCATTTAGAGGGACTATTGAGGCTACATCCAATTCAAGGGCTGTGCTCTTAAGGATTGTTTGACATGATGCCAACGGCCGCTTTCTATCACCGCACCGCTCGCCGTCGGCAGGGTGTTCCCCCCCCCTTATACCCTAAATGGTCGCGCACTGTGCGGTTTAAGAGGAATTTCCTCCCGCGGACGCTCCGGCTGCCCTGCCGAGGTTTTCCCGAGGGTATACAGTATGGGGTTCTTCAAAAAAGGAGTGTACAGGTTTTTAAAGTGTCGGCAATGTAACACCTCTGGAGTTGCAGGCGTCCATAGGCTACGGTGACTGCTTACCATCAGGCGGGCCGTATGCTTGTTTGCCACCGACGTGGTATAACAAAAAAAAATCAGCCGACCGATCCAATACCGCAGTCATTGACTTTATATCTGTAGTGGCCGTTACACGTTTACAGCAGAGAAAATCTTAACAAAATGACCCTTTTTTAAACAAACATTTTCAATATTCAGATGGTTTGACGACCGGTTTGGCCTAGTGGGTACGAAGCCCTGCCCTGCCTACAAAGCTGATGGTCCCGGGTTCAAATCCTGGTAAGGGCATTTATTCGTGTGATGAGCATGGATATTTGTTCCTGAGTCATGGGTGTTTTCTATGTATTTAAGTATTTATAAATATTTATATATTATATATATCGTTGTCTAAGTACCCTCAACACAAGCCTTATTGAGCTTACTGTGGGACTTAGTCAATTTTTGTAATAATGTCGTATAATATTTATTTATTATTATTATTATGTACAGACAAATGGGACCGATTCAAGCGTTTAAAGTTTTCATGTATATCAGTCTAAACAAACACTTCAATTCTGTAGTCGTGTTTTTTCGATTAATTCTTGATTTTTCACTTTAAACGGTAGAACCCGTCTTGATGTATACGACCTTATAGAATAAGCTAGCGCAAAAGCAAATCCACTACGCGCGCAGCTTTGAGATGAACGCGGGTTTCGTTTCGAAGCAAGCGCCGTAATTTTAGATTTTAATTTGCAGCCAGAGAATCCTTCAACGCTTCACCGACGCAGGTCTTTCCAACGACGCGTTCCCCGTGAGCACCCACCGCAGCATCCACTTCTCGAAGGCGCCGCACTCCCCGGACAACAAGACGTACACGTGCCGAGCGCTGCGCATCGGGTGGTCGGGCGAGCTCGGCTGGGAGCTGCACATACCTTCCGCGAATGCTGTCTCCGTTTATAAGGCGTTGAGCCGTGCGCATGGTTTGAAGAATGCTGGATGGAGGGCTTTGACTTCGCTCAGTGCTGAGAAAGGTAAAGGCGTTGTCAAATTTAATGTTTCGGCATACATTAACGACGTTTTCAACCACCGTAAAATCATTTTTCTCTAGAAACTTCAGATGGGGATAGATTTTTAAAGTGATAAATTTAGTAATAAATATAAAATTTCTTTAAGTATAGGCTCTTTGGGTATATATGTTGCCTGTAGTATTTAACGCGTTAGACAATGGGGTTGGCGGGTCGTAGTATTTTATAGATGGCGGCAGCATAGGTTTTACCTGTCAATCCTACGAAGTCTTGTTTTTTTTTGTTTAATTTTATGGCCTGTAATGGTTTTCTATAGAACCAAAGAGAATTAATTGTAAAGTCAAAAAAAAAAGGTGCCCCTTAGTTTGACATCCATAACAGATGGCGCTGTACTGCGCCATATGTTTTGCGGTCACTGAATTGTCAACTTTTGACAATCAGAGTTACCGCAAAATGTATGGAGCTCTACAGCGCCATCTCGTTTACCTGTCTAATTCAAAGCACGATTTTTTCTTGAATCTTAAGCATCTTACTCAATGAATGAATCTTTGATAGAACAAAACTAGAGACAGGTAAAACCTATGCTGTCGCCATCTATCCACCTTAGACAGTTGTCAACTCTATTGAACGCCCTTGCATCAGTACGACATTGGTCCTGCAGGCTACCACCTGTGGAACGCTGACGTGAGGTCGGATGACAATCCGGTGGAGGCCAACCTCGGGTTCGCGTGCCGCAGGGACGGCAACTACGTCGGCAACGAGCACGTCGCCCGCGCGAGGCAGCAGGGGGTCACTAAGAAATACGCTTTCTTCACACTGGACGACAAGGTCAATCAAATAATATAAATAATATTAATAATAGTACAGTTAGCATCAGATATAGCGTCTCAGACTATGCGCTAAAAGTGTCGATTCTCTGTAGGCATAATAATGTTTTTGGCCAAAATTTCATTTTTGGTACAAGCTTTGGTCGCTGATTGTACTTTTCTTACCACGGGCAACTAATCGAGACAATTCTAAAAACCCCAAATACAATTAGGTTGCGTTGTTTGTTGGTACCATAATATTGCATTGTCACCCAACTTACAAATGAATGCAAATTTTCAGTCAATCGGATATCAGGAAGTGGTTGAAAAATGCTTTGCATGATTTGAAAAAACAGTTAGTCATATATGTATGAACATGTCAAGTTAAATAAAAGCCTGCTTTTGATCGGAAACTGTCCAGATATATCTTTTTTTGGAAAAGTATTTGAGGGTGTCAGATACTTTTGGTGCGTTGTTCCATACTCTACTTTTGATGCTTACTATACATTATAGTCGAGGTGGGTAATGAACACATTTCCCGACTTGAGTATAAATTTTAAACGGACGACTTAATATTAATTGATGTTCCATATCGTCGGGGATAGTACAATACCGCGTAGGTAACAAATGCAATAAGGTCCAATTACCTTCAGTGCTTTAGTACATTGTTTGAATTTCGAACTCTTTAGGCTTTGTTAGTTGCGCGCACTATCCTCGGCGATATCGTAAAAAGCCTTTCATCTATTCATAAGTATAACAGATAACAGTTCTGCTATACTGACAAACAGCGTACAGCCTAAACCGTTTACCCTTTGGTCGCCAACGACGTCAACTGACGCGCTCGGCTACAGCTCAATATCAGCCTTCGCGCATCACGATAAGGTTCGCGATGATGACCTTGCAAAATTCTTCAAATGTACAGTTCCACTAAGATGGGACTGAAATTTTTAGCGACTTCCACGCGGAAATAGTAACGTTACAAGCTTATTTATGGCGAATTTTCGCTCCTTGATCATAATTGTGGTAAACCTTTTTTCTATTTTTGATTATTCATGGTAAACATTAGGTAAACTTAGTTCAATAAATGTTAGAGGTTTAAAAAAGTGCCAATTATAATATATGCAAAATTAAACAGTTAAAAAAAAACGGCAAATTTTGACGTTATAATAATTTTGTTAGAACGTTATATTAGAACGTATTGATTTTTTTGGACCGCCATCTACAGTCAAGTAGCGCCATCTGGTGAGCACAAAAATGGTAGCCCTCATAACACGTCCAATAATTTTGAAAATCTTCTCGGCAGGTTGCGCTATTTGGCCAAGAAGCTATATTCAGAAACGGCGAACCGGTAGGCTACCTCCGGCGCGGTGACTATGGTTACTATCTCGACAAACCCATCGGCATCGGCTACGTCAACAACAAGGGATCCGTACTCACTAAAGACTACCTTGAAAGCGGTGATTACGAAATCGAAGTGTTGGGCAAAAAATACAAGGCCACGTTACACACCAGGTCTCCATTCGACCCTTCTGGTCAAAGGATCCTTGGCAACTATGGATGCGTGGAAGAGAATTCGCATGATCCTCATGCGGGGCAAAATGAAAAGGCTGGCGGTGTAGAATAAACTGATCTCAATAAACTTTTTAGCATAGTTCAGTGTCGTAGTTTTATTTTTTTACAATCATGTGCAAATGGGCATGATTGCTTTTTTTTTAAGTATAGGAAGCGTGCATAAACTGAAGGTGTAAATGTGAAGTTTATGCTTCCAATATAGCCCACAAGATGGCATAACCTATAGCACTTGCTTTCGCGTGAAGTGATAGGCCAATTTGTACTCCTATATAATACTTCCGCAGTAAAATACAAAAAAAAAAACCTATGTTCTTTCCCAGAACTCAAACTATGGCCATACGAAATAATTCAGTGGTTTAAGCGTGAAGAGGTAACAGAGAGACAGCGTTACAATTTATAATATGAGTGGCGATGATATCTATTATGGTAAAATTAATCAGAATCGAATGCTGATTGATACACCATATCAACTATACGACTATCATATATTTCATTTATATCATTTATTTTGATATATTTAAATCATGTGGATAAAAAATAACGTTTTCTTTACTATATATTTATTAATAGGTATAGATATTTACAAACAAATACAGATTCATATTGCGAGTTATTTTCAAGACAATATATAAAAACTTAGTTTAAATTATCTTTCCCATTCGTATCCGCATCCGGTATTCGGAGCAAGCACGAATGACACACCCATCCCTTTCACGTCCAAATAATTCTAATTTTTATAGTAGTATAAATGTTAGGTATATAAAAATTAATACAGTGGTTGACTTTTTTGCTTTTTGGCATGTGATGATTTAGGTATAATACATTAAAAAAGTAAAAGATTATAGACTTGATGTTTGTTATCTTATTTTTTATGACTAGATATCTTTCAACAAATTGTACCTTTGATTGTACTTCTGATTGTGAGCCTAAATCTCAGGAATTTCAATAATAATTAAAAAATTAAATCTAGCTCTTTATATTTCAAAACTAGCCCGAATATTTTCGTTTATCGCTGTTTCGGCTACATAAGTAAAACATTTAGAACGCCATTTGACTTTGATCCTTATACTTTCACTGATATGTGTTCAATTTGTTAAATATCAAAAAGTGGCGCCATCTTACCGGGCACTACCTAAAGGTTATGGCGCCATCGCTCGAAACGATGATACCTTTGGCCTTTGATCTATTAGATGGCGTCACTTTTTGATATTTAACAAATTTAACACATATCAGTGAAAGAATAAGGATCAAAGTCAAATGGCGTTCTAAAAGTTTTAATCATGCGTAAATAAATGGCAGTAAATTTACTGTGGTTACAAAATTTTATATGACAATCCACCTCTATTTCAAATGCTCTTTGGTATTATTTAGTATTTACCGAGGGTTTAGCCGTCTGAGTATAAAGCGAACTGATAGGACACAAACCTTCAAAATGATAAAAATATTAAATATTTATTATACAGAACAAAGATTCATTCATTGGTTAAAACAATCCGTTTTAGGTACTTTAACATTAATAATGCTTAAATCTATAAATCACAGTCAAGTCACAGAAAGTTTTAAAAAAATTTAGAAAGGTTTGGAAAAGTCAATTATTGTAACTATTGATATGTTTGAAGGTATCTGTTTACGCGGTACTTTTGAACACCATCACTGGGATTGTTCTCGATTCGTAACTTAGGAGAGGTTACGAAATGGGCCTAAGGGGCATAGCACACTGCGTCCGATTCGCGCGTCGCTCCGAAGTTTGGGCGAGACATCGCTATGCGCGCATTATAGCGACATCCCGCTCGGTCGCAGTGTGCTATGCCGCTCATGTAAATTTCGCCCTATTGATAGTGGGGCGACACTCCTTCTTTCGGGTATTCTCGGCTCCATTCGGTTCAGTATTGCTCCGAGTAATTATTAGGGTTGGCACAACTTGACGTCCCTTTGCGTGCACGACCACAGATAAGATAATTACTTGAATTTTGACAACCCTAAATAGCCGAAAGGGATAGATCCCTGCATTAGAAAGGGACATCAATATTCGTCCCTGAATCGCTATCAAACTTCGGTTTTGTAGGAAGTGTTATTTCTGTAGGGTAATACTATTATTGGTGGATGTCAGCGGCAGTAGCAGTACGGATTTAAGTGCGGATGCAGTTTGCTGATGCAGTCTGGCTCGGTGCTGTACCTGTTGGCAAAGGACTACGTCAGTGAACTCGCTGGTAAGTAACTGATAATAATATGAGAAATAAAGAACACTGACGTGAGATTAATAGACCGGGCCGGAGCTTTCGGCGCTTTGTATGTCTATGGGCGCTTCGTTTTCTATGGAAAGCACCACGTGATCACCGATCAGCCGCCATTAGAAAGTGACGCGTCGGACGTCGGATGCCTTGGCCCGGTTTAGCGTTAGTCATCCTTAATACTGAGGCACGATAAATTCGATAGCTCGATTTCATCACTAGAAAATCTGAGGAAAGCAGCTAAATGCTATTCTTGAAATACGAGCGATAGAAATTGTGAATATAGTGGTATTTTCGTTTTCAATTCTATAAGTATAATTTAAATGCCTAGTAGTGGAGATAATATTGAAGGACCCCACACGGAATCGAACTCTCGAAATTCAAGAATCTGGTCAGTGGTCCGATCTTGAGTAAAGATAGGATATAAATGAATAAAAAAGTTTCATTTATAAAATTAAGTTGGAATTACTGACCGATTTAACTTTCCTATTTTGCGACCATTTTGTTTTCAATTATTTACAATATTATTGTAGCTTGCATGAATTGTTATTATATGAATGACGGACTTATTTCCTTATCATAGTTTCACTTACGCGTTTGTCCTCGATATGTCCCTCGTATGGATCATAAACTTGTCCTCGTTGACTAGATACGTCATCGACGCCTCGTAGATACCGTGTCCTGGGCCTACTACTATCTGTAAACCCATACATCACTTTTTAACATCTCAAGTATTTGCAAAACAGGTTAGAGTCTTAGGCTTTAGAGGGAAGTTATGTAAGTATACTTATAATTTGAGAAAACAAGATCATAAATTATATTTTTATTTAAAGTTGCAATTCTTTGACGATATTGATCTTTGATGATCATGAAACATTTTTTACAACGTTGGTGCCATCAAAACAGTGTAATATAGTGTTAGGTATAACTTGATCTTATGGTTTTTGTTTGATAAGCGTGTGTTGGCTGAGTTGCGTAGTTCGACAGTGTAAGAAACTGATTGTATACCTTAATTTGATAGTTCTCGTTGACTACTTTAGTGTTGGCGTTGAAGTGTCCGACATAGCCATCAGCATCACGGGCCTTTTTGAACGCCAGGAGCCGGCTGTTGGCACGCTGGCGGAGCACCCAGGCCGTCGAGGACAGGGTTCGGGGTTTGCAGAGCTCACTGGAGCAATTCAATTAGCATTCTTTGAAGTATTTATGGTATTAGATATTGTTCAAACAGCCTGAAGTTAGGTTAGATGGTTAGAGCGCATAATGATCCCTATTACCAAACGTCCCGACAAATAAAGATAATATGCACTAAATGAGTTCCTACTTAAAATGTTATTGATTTGGAAAATATAACAGTTATTGAAATTGAAAGTCTTTATTTCAGGTCTGTCGGCCCATATTGCACTTAAAAATTATATTAGTCAAGTACATAAATTATAAAATAAATAAATTAAGTTACATTAAAATTATTGGTGTACTGTTAAAGTATTCACAGATATTTAAATTTTATTTGATGTGTTTCTAAAAAACATACGATTAAATAACAAGATTCATCTAAGACATATAAGCCTAAATTGATAACGCTCAAATCGTTTGTTAGAAAGCGGGAATTCTATAAGTACCTACTATTGGCTATTCTATGGCCGCACTTACCCGACAGCAGCAACGAGCGAGTTGATGTAGTTGAGGAGGGCGTGTGCAGTCTTCTCGTAGAAGGGATCGTCGGTGGACACGTTTTGCCACGCGACGCAAGCGCACCAATGCGGCTCGATGCCGGCCTCGCTACAGGAGCGGTTGCGCGGGATCTAAAAGAAATAAGTATTCAATAACTTTCACTGCTCTGCCCGCATCTTCGTTCGCGTATAAGAGTCGTTAAATTGCACCCTCCCTAAATTTCAACCCCCATAGCGTTAGGCGACGACTCGTAAATTATATCCAAATGCCCTTACCAGGATTCAGACCGGGAACCTCCAGCTTCGTAGACAATATCATAACCTACTAGGCTAGAAGGCCGTTTAAGGGTCTTTAAGAGGCCAAATAGTGGCGAGGTACTTTGAGGGCCGCTCTCTCTTCAACAATAAACTACAACTAAGTATAGGTATCTAAATAATAACGAGGTTATCACACTGATGCGAATTCCCACATAGCTCTGGTGTATGAGCGTGGTATACGTGCTTATCGTATATATACTTATATAGCCTCTCGCGCACACCGGAGCGAAGTGCGAATTCGTATCCAATGTGAAGACCGCCTTAGACTTGCCGGTTCCATCCAACATAGTTAATGCTCTAGAATCTAGTAGGTACTTATAATCCGCCCCTCGCTTTTTATTCGGCGGTGGCGACGGTGGCGTTTATCTCCAACCTTATATGCTCCTGGTACTTTTATACAAATTCTGTCATACTTAAGGCTGATTTCGCATAAGATTAGGTCTTCATAATAGTATTTTATGCAACAGTTGTATAAGAAGGGTCAAAAAAGGCGAGTGGCGTGAGTTACAATGTGAGCCGGAGCCGAAGGCGTAGGCGAACATTGTAAAGGAATACGCCACGAGCATTTTTTGACCTACTTATACAACGTTGCATACAATATTTTTCCTACGAGTCAACAAAAATAAATCTTAATTTAGGTAAACAAATTACAGCAAAAGTATATAGCCAAGACGCGCGAGCATACCTTGTTACGCGCCCGGCCCGCCCCGGGCCGCGGCCGGCCGGTCGGCGACACCTCGTAACTCATGAGGCCCTGGTACTTGCTACTTGCTAAATTTAATTTTTGGAGAGTTTTTTCTCAATTTTGGCCACCGTAGCCTACGGAGACTAACAAGCAACGCTAAGCGGTCTTCGTAGTCTATGGGTGTTGCTATATTACGGGTGTCACATGCGTGTTTCTGACTTATGAAGTAATTATTTTTACTATGCAACCAAATGAATATTTTGTAAGTTGGCAGCAATGCACTTAGTTTAAAACTGTATTCGTTTTGGTTTTGTTAGGTTGGTAGCCATTAATCGCAGTAACGTTATAGCGATTAAAAGCACAAGAGCTTTTATGAGGAATAGACAATATAGACTTTTCTTGAAACCTTTTACTTATGTATGTTCTTATATTCGTGTTAATGAATGCATAAATGACAGATAACAGTAGAGGAGTAGGAAAAGACAGTAAATAAATGTATTTGCGAATTCATAGAGTTAGGGCCCGTTGCACAAACCGGAAAGGAAAGTAACTATGAAAAATCTCATACAAAAAAAAATTGTGAACATTTTAGACTTCGTAGATGACCGATGTTGTCGGACGATGCTAAGCCGAAGTCCGACCAAATAAGACGAATCAACGAACTATTTTGACGGTCTTCAATATTAGTAGGTAGACTTACTGGTTCCAGCATGGTTAATGCTCTAGTATAATCCGCCCCTCGCACTTTATATGGGTTCCAATGTTGCCTCATATCCAACACGTCCAGTATGGTAGCGTGCAAGTCGTGTGGTGTGGTGAGTGCGCGCGCGTTAGCTTCGAGCGCGCGCTGGGCGTGCGGCCTCGCGCGCGTGAGGCGGTCGGGCAGCCGAATTCCGAGGAGGGGGAGACGCTCCTCGAGTTTGCCTTGGAGGGTGTTGCGGACGTTCGCGAATCTGGGTAAGATAAAAAAAATAACTTCACGAAATAGAGCCTAACAGAGGCGGCGTTAGGCGGGGGCGACGTGGGCCTCGCGCCTCAAATAAGTATATCTTGGACACGACGTAAAAATGTTCGTTATTTCTTGCGCCACTAAAAAAGGCCGCACTAAATGTACCTCGCCCGTATAACATTTTGGTCTTGCCCCGCCACTGGAGCCTAAGGACCTGCCATACAAGAAACAATCAAAATTTGATAGTGAAATTCGAACCTATACCGTAGGGAACAGAGTTATTTTTTTGTTTGAAAATGTTATGAAACAGAGCCAATGCAACTCTGTTCCAATTTAAAACCATTAAATTTCATCGAACTTAATAAGTACATAGCTTTAGAAAGATAGATTACGCCTACAATGATTGAGTTGTTTATATTATTCGTAATAATTAAAAACCTCCTACGCTATATTCCAAAAAAACATTTTATGCCAAAATGACTTCATTCATTTTAGAAAAGAGCTTATATTCTTCAAACTGCTAGATCGATTTGTATCAAATATGTGTATAGCTAAAAACCACTGCAAGGAAACTCGCTTTCACGTAAAAAAAACAGCATCGAAATAGGTCCATCCGTTGGAGAACTACGATGCCACAGACAGACATACATTGGCGTCAACATATAACCCCTCTTATTGCGTCGGGAATTAAAAACTCGTTTTCGTATATTCGGGCGCCATCTATGTATTATGTAATGCAAAGAAATATATTTAAAAGAATTTGGCTGTAAGCTTATTAAGTTTATTTTAATGTGTACATTTGTTACGAAACTATTATATTTAGTTAGATCTAACCAGGGGCCCATTTCTCGAAAGATATTAGTCTAATATTATTAGTGTGTTGCCATGGTAACCCATACGACTTGACATTTCGTGTACTAATAATATTACAAGCTTTTATTTATTTTCACCTGACCGTTGTCTGTTTGTAATTAAATCTTGCAAGTTAAATTTGATCCACATCCCGGTTTCCGATTGAGCTGAAAATTTGCATACATATGTAAGTCGGGTGACAATGCAATATTATGGTACCATCGAACTGATCTGATGATGGAAACAAGAGGTGGACATAGGAACTCTGTGATAATAAAACGCAACCTAATTGTGTTTGGGGTTTTTAGAATTTGCTCGATGAGTATTAATTGCCTGTGGAAAGAAAAGTACAGTCAGCGATAAAAGCTTGTACCAAAAATTAAATTTTTGCCAAAAACCTATTAGTCTAATACCGTTCGAGAAATGGGCCCCTGGGGGCCGATTTTTGAATTTCGACCACTCGGTTTCGTGTATTTTGTTCAATAATATCTCCACTACTAGGCATTTAAATTCTCCTAATGAAATTGAAAACGATTGGTCAATACCACTCGATTCCCAATTTCTACCGCTCGTATTTAAAAAATAGCATTTCGCCATTTCTCACAGATTTTCGAGTGACGAAATCGAGCGCTCGAAAATAAAAAATCGCTCCCCTGGCTATAAAATCAACATTATTAGTCTTATAGGTATAATTAGTGTGATGCAATGGTAACCCATACGACTTGACAGTTCGTGGATTAATAATATTAGTCTAATACCGTTCCAGAAATGGGCCCCTGTAGGTAGATTATCTTGATAAACTTAATCAATAGGTACCGAAAGAAACAATTGTATGTTAAAGCGATACTGGAATTTTTAAATAATCCGTACCTAGGTCCATGGTCCCCCATAACGACTATAAGCGTATCTTCAGCGTGCCTAGACAGAAGGCTACGCAGCAACGCAGCGGTGTCGTCGTCGGCGCTGGGAATATGGTTGAAGTCGTCGTGAGTGATGTCCACGACGAAAGTGAATATGAAACGCTTGCCGCCCAAGTCCAAGAACTAGACGGAATAACGTATGTATTTTAATGTGTAGGTTAGCGCCTAAAATTATTTTCCGTCCGGCAAAAAAGTATTAAACAACATAAAGTTAAAAACTATACTTTCCATCTCTCCTTTTGTGGTTAGAAATGTTAATAATAATAGCATAAGAAAAATACAGCACGATGCTCCTTGCCTGTGCTCCACTGACAAGACATGTCAAACTAAAGGTAAATAACCGGCCAAGAGCATGTCGGGCCACGCTCAGTGTAGGGTTCCGTAGTTACTCTTCCGTCACAATAAGCTAAACTGGAACTTAAAGTATAGTAAATTGTTAACCAAGGGATGAAACGGTACCTTTCACCCGAGTTAAACAAATAGGCAAATTTGCATAATCAGTACCTAATTAAAGTAAGTCTTTTTACTATGAAGGGAAACCTTTTTGCGATAACTCAAAAACAGCTAAACTGATCATGTCTGCTATAGTTTTCATTTAATGTCTTTGTTAAGCTCTACTTCCACGATTTTTTTCATATTTTTTGGACCTATGGTTCAAAAGTTAGAGGGGGGGGACACATTTTCTTTTCTTTCGGAGCGATTATCTCCGAATATATTCACTTTATCAAAAAATGTTTCTTGAAAACCCCTATTAGTTTTGAAAGACCTTTCCAACGATACCCCACACTCTAGGGTTGAAGCGAAAAAAAAATTTCACCCCCACTTAACGGTAGGGCAGGTACCCTAAAAAAAATTTAATTTTTAGATTTTTTTGTACGACTTTGTCGGCTTTATTGATTTATATATCCATGCCAAATTTCAGCTTTCTAGCACTAACGACCACGGAGCAAAGCCTCGGACAGACAGACAGACAGACAGACAGAGAGACAGACAGAGAGACAGACAGACGGACATGGCGAAACTATAAGGGTTCCGCTTTATGCCATTTGGCTACGGAACCCTAAAAAGATAGCTTAACCTCTTGTTTGAGTATGATAAGGATCCTGATTCCTGCGGATGCTGCAGGGGTAGCACGGTCGCATTTTTATTGCCTATCACCATGCCTGTCACGTTCTAACAAGTAGGTACATATGTAAGTGCGAAAGTGAGAGGTATAGTGAGATGCGATAAAAATGCAACCCATGCTGCCACCGAACTAGGGATTGCAAACCGGATTGATTTTCAATCCTGCCGGATCCGGTCGGATTTTGGCCATAATCCGGCCGGCCGGACCGGATCCGGTTTGGTATAGGGATAATTAACGTTAATTAAATGACATATTTTTCTAGTTTTTTGCGTAATACGTATTCCTAAATCTATAATTTGATGTTAATAAATAAATAACTTCTTAACAATAAAGTAGAACTTGGTAGTAAAAAGTGTCACAATGTCAATATCACTTTAAAAACAAAACTTGAAATCGGTAATTTATTATATTTAACCATTCTCATATGCTCAAATTTTCGTTTAAAATTATAAATTTGATTAGTTTCCAAAGCCTGATGATGGGATGTGGGGTGGGAATCGGAGTTTCTTGAAAGGACAAGTTTTCGTAATTGTTCTTTGATTGAATTCTTTGTAGAGTTTATTCGGAAAGAGAAGAGTCGTGGAATGTATTGGGCCCCATACATTCCAATTCCACGACTCTTCTCTTTCCACACAGACTCTAACGTTGACATCCATTCTACCATAGAAAAATAAGAAGTACATACAGGATGATTTCGGGGTCGTGGAGCAAGAGAACAAGACATCACACAGAATTCAAAGATGAGTATAATGATGTTGCTCATTATTTATCATCACCAATAATTATGATTATTTTTCAGATGACAAGTAGAAAAAAACATGTTTGCATACAGTTTGGTCACCCTACTCAATGTGACGTCTTGTCGCTTTCCATACAGCGTATGTCAAAAGTCATAGGGTGACCATGATTACTTCGTATAAGATTAATTTTACTTGAAAAATAATAAAAATCAAAATAATTATCTTTCAATCAAATACTGCCGTATGATAATGTAAATCATTTATAGATTCAGAAAAAGTGGTTCTAGATCACGACCCAGAAATCACCCTGTATAGTGCTTACTCCATACATCAGTTTTGGTACCAAAACGCTTATTATTTTCGTAGTCGACAGCTATTGGTGAGTAGCAGTACTGAGAGTTCCGCTACTTGACGCTAGATGTAGACTACGAAAATAATTGGTAACAAAACCGTTGTATGGAGTAGGGCTTGGTCTTCGTAATTCTCTTTGATTCTAGTAACAGAAGAAGATATTTTACTTTTAACCAATTATGATATTAAATGCGCTCTAGTATTATCTTGCTCTATTTTTTTTGTCCGAGAAAGTAGTAGACCCGGGTACGTCCTTAAACTACGTCCAAAAGAGAGGTATGGGCATTGTGAATTTCATCTCGCTTTGTGTGGTAGGGCACAGCCAGTGGATGTCATTCCAGATCTAGAGCAGAGCCCAATTGGGGAAGTACCTCCACCTTACAAAAAACAGCAGCCAAATAACACTAGACCCTACTCATAATGTTGTGTTCCTGCCGGTGAGTAAGGTTGCCAGAGCTCAACTAGGGGGGGCGGGTTAAGGGTCGGCAACGCGCATGTAACTCCTCTGGAGTTGCAGGCGCACATAGGCTACGGAGACTGCTTACCATCAGGCGGGCCGTATGCTTGTATGCCACCGACGTAGTATAAAAAAAATAGTAGACTGTATGACTTAAACAAATTGTACTTAATTCATAGAAAAGTACATTGGTCAAATTATAGGGAACAACACGCGACACGGCATCTCATGCGAAAAATAAAAGAATAAATAATAGAATGTAGGATTGAAAACCATTGCGGAAAGGGACTCCCTAAGAAAAGTTACATAGATCGAATAAAGAATTGGCTAGACGTAGAGTAGCATGTACTAGGAGATGAAGGAAATTGCATAAGATTGGGTGAAATTGTAAAGACAAAAGATTCTCTCTTAAATTTGAATAGATAAGAATCTATATTTTATCATATATATACATATATCGGAGAAAACTAAATATTATCAATACATATTATCATATATTCATTCACACATATTGATGAGCCCAATTGTAGTCGATTGAGTACCGCCGACTTAATCCTGCTTAATTGTTTACTTTTAATCTCCTATCACAACATTATGACACGACATTAAATTAACCTTCTCTTTAGCATAAATTACAAATGCCTTCCATGCCATCTCCATCCATAAGTTTTTCCTTCTATTACAGTATTTATGTAATCGTCATATCGTGCCACCAATATGAAAGAAGTAGAAATCCTCTTCTGTTCCCAGTCATCGTCATAATAAATATATTTTGATCTTACTAAATTTAAACTTTTTCATTCGGTTTTTGTTCTGTTCAAATTCATACCTCGCATCCGTCGCCTTTTGCTCATCTGAAACGCACAGCGCGTGCTGTATTTAGGCGTTTTTTTTTTGTTTTACCCGATCTGGTAGCTCCTGGAAAGTGACGGATCCGGCCGGATTACCGGATGCGCCGGACCGGATTGCAATCCCTACACCGAACGATTTTTTGAATACAGGGTGCTTATTTGGTTTTGATCACCTGCAATAATTGACGGGATGAATTTTATAGGCCATAATGAGCAACTTTTAATATGGAACCAACCCCGTAATGCGAAAATAAAATTGTCTGTTTTATACATTTTAGCTGTCTGACCTTGACATTTTCTATGGAAGAGTAATTTTTTTTCGCAAGTTCGGGGTCGATTCCATAGTAAAAGTGGGACTGTGCGAAGTGCATGGTGGGGGTAAGTTAAGCGATTCCAGCGCATAAGGTGGTAAAAATTTGAACTAACTGCGGATAGCGTCTTTAACATTTCGTACAATTATATGGCTTGAAATGAAACTTTGATTTACGATTACTCCTGAAATATTCATTTAAATTGTATGGTGTAAGGGACCATTGTAAGCTGTATGAAATGCTTAATATAACTAACGTATTTATTTTGATAATTGTTAATAATGTATCCATGTAAATAGCTTTGCAAATGCCACATATTACGTGATCTTTTTCTAGAAGTTACGAATATGTATAGGTAGTAAGTTATCCTTAAAAGATAGACATTTAACATCGCGGACTTTTTTGTAGGCCTATGAATGAGAAACAACCCCACCATACATTGTGTTGTTATATTATAGCTCAAACGGATTAGGCAGCGTTTTCGATTAAAGCTCCTAGCCAGCGTGATTTTTTCCGACAACATCGTTATATTTCAAACAATTTACACAAAATCTTAACAAGTTATATACTTAAGCCTTCCTCAAGAATCACTCTATTGATAGATGAAAGTCGTATGAAAATCTGTTCAGTAGTTTTTAGTTTTGGAGTCGTTTTATAAGATGTAGTGAATTGACGTTTTCCCCTAGACTTGCGGACACTAGGTTGCGTGACAGTCGTGCACGCTCCCAATCCAGCCTGTAAATTATTGCAGGTGACTAAATAAACATCCTTTATTTCTGGAGGTTTGTAAACACGAGTTCTGACCACCACACACATACTAAAGGTTTTAGCCTCTTTGGCGTGTAGTTGTGTACAGTTTACCAAAAAACCTTGAATACATTATGTACACAATTTTTTCAACAATCGTATCATCACATTTTAATGCTCATGAACTTCTCATGAAATAAAAATTATAAGTGAACATGATCCAGGTCGATGTAATATTGTCCCTAAATATTTATTTATTTAATTTACACGAGTAGAGTCTGGCCGCGTAGCCAACGTGCAAATCGCTTACGCTCTGTAGCGATCGAAACGCAACTGTCACTGTCGCACTAATATGGAAGACGGATAGAGAGATACAAAGCGATTCGTTGTCGAAGCGATAGCGATTGTCACCTTGGCTAGGCCGGCTGTTCGGAAAGAGAAGAGTCGTGGAATGTATTGGTCCCTATCTATACATTCCAAGATTCTTCTCTTTCCGCACAGACTTTACTGGTCATTATTGTGGGCGCAACTGAAATTAGCGGTCGCGCTCCCATACAACATTTATCCGGGATCGCTTATGTGTGGTGACCTCGACTGTCTTGTTTTCCATCTACATAGTACAGTCAGCGTCAAATACTTTATAGCAGTCAAAGTGGTCAAATAGTTCGGTACACCATACTAAATATATGGTGTACCGAACTATTTGGCTACTTTGATTGCTACAAAGTATTTGACGCTGACTGTACCTAAGGTGGTCTGTAGCAGTCAATGACCAGCGTTCAAGTTCGATGGTGACGATGACGATTGTGCTGTGAACTGGCACAACTGGTGTCGACTATCTTTATATAGCATCTGGGATATAAAGCGTACCTGTTCAGTAATATTCATCATGACTTTAAACTGCGGCGTGTCGCCGAGACAGTAGTAGGGCATTCCCTTCTTCCTCCTTGCGGTGAGGTCCTCCAAAAAGAAGGAGCGGAGGTAATGGTCGGCTGGCTGATGGCGGAAGCCGTTGAAGCGGTATTGAAAGGTGCCAATGTTTGGCATGTCTTCGAAGAAGGCTGTGCGATACCTGTAAACCAAATCAACATCACAAGCAAGCCTACCGCGAAAATCGAAATTCACATATTGCGGGGATCTTTCTCTTTTACTCTCACTGAGACGTAATTATAGTGATAGAAAAAACGCCGCAATTGACGAACTTCGATTTTCGCAGTTCTAGCCCAGTTACCTAGTCGGTAGTGTAGTGACCCTGCCTATTAAGCCAATGGTCGTGGGTTCGAATCCCACTAAGGTCCCTTTTTTTAGTTTTTCGTAAATAACTCGTAAACGGTGGCCCATAGTAAAAAATGTTCTAATACGCGAATAATCTATATAAAATTGCCTACAAGAAAGTTTCTATACTTTTTTGCTAGGACCATCATTTAAAAAGATATTGAAGCGGAAAGTTAATTAATAAATAAATTGCATGGTCCATTTTTATAAATTTTCGTAAATAACTCGTAAACGGTGGCCAATAGCAAAAAAACCGGTCAAGTGGGAGCTCATTTTACTCGCGCACCGAGGGTTCCGTACAAACTTTGAATTAGCTGGTGTAACTATAAAGGCGAAAGACCAAAGAGCATATAATCACTACGTTTTAAGAGAAGAGACTCCCATACTAGCGAGTGGAATCAGTTTGTTTCGCAAATCATTACCAAAATGAACGACAAAGAACTGTCAAAGAACCATAGTACCAACATAACCAATTTAAATAGTGTATTACGCTACACGCTTGCGTTTCTTATCGATATCGATAAAATGGGGAGGGTTGAAACATAGACTCCTGTCTACAAATTTTGTACTCGAAATCAGGTTAGAATCGAGTCCACGTTTAAGTTGTATGTTATATAGTGGATAGTTCTATGAGTGGATTAATACGTGGTCGGGCTTAATGTGGACCTATTTATACGACACGACGTATTTTTACAACACCTTGTTGGAAAGGGGCGTTTCTATGGGAAGATGTATTAGGTCTTCGTTCCCAACAAATTAGACCCACTGCCTGCATCTGAAAACATACAGCCTTGGATAAGCATGACTTAATGAGATGATCATCTGATTATTTACTTAGCGCTAATATGCATCTATAAATCATGTTTTCTGGCATCCCGTTATCAAAAATCCTTTATCAATGCTCTAACTTTTTATGTATTTATAGGTCTGTTAATCATGAGAACCGGTCTGGCCTAGTGGGCAGTAATCCTGCCTATGAAGCCGATGGTCCCAAGTTCAAATCCTGGTACGGGCATTTATTTGTGTGATAATCATGAATATTTTGTTCCTGAGTCATGGGTGTTTTCTATGTATTTATATAAGATGTGGTTACCTATAATTAGATAAGCATCAGTCCTGATTGTCATATAGATTTAAGAGCATGTAAGATGTATTATCTGTTGGTAATCCTAAATAAATAAAATAAAATAAAATAAAATGTATATATCGTTATCTAAGTACACACAACACATGTCTTATTGAGCTTACTATGGGACTAAGTGAATTTGTGTAATAATGTCCTATAATATTTTTTATTCATCGTAAGAACAGAGATTAATTTACTTACATTTCAGGTTAATATATGAAATAATTACTAGATAAAAAAAGTTAAATAATTACCATTAATGCATAGATGATAGATAATTTTCCACTGAAAATCTTCGACAAATTAATTGTGTCATATTGCATGCAAGTTCTCAGGAAATTTCACATTTTTTTTTATACCACGACGGTGGCAAGCAAGCATACGGCCCGCCTGATGGTAAGCAGTCACCGTAGCCTATGGACGCCTGCAACTCCAGAGGTGTTACATGCGCGTTGCCGACCCTTTAAAAATCTGTACACTCCCTTTTTGAAGAACCTCATACTGTAAATCCTCGGGAAAACCTCGGCAGGTAGCTCATTCCACAACCGGAGCGTGCGCGGGAGGAAGTTCCTCTTAAACCGCACAGTGCGTGACCATTTAGGTTCTAGGGTGTGAGGATGAACACCCTGCCGACGGCGGGCGGTGCGGTGATAGAAAGTAGCCGTGGGCATCATGTCAAACAATTCTTCAGAGCACAGCCCATTGTACAAGCGGTAGAACACACATAAGGAGGCAAAGTCTCTCCTTAGACTTAAAGGTTCAATACCGCTTGTGAGTTTGGGATCGTTGACGATTCGTACAGCACGTCTTTGAACTGAGTCGAAGGGCCCAAGCTGGCATCCAGGTGCTCCTGCCCAAAGGTGACAGCAATACTCCATATGGGGTCTGACTTGCGATTTATAAAGTAGCAGTCTTTGCCCTGGAGTAAAGTATCGCTTTGCTTTATTTAGCACACCGAGTTTTTTAGATGCCAGCGCAGGCTTCCCTGCCAGATGACTACGGAATTGGACGTCACTGGAGATGTCGACACCGAGGATCCCAATGCTCCCTGACATGGTAAGGGCTGTGCCTTGGAACTGTGGGACCACAGTAAATGGGGTTTTCTTAGCGGTAAACGCGCAAACTTGTGTCTTTGTGGGGTTGAACCGGACTAAATTATCCCGACCCCACACCGAAACTCTGGATAGAGTGCTCTCAATATCCGACACAAGGTTTTCACGGCTCTCCAGCAACTCAGAACGAGGGATGTTAGCGCGGCCTGTGTAAAAGGCATCCCCAGTGCTATCGTCCGCATAGCAATGAATATCGCCGATAGACAACATGTCATTGATGTGCAGCAGAAACAGCGTTGGGGATAGCACAGAACCTTGCGGAACGCCAGCGTTAATGTCCATGCTATCAGAGCAGCTTCCGTCTACTACGGCTCGTATGCGTCTGCCGGACAAAAAGCTAGCGATCCACTCGCATAGACCCTCCGGCAGTCCATATGATGGTAACTTCGACAAGAGACCCCCGATGCCAGACCCGATCGAACGCCTTCGCTATATCCAGGCTAACTGCCAATGCCTCACCTTGACTCTCAATGGCCGAGGCCCAGCGGTGTGTGAGATACACTAGAAGATCACCAGTCGAGCGACCATGGCGAAAGCCATATTGGCGGTAGCTGATCAGATCGTGTTCCTCTAGGTATCTCAGGAGCTTCGCGTTAATTATACGCTCCATGACCTTAGAGAGAAGGGAGGTGATAGCGATAGGCCTGTAATTCGATGGGTCCGATCTATCGCCCTTTTTTGGCACGGGATGCACAAGGGCCGTCTTCCACGAAGATGGAACATGCCGTTTGTTGCTGGAGAGCGTGAAAAGACGCGCTAACACGGGACACAACTCAGGAGCACACCGCTTTAGCACAACTGCAGGTATACCGTCTGGCCCGCTCGACTTATGGACGTTCAGGGATAGCAACTCCCGCCGAATATCCCTCTGCGTGATAGAGATTTCTGGCATAGAGTATGCGCACCGCGGGATGGTGGGCGGCACGGGCGCTACCGTCGTCGTTCATAGTCGAGTTCGAGGCAAAAAGAGTACCAAGAAGATCGGCTTTCTCTTTTGCACTGTGGGCCAGATCACCATCAGTTTTACCCAGCGGTGGTAAAGACGACTGACAGAAATTCCCCTCGGCAGCTTTGGCAAGAGACCAGAACGCGTGACTCCCAGTAGGGTAGCCCGCTAGTTTCTCACCAATTCTGCCGACGAATTCGTATTTAGCCCTGGCAATGGCTTTTTTACTGGACCTCGAGGCAGCGTTTAGTTTACGTTTCACATCAGAAACGTTCGGATCCTTATTAGCGACGGCCTTGATCCAAGCCCTGTAAGCGGCCTGCCTGCGTACTGAAGCTTCTTTACAGGGCCGATTAAACCAAGGACGCCTCTTTGCTCCCGCAGCTATTACCGAGTTGGGAATGAAACAATCCATTCCCATCAATATTGTCTCGGCGACCTTAGCTGCGCAGGAGTCAGGATCTTCTGATGTGAAACAGAGCTGCTTCCACGGGTACGCTGCGTAGAATTCACGCAGTCCGTCCCAATCTGCTGACTTATACTGCCACACGCGTCGTGAGCTAGTTGGCCGAGGTGGATCGGGCCGCGCGCATGGTACCTGTGTCCGGACGAGGAAGTGATCGGATGAACCGAGGGGCGCGTTCACTGTTACGGAATATCCATCCGGGCGTGTGGTCAGCAGGAGGTCCAGTAGAGAGCTTGTATGGTCCTCGATGTCTGGTATTCTCGTGGGAGAAAGTACCAGTTGTGAGAGACCATAGGCCAAAGTAAATTCGTGAGCAGCCCTTCCTGCATAGTCGGTGGACCGGGAACCAAGCCACTCAATGTGGTGAGCATTAAAATCCCCCAAAATCACCAGCTCTGCGGAAGGGTACTGCTCCAGAAGTCTGTCAGCCGTCGATTGAAGGTGCTCAAAGAGTCGGGTCGTCTCCGTGTTTCCGCTATGAGACCTGTACAGGCACGCATAGACGCGAGTGTGGCCGCTGTAGTCTACACGCACCCACAAAACTGACAGGTCCCTGTCTTCATAGGCATGGAGGCGGCGACAGCAGACATCCTGTCGGGCATACATACATACACCGGCGCGTCTCATAAACTTCTGTTCAAGATTGTAGCCGGGATATAAAAGGTATGAAATGTCTGCCGGACAGGATATCTGCGTCTCCGTTAGAAATAGTATGGTCGGCTGAGCAGATTCAAGATGGTAATGGACTGCGCTCAAATTAGAATGCAGTCCCCTGATATTGCAGAAGTCCACTTGCGTGGAAGAGGATGCCGCCGAAAAACTATTTCTTACTTTTTTAATTGCCATCTATGTATTTCTTGAGTGTACGAAGAGGATTCAGTGTGTTGACGGCTGAAGGGACAAATAAAACAGAACAGATCTGCTAAAGGGCTGAATGGTAGTGCGGTTTACAGGCGCGGCGTACGGAAGGGCCCCCG
The DNA here is from genome assembly GCF_033807575.1 of Cydia pomonella. NCBI lineage: Eukaryota > Metazoa > Arthropoda > Insecta > Lepidoptera > Tortricidae > Cydia > Cydia pomonella. The sequence continues at coordinate 39,873,935 of NC_084703.1, forward strand.
GTCCCCCCCCCCCCCGGTGCAGTAGCCGGGTCCACTCCGGTCTCCTTCTCCGGCACGACTACTACAACAGGGATTTTTCGCGAGGTTGGTGGTTCAGCCTCCCAGGGCGGAGATTAAGTGATCCCTGGGTTCGGGAACCCTACTGACCTGCGGGCGGCCAGCGGACAGCCGTTTCACCGGGTCTCCCTGATAGCCGCACCTGCACTCCGCGTCCACACAGACCAGAAACAGTATTAGGAGCTCCGTAGGTCTCCCGTCGTCAACACACCGTATCCTCGTTGAGCTCTGGCAGCCTTACTCACCGGCAGGAACACAACACTATGAGTAGGGTCTAGTGTTATTTGGCTGTGGTTTTCTGTAAGGGGGAGGTGCTCCCCAGTCGGGCTCAGCTCTGAAATGTAAATGACATCCGCTGACTGTGCCCTACCACACAAAAGGGGATGACATTCACTGTGCCCATACCTCTCTTTTGGACGTAGTTTAGGGACACACCCGGGTAAAAACCGGGTATTATATTTAATTATTTATACTGATATACACATAAACACACAGTTATCGATAGTTTTAGTACGTCCCTAGTTCACAACTAAAAATAATATAAAATATCAAATTTTAGATGTGTTTAAAGCCTGCTGCACCAAAATAAGGTCAGAAGTATCTAAAGCAATACTTGCCGGTCTTCATCTAAGGGAAATTTCGCCATAAAATCCCTTTATTCGTGATTTTCTCGAGTGGCTCGCTTGCCACATATTTCACACTTAGTAAACCGTTTTCTAGGTGGTATTGTAACAAACTCGCTCTTTACTCTGATCACGATTGAACTAAATAAAAAATAAATTGCACGAAATACCCAAATAAAACATTGAAGCCTTCATAACAAACAAAACAATTAGGCTGACAATTGACTTCATGTAAACTTGACAGAAGCACTGACGTTTTATTTTTCTTCGTCGGCAAAGATTTGCGAAACAAACTGCATACAAAACTTTTTTGTTCCTAGTTGCGTCAGCCTGCAAAAGACTTTTGAACAGAAGCACCTATACTAAGTATATTTGTGTACAACGCCATCTAACGGCAAATTGTCTAACTAATTTGCGCGATGTTATGCACGTATGTTGGTTTTTCGAGGATAATTCTATATATGTACCGATTTCAGAAATTGATCTTTTATTTGAAATAACCGGCCAAGAGCATGTCGGGCCACGCTCAGTGTAGGGTTCCGTAGTTACTCTTCCGTCACAATAAGCTAAACTGGAGCTTAAAGTATAGTAAATTGTTAACCAAGGGATGAAACGGTACCTTTCACCTGAGTTAAACAAATAGGCAAATTTGCATAATCAGTACCTAATTAAAATAAGTCTTTTGACTATGAAGGGAAAACTTTTTGCGATAACTCAAAAACAGCTAAACTGATCATGTCTGCTATAGTTTTCATTTAATCTCTTTCTTAAGCTCTACTTCCACGATTTTTTTCATATTTTTTGGACCTATGGTTCAAAAGTTAGAGGGGGGGGACACACATTTTTTTTTTTCTTTCGGAGCGATTATCTCCGAATATATTCACTTTATCAAAAAATGTTTCTTGAAAACCCCTATTAGTTTTGAAAGACCTTTCCAACGATACCCCACACTTTAGGGTTGAAGCGAAAAAAAAATTACACCCCCACTTTACGTGTAGGGGAGGTACCCTAAAAAAATTAAATTGTTAGATTTTATTGTACGACTTTGTCGGCTTTATTGATTTATATATCCATGCCAAATTTCAGCTTTCTAACACTAACGACCACGGAGCAAAGCCTCGGACAGACAGACAGACAGACAGACAGACAGACAGACAGACAGACAGACGGACATGGCGAAACTATAAGGGTTCCGTTTTATGCCATTTGGCTACGGAACCCTAAAAAGGTATACCTATTAAATGTAATCTCATAGAAATTTCAGGTGTAATAAACACACGTAAATTGGTTAAATTGCAAACTGAATTCGGAACAGTGTTTTGTTAATAAAAATAAAGTTACCAAAATAGAGGTCTGATTAAAAATTTTCTACAAATATTAAATACACTTCTTGCGAGGATTAAGATTTAAAAAGATATTAAGGAGGGAAAGTTAATTAAAATCAATTTTAAGGTTCCTTTTCTTTGGTTTTTTTGTAAATAACTTGCAAAATATGACACATAGCAAGTAAATGTCCGATGCATAAATAATGAGGAAATTCGGGTTATTCCCACTAGTTACCACCAAGTTGTTACCAGTCGTAACCACTGGGATTTTTTTTCCCAAAATTAATATTTTTATTAGTATTGAACGCTAACCAAATTTTGGTGGTAACTACTGGGAAATAAAATCCCACCTTTTACCAGTGGTAACAAATGGGAAAAAAATCCCACTAGTTACCACCAAACCAAGTTTGTGGTAACTAGTGGGGTTTCTATTTCCCAGTAGTTACTAGTGGTAAAAGGTGGGAAAAAAATCCCAGTAGTTACCATAATAACCCGGAAATTCCACCATGAATCCTCGGTACAATACCTCAAGGGCCTATTTTAGATTTAAGCTAGTTATTAATAGTAATACCTCTGTATATATCTATTATAGACATTGTAAGGGAATACGCCACGAGCATTTTTTGAACTACTTATATAACGTTGCATACAATACTTTTCCTACGAGTCAACAAAAATAAATCTTAATTTAGGTAAACAAAGCAAAAGTATATGACTAAGATACGCGAGCATCCCTTGTTACGCGCCCGGCCCGCCGCGGCCCGGCCAGTCGGCGTCACCTTCTCGTAGTCGTAACTCATGAGGCCCTTGGTACTTGCTCGTTACTAAATTCAATTTTTGGACAGTTTTTTCTCGATTTTGGCCACAGTAGCCTACGGAGACTAATAAGCAACGCTAAGCGGTCTTCGTAGTCTATGGGTGTTGCTATATTACGGGTGTCACATGCGTGCTTCTGACTTATGAAGTAATTGTTTTTACTATGCAACCAAATGAATATTTTGTAAGTTGGCAGCAATTCACTTAGTTTAAAACTGTATTAGTTTTGATTTTGTTAGGTTGGTAGCCATTAAACTCAGTAACGTTATAGCGATTTAAAGCACGAGTGCTGTTATTAGGAATAGACAATATAGACTTTTCTTGAAACCTTTTATGTATGTTCATAAATTCGTGATAATGAATGTATAAATGACAGATAACAGTAGAGGAGTAGGAAAAGTAAATAAAAGTACCTAGTTATTTAATCGACATTTGATTTGTTTTGACATGAACTCACCCGTCCAGCTTCATCTTGTAGAATATGAAAGGGAAGGAGTCCAGGCTGGCATTGTTGTGTTTGCTTCTTCTAACATCGGGCAGTTCAAGCTCTGTCTGGCCCGTGAGAATAGGGAAGAGAGCTGCAGGTGTTCCGTCTCCTACGATGTTGTAACTAGAAAATGAAAATCACGAAATATACTTAGTTAAAAAACTTAGCACAGAATAAGTAATCCCCCAAAAACATTTTCCTGTAAAATGTTGCCAAGGCGAGATTTGATCGACATCAACTTCTCCACATTCTACAAATGTGCTACTATTGGGACAGTTTTACTCCTTAGTGTAAGTCATGGAACAAGGATTCATCAAGGCACAATATTTAGAGTCAATTTGCCTAGAACCGATGCGATGATGCTGGGGAAGTTTTTTGCATCCAATAAAGACTTTTGTTATGCAGCATTTCAAAATGTCAAAAGCTCTATGTTAGTACATTAATTAATAAGTTTTAATGAAATATAAATCATAACAATAGGATAATGAACTAAAAAAACATTGTTAATTCTTTACTAATATCATAATTATGTATACAAACATATCATAGTTGGTTATGTATTGTCATTGGAATGAACTCGACATGCTAAATTATATTTATACCGTATTTATACTTTGTTTTTTATTTACTTATCAGGTGGTTTAATTGATGTGTATCGCACTGTCTATAGTAAATTACGATACAAGTGCAAAAAATAGGAAATTCAAAACGAGTGGCGATAAATTAAAACACGACCGAAGGGAGTGTTTTAAATCGACACGAGTTGCGAATTACCTATTCGCACATGTATCGTACAACGTTTTACAGTACATATGGCCCTTTAAATGTTCGACACAGTAACGTAATATGCTAATTTTCGCACTAGTGCGGTAAAGTAGCACCATATGTACTGTAAAAAATTATAAGATCTCATGTAGAGCCAAGCTTCTAAAGCATGCAACTCTTCTACACGCCGTAACTCTAAAACAAGCCCTAACTTCACAAACTCTACACTTTAGTACACATGTGTGGCTTAGCCGTTTCATTACTACAAGAACTAAGTATTGTATTGTATAAAAGAAAATAAATGAACAGTACTGAATAAATTTGACGTGAAACATGTAACGGTAGCGAAACGGCCAAGCCACATATTCTGTTGGACTAATAGGTACTAGCTTACATAGCTTGCTTTCAGCTTTCTATGACTTCATTCAGGGAGTAACCTAAGAATTTTGATGATCATCTCATTGTGCATGACTTGAGTTAGTAAGTGACGAAATCGGGTTTTATGAAATTGAGACCTTTTATATTTAATAAGTCTACTATAATATCCCGAGAATTTTGTTTATCTGGTATAATCCAAACCCAAGTTATGTGGGTTCAAAAAACAAACGATTTAGAAAAGCTAGGTAGCTCCTGCGCTTAGCTTGGCTCGTTTTGTCGGGGCACTACCGTGCCTCCAGATACTCAGAAATTTCAGTAAATATAAACGTTTGTTGTATTACCTTGCCATGGTTACTCTAACATATTTGAAATCAACTGCCCTAATTAACTTACATATTGATAGGGATACAATACAACTACTTATACAGACCGCACATTCATTGCAGTACGAATACAAAGTATTTACAAAGAGCTTAAATTATGAAAACCCAAGAACACCCCTAATTCGTGCCAGCTCTTGTGAATCGACGTGTTCTTACCCTTCCATAACAGTAGCTCCAATATCCTTCAGCATCTGCCAGCTTTTCGGCATCCGTCTGATGAAGCCATTTCTGGCCGTCGAGTCGTAGCCAAATATGAGGACGTTGATAGAATTCTCCCGGCCCGGGGGCGAGGGGAGGGGTGGGACGGGACGGAAGCCTAGTGTGTTGCCAGACCAGTGGATATTCTTGTTACTGAAACAGCAAACAATCCTTTAACTCTAGAATCAGCAAACTTCCGAGAAGCGTTAATCGAAATATGACCCGTGTTTAGTACCTGAAAGAGCTCCAAATACTCAATGGTCTAAGGCCACTCAAGTGTTTGTCTTTTAGGTGGCTGCCACTGGCTTCAATCCAAGAACCACAGCTGTACCTTCAAAAGGCTCATTGCCGTGGTTGTCAACCCCTACTTTAACTTTGTCTGCCGATGCTAGACAAACTAAAATTGATTCGTTTTTGGTCGGCAAATGTAGACATAAAGGGCGTAAGGCACTAAATCGATTTTTATGAATTTTGGTATGGTATTAATTTGAGTCTCGGACAAGAGCATTAATACTGACGAAGTCGATTGTGTATAAAACGTTTACAAAAGATTCTCACTCGGATTTACTCCACGCAACACATGACACTTTAACGTGGTCGCTTTTCTTCAACTCATATAATATACCTCGTCTCTCCCTACTTGCGAAGGGGGTCCAATGGTATATTTCTGGTCGCTTTGGTACAGTATGTCTCTGAATGTGCATGCTATGTCTTTATGGTGGTATTTTATGACGTCTATTACTCGGCATTTTGAGTGCTGAAAAAAAAATTTTTTTTTTCATATCTCATGCGCTGAACGAGGGTCAATTGTTGTTCTAAAAAGAGCACAGAAAGTGATACGTTTCTGCAATAGAGCATTTCACAGAGCGGAAAGAATCTTACGTAGCATTTGACCCAGTCTTGCCCTTGGCACGTGATCTTCGGGTACGTCTTGTCAAACTGTGTGACCTCCTTGGAAAAAGGATCCAGCTCCGGTAGCTCACACCCCGACCCCTTATCCAATTTTAAGGCCTCTTGCAACTTGTTATCTATGTACCTGGAAATATAAAACGATAAATGAGTCTCACTTAAGAAGTACATATGTTTTTTTTGACCCAATGGTTGACAGTTAGAGAATACCTTGAGGCATTCAGATCGCCATTGTACATTATTGTATTTTGCAATAAAATTTAAACGAAGTAAATTGAATTAAACAGATGTGGTAAGAATTTTTCGTAAAAAGGCAAATATATTTTTTTTACTCATCTACCTCAACTGTAATATTAAATTAATGTATATAATTATGAATTCGAACAACTGCCATAGCGTTCCGAAGCACGTGTTTGGTCGAAGTCTCTGAGGGCCTACCGCGAGCCACGTTCGACGTGTTGCCTCCCTGTCACACTTACGTACGACAGAGAGGCACCACGTGATTCGCGGAAGGCCCCCAGCAATAGGTAATCCAAATTCCAAACGCGCACGGCCTGTGCCGTTACAAACTACACGGCTGCGCCAAACAGTATAGAAAGAATCTTGAAAAAGAAATATTTTCTAGATAAGTAGTAATCTAATCAAAGCGCTCAAATACTCCATACCTCCTCCTTCTCCCTTACGCCCATGTGACGATACGAAACGTGACGAAACGGCCAAGCCACTTATTTTGACTAGATGAATTGTTTATGAAGTTAGGGCTTGAAGAGTTAGAAGCTTATAGCTAGCTCTACATGAGTTCTAATAACTTTTTGATAGTGTAGGCCATATGGTCTCGTCTTGGGAACATTATCCATGAAAATGTCATTGTTAGAATTTCACTTCTTTTTTAAGCTGCTGAAAGGCTGCTTATGACAACTTCCATGCCCTACTTTAAAGGGTGGGTAGTGATTTACTAAAATTCCTGAAATATGTACTTGTTTTATTATTAATAACAAAGAGTCACTATATCAATTAGCATCAAAATTTGCGGAAGTCTTTGCTAGTTTAAGGGGTTGAGGGGTAAAAGTACCAAGTTTTAGATTTTTTCTTGTTTGTCTACTAACAACCAAATACCAAATTTCAGCTTTCTCGGACTTCAGGAAGGATACCCTGAGAATTTTGATGATCGCCGCTGATCGTCTTGGCGAGGGTACTACCGTGCCCCCAGATTCCACAAAATAAATAAAAATACTTACTTTATTATGGCGGTCCTGTAAAGGACAAAAAAAAACTATTAATTACTTCACTGTTTCAAAAATACTGATTAAGGGCATAATTGATATCGTGTACTTATAGTTCATTTTTATAGCATTAGAAAAAAAAAGTAAACAATCTTGACGTATCTTTTTAATAAAAATCACTTTTGAAAAATGAGTCACAGGCTCACAGCAAATATGCAACAATTATAATTAGTAATAACTATTTTTATAAAGCGTTTTTCAATAATTTTCAATAAATGACACGTCCAGATTGTTTACCTTTTTTCTAATGCTACAAAAAATCGACTAAGTAGGAAAAAATTATTAAAACAAGCGAAATATTAGGAAAAATAAGTAGGAACTGAAAAAAGTAGCAAAGTTTTTTTTACGCGCAAAATAAAACAAGGATCAGGTCGTCCAATCCAAATAGGTGACCACTTTATACGAAATAGTACATTACGATACAAGTGCGAAAAGTAAAAAAAATCGCAACGAGTGGCGATCAATTAAAACACGACGGACGTGCTTTAAATCGACAAGAGTTGCGAATTACCTTTTCGCACGTGTATTGTAGGTACAACGTTTTACAGAGGATATGATGGCCCTTTAAAATGTCGCTGTTACCGTACTAGGTTTATATAAGTAGCACTATATGTAGTGTAAAAACATGTAGAGTCCTTATTCCTACAGACGAGCGTATTTTGTAAAATGCTTCCTTTTTCATTCAAGATTACGACGTAACTATTAGTATTTATTCAAAAACTGATAACGTACTTAAATAATCGTTTCCTAAACTAGGGGCTCCAACAGTTCAAATTTTCATTTTCTCTTTTAAACCTCTTTTTTAATGAGGTTTTTTGGGAGTCTTTTCCAAATTTTGCAGTGAGATGTGGCGTTTCGGTTCTCAATTTTGCTATAAACAAGAATCATTTGGTACATGAATGGCTACAATTTGATTCAACATATCTCGTACGAGGGGCTGGAATGATTAACAATCGAAGATTCATTTGAAAAAACTGATAAAATACCTTCCGAGTTTTCTTCATTTTTTTGGTGAAAACAGGGTTTCATTATATTTTATTTCCGCAAATTGTACGCATATTTTGCTTTAAAAATAATATTATAGCAAACTGTAACTTTATGTTAACCTATAAAAAAAAAATCGTAACTATGGGACCTACATTGCCGTAAATTTATATTTTTTTAAAACACGTATAAATCACGGAGCGCGGTTAGAGGACGGACCTGTGCTCGATTGTCAGGCATTCGTTGCGATCGTAATCAGCTACGGAGTTCCGAGAAGTGCTATATACTGCGATTAGAAAATCTTAACAAAAGTTCATTTTTTACAGTATGCCTTACTCGCTTATTGATGGATTTTCAGTGTTACTTATTTTTAATACTAAGTCGGTGGCAAACAAGCATACGGCCCGCATATGTACGCCTGCAACTCCAGAGGAGTTACATGCGCGTTGCCGACCCTAACCCCCTCCCGCCCCTCGTTGAGCTCTGGCAACCTTACTCACCGGCAGGAACACAACACTATGAGTAAGGTCTAGTGTTATTTGGCTGCGATTTTCTGAAAAACGCATTTTCACTTGAAATTACGTTAGGGTTTGCATTATTATTTTTGACCCGGATGAAGTCCAAGTTCTCATGATGGAGTCAGGAGTTGGTCACCAGAACTCCTAATCTACTAATTATAATCCCATCGTGTTTGGGCTCAAAAGATTTGCCCTGACGAACACCATCGATCTAGATGAGGTCCAGGGTCTCATGATGGAGTCAGGAGTTGGTCACTAGAACTCCTAATCTACTCATTATAATTCCATCGTGTTTGGGCTCAACAGAGTTGCCCTGATGAGCACCTTCAATCTAAATGAGGTCCAGGGTCTCATGATGGAGTCAGGAGCTGGTCACCAGAACTCCTAATCTACTCATCATAACTCCATCGTGTTTGGGTTCAATAGAGTTGCCCTGACGAGCACCATCAATCTAGATGAGGTCCAGGGTCTCATGATGGAGTCAGGAGCTGGTCACCAGAACTCCTAATCTACTCATCATAACTCCATCGTGTTTGGGCTCAATAGATTTGCCCTGATGAACACCATCGATCTAGATGAGGCCCAGGGTCTCATGATGGAGTCAGGAGTTGGTCACCAGAACTCCTAAACTACTCATCATAACCTCATCGTGTTCGGGCTCAATAGATTTGCCCTGACGAGCATCATCAATCTAGATAAAGTCCAGGGTCTCATGATGGAGTCAGGAGTTGGTCACTAGAACTCCTAATCTACTCATTATAATTCCAACGTGTTTGGGCTCAAAAGATTTGCCCTGATGAGCACCATCGATCTAGATGAGGTCCAGGGTCTCATGATGGAGTCAGGAGTTGGTCACCAGAACTCCTACTCTACTCATCATAACTCCATCGTGTTTGGGCTCAATAGATTTGCCCTGACGAGCACCTTCAATCTAGATGAGGTCCAGGGTCTCATGATGGAGTCAGGAGCTGGTCACCAGAACTCCTAATCTACTCATCATAACTCCATCGTGTTTGGGCTCAATAGATTTGCCCTGATGAACACCATCGATCTAGATGAGGCCCAGGGTCTCATGATGGAGTCAGGAGTTGGTCACCAGAACTCCTAAACTACTCATCATAACCCCATCGTGTTCGGGCTCAATAGATTTGCGCTGACGAGCATCATCAATCTAGATAAAGTCCAGGGTCTCATGATGGAGTCAGGAGTTGGTCACTAGAACGCCTAATCTACTCATTATAATTGCAACGTGTTTGGGCTCAAAAGATTTGCCCTGATGAGCACCATCGATCTAGATGAGGTCCAGGGTCTCATGATGGAGTCAGGAGTTGGTCACCAGAACTCCTAATCTACTCATCATAACTCCATCGTGTTTGGGCTCAATAGATTTGCCCTGATGAACACCATCGATCTAGATGAGGTCCAGGGTCTCATGATGGAGTCAGGAGCTGGTCACCAGAACTCCTAATCTACTCATCATAACTCCATCGTGTTTGGGTTCAATAGAGTTGCCCTGACGAGCACCATCAATTTAGATGAGGTCCAGGGTCTCATGATGGAGTCAGGAGCTGGTTACCAGAACTCCTAATCTACTCATCATAACTCCATCGTGTTTGGGCTCAATAGATTTGCCCTGACGAGCACCATCGATCTAGATGAGGTACAGCGTCTCATGATGGAGTCAGGAGTTGATCACCAGAACTCCTAATCTACTCATCATAACTCCATCGTGTATGGGCTCAATAGAGTTGCCCTGACGAGCACCATCAATCTAGATCAGGTCCAGGGTCTCATGATGGACTCAGGAGTTGATCACCAGAACTCCTAGTCTATTCATCATAACTCCATCGTGTTTGGGCTCAAAAGATTTGCCCTGACGAGTTCCATCGATCTAGATTAAGTCGAGGGTCTCATAATGGACTCAGTAGTTGGTCACCAGAACTCCTAATCTATTCATCATAATGGTAATTTGATGGTGCTTGTCGGAGTAAATCTATTGAGCCCAAACACGATGGAGTTATGATAAATAGATTACGAGTTCTGGTGACCAACTCCTGACTCCATCATGAGACCCTGGACTACATCTAGATCGATGGTACTCGTCAGGGCAAATCTTTTGAGCCCAAACACGATGGAATTATAATGAGTAGATTAGGAGTTCTAGTGACCAACTCCTGACTCCATCATGAGACCCTGAACATCATCTAGATTGATGGTGCTCGTGAGGGCAAATCTATTGAGCCCAAACACGATGGAGTTATGATGAGTAGATTAGGAATTATGGTGACCAACTCCTGACTCCATCATGAGACCCTGGACTTCATCTAGATCGATGGTACTCGTCAGGGCAAATCTTTTGAGCCCAAACACGATGGAATTATAATGAGTAGATTAGGAGTTCTAGTGACCAACTCCTGACTCCATCATGAGACCCTGAACATCATCTAGATTGATGGTGCTCGTGAGGGCAAATCTATTGAGCCCAAACACGATGGAGTTATGATGAGTAGATTAGGAATTATGGTGACCAACTCCTGACTCCATCATGAGACCCTGGACTTCATCTAGATCGATGGTACTCGTCAGGGTAAATCTTTTGAGCCCAAACACGATGGAATTATAATGAGTAGATTAGGAGTTCTGGTGACCAACTCCTGACTCCATCATGAGACCCTGGACTTCATCTAGATCGATGGTACTCGTCAGGGCAAATCTTTTGAACCCAAACACGATGTAATTATAATGAGTAGATTAGGAGTTCTAGTGACCAACTCCTGACTCCATCATGAGACCCTGAACATCATCTAGATTGATGGTGCTCGTGAGGGCAAATCTATTGAGCCCAAACACGATGGAATTATAATGAGTAGATTAGGAGTTCTAGTGACCAACTCCTGACTCCATCATGAGACCCTGAACATCATCTAGATTGATGGTGCTCGTGAGGGCAAATCTATTGAGCCCAAACACGATGGAGTTATGATGAGTAGATTAGGAATTATGGTGACCAACTCCTGACTCCATCATGAGACCCTGTACTTCATCTAGATCGATGGTACTCGTCAGGGCAAATCTTTTGAGCCCAAACACGATGGAATTATAATGAGTAGATTAGGAGTTCTAGTGACCAACTCCTGACTCCATCATGAGACCCTGAACATCATCTAGATTGATGGTGCTCGTGAGGGCAAATCTATTGAGCCCAAACACGATGGAGTTATGATGAGTAGATTAGGAATTATGGTGACCAACTCCTGACTCCATCATGAGACCCTGGACTTCATCTAGATCGATGGTACTCGTCAGGGCAAATCTTTTGAGCCCAAACACGATGGAATTATAATGAGTAGATTAGGAGTTCTGGTGACCAACTCCTGACTCCATCATGAGACCCTGGACTTCATCTAGATCGATGGTACTCGTCAGGGCAAATCTTTTGAGCCCAAACACGATGTAATTATAATGAGTAGATTAGGAGTTCTAGTGACCAACTCCTGACTCCATCATGAGACCCTGAACATCATCTAGATTGATGGTGCTCGTGAGGGCAAATCTATTGAGCCCAAACACGATGGAGTTATGATGAGTAGATTAGGAATTATGGTGACCAACTCCTGACTCCATCATGAGACCCTGGACTTCATCTAGATCGATGGTACTCGTCAGGGCAAATCTTTTGAGCCCAAACACGATGGAATTATAATGAGTAGATTAGGAGTTCTGGTGACCAACTCCTGACTCCATCATGAGACCCTGGACTTCATTTAGATCGATGGTACTCGTCAGGGCAAATCTATTGAGCTCGAATACGATGGAATTATAATGAGTAGATTAGGAGTTCTAGTGACCTACTCCTGACTCCATCATGAGACCCTGGACTTCATCTAGATTGATGGTGCTCATCAGGGTAAATCTATTGAGCCCAAACTCGATGGAGTTATGATGAGTAGATTAGGAGTTCTGGGGAGTTCTGGTGACCAACTCCTGACTCCGTCATGAGACCCTGGACCTCATCTAGATCGATGGTGTTCGTCAGGGCAAATCTTTTGAGCCCAAGCACGATGGAATTATAATGAGTAGATTAGGAGTTCTGGTGACCAACTCCTGACTCCATCATAAGAACCTGGATGGACTTCATTCGGGTCAAAAATAATAATACAAACCCTAACGTGATTTCAAATAACTCTGAAACTCTATGGCACTAATGTGCGCAAACGATTGGCATCTTGACTACGCAGCATGGGTGCGTAGCCACCATGCCAATCGATACGACAACGAAACACTATCTGTCTCTCTCTCGTACTAATATGCACAAACGATTGGCATCTTGGCTGGGCAGCATGGGTGCGTAGCCAACATGCCAAACGTTTACGATACGACAAGGAAACACTATCTGTCTCTCTATCGCACTAATATGCGCAATCGATTGGCTTCTTGGCTAGGTATCATGGGTGCGTAGCCAACATGCCAATCGTTTACGATACGACAACGAAACACTACTCTCTATCTATCGCACTAATATACGCAAACGATTGGTATTTTGGCTAGGCACTAAGCAAGTGTGTGGCCAACATGCCAATCGTTTACGATACGACAACGAAACACTATCTGTCTCTCTATCGCACTAATATACTTTATTTATACCTGCAGTCATTTAGTAACTTCTTCATTTTCCATTGGTGTGAAAGAGACAGAATAAAGAGCAAGGGTTATAGTACACTCTGTAGTCTGTACACTTAGTAGTAGTGTACATAAAAAAAAAACTACTGTGCATAAACAATAAAATAAAGAGTGCCCATATGATATCATATGACACTAAAATTAATGTTGCTTGAAATTATATTGAAAACTATCAAGATTATTCTAGTCTGCATTGAAACGCGCGTCGCGTTGCCGGCGCTCGCGTACCGAGCGCCAACGCCATCTATCGAGCGTTATTTCGTGAAATCGGAGAACGCTCCAAGGATTATATAAGGGCTCTTAAGGTAGAGGTGGTTAGTTGTTGTTCTAAAAAGAATATAATAAGAGTATTTTACTTTCCCAGTACATTTTTTACGTTTGTATTACGATAAGCAATTAAAATTTGATATTAAAGGGATTTTTATTTTAGATATAATAAGCTACCTAGTTATAGTAATCATCTGTATAAGTATATCCATTTTTAAACGACTTCAAGATTTCAAAAGGAGGAGTTTAACAATTCGGTCCCGTTTTTGTTAAAACTCAGTTCTGATGATGGGATCCATGAGGAATCAAGGGACTTCTTCACAGTATCTTACCAGTCAACCATAGGGCAAATCTGAAATGTGTCAAGGTGGGTGCAGTAGTTACAAAAAAAAAACATGTTACCTCCTTTTCTACATAATTAGGCGTAGGACGCTGTCTTTTTAATTGCATTGTATGAAATCCAAAATCAACAATAATCGTTCTTTCACCAGTCTCCCTCATTGAAGTCGGTTTATTTTTTCTTAAAATATATGTATATTGTTATTTTAATAAATAATAGTATAAATGGATTTGTTGTACAATTTTCATTCTAATATTTAACTTCCCATTCCATAATCGATACTTTTATCTGAATTGTTAATTGAAAGTACCTAACCTACCCTCAAGAAATACTATAAAAGTTTATATGCTAGGCTAGAAAAGTAATTCGATAGCTTACAACGCGATAGTGTAACCTCAAATACCGATTCAATATAAATCTGAATAGATAGTAATGTGTTTGTAAGCGAGTTATTGTGGTGATATATGTGTTTAGAAGTGTTATGTAGTGCATTACATGTGTTGGTATAACGGCAAAATATAGTGAACAACCCGTTGGAGCGTATTTGGTGACCCATAGATAGATAGCTACTACTGCAATGCAGCTGCATTGCATTAGCAATTGATATTACTGCAATGCACTCAAAAAACAAATTCAAAACAGAACAGCTGTAATACAAGTTAATATAACATTTACAACTTTCAAAAATATGAAGTCTGTGTACATTCAATAAAAATAACAAAAAGTGAGTATCAAATAGAAAAGCAGTAGTGAATAAGTGCCTATGAAGTGTTATCTTATTCTTGTTGTGCGGCCATCTCTCGGAACTTATTTCTATCCTTTGCCATTCTGCAAAAGTGTTATATCAAGTTCTAAAAATTCTAATGATAAATCAAATATTTTATACATGAGATCAAATATCGAGTGTTCCAAAAACACGGCTCAAATCCAGTTCTGTTTGTATGCGATGTCGCGGAGATTCCGAACCTGGACGTAGACGCACGTAAATCCTTCCATCGCGAGTCCATACATAGCGCCAGCCGTAGTGTTCCTTGAGCTGCCTTGCTTTCTGGAATAGTTTTCGATTGAAGGGAGTCAGCCGCTCGTTGACATAAAAGCGGCAGTTATGACCCGGCAGGCCGGTGCCCTCCGTGGTGGCTCCGCGACGTACCCGTGCCGCGTGCAGCAGCTGGTCGCGCACGGGGCGGCGCGCCAGCCGCACCACCAGCGGACGCGGCCGGGACGGCTGACCCTGGACAACTGCGTGGCACGACTCACGCGAGTCGCGTCGACGATGTCGTGCTCCGAGAGCGTGACCCCGAGTTTCTGACCCAGGGTAGTGACTATGTGCACCGTGTTCTCTCCGTTTTGTTCAGGTACGATAGATATTTCTAGATCGTTCAGCAACAGATTCTGATCTCTATTATTTATGTCCATCCTCAATTGGACAATGGTGTCTAGAAGTGACTTGTCCGTGTTATGACCTTCATTACTGTTTGAGGTGTTGTTTTCGAGCTTTTCTACGCGAGTACATAAATTATCAATACGCCCATCACATTCCTTGATCTTTGAAGTCAGGTCTGTCATAGTCGTACGAAGAGCCTTAATTTCGTAACTCATTGCACGCATTTCTTCGCGAAAAAGACGAAATTCCATCACTAACTGCTGAATATCGTTTCCACTGGTAGTGTCCAACAAAGCTCCATACCTGGTGGTATCGTTTAAACCTTGGCTGTGAGTATAGGATACTTCCATGACCGAGCTGTCGAGCTCGCGGGTCCCAGCTCCTCGAGGGTGGACGGCCCCCTGTGCATAGTAACATTGTGGCTGTCGCCGCGCACCGGTGTTTAGTATTGTCTAACCAAGGTTCGGAACTTTTGCATTCAACACACTTCCACGAATACTTTTGTGCGGGTCCCATTGGTTTTAAAAAACATCTGAACAATTTGTGCAAAGAAGACTGGGTAATACGTCATAAACAGAACCCTTCATGAGCGAGTCCGACTCGCACTTGGTCGCTTTTTAATAATAAATATTATAGGGACACTCTTCATTAATTGACTAAGTCCCACGGTTATCTCAAGAAGCCTTGTGTTGTGGGTACGCAGACAACGATATATATTGTACATATAATATACAAATACTCAAAAAAATCAAAAAAATGTGTGCGATTAAGTATTTTTGTATATAATATGTATTACATAGTATAGAATGTATTATATATTATAACTATATATGACTATTTATTTACATATTTGTTTTATTTCATATCCCATTATATTGTACTCGTAGGTTATAGGATTTATAGGTTTTCTTATATTTTAGGAAATTAAATATTCCTTTTTTACATGCCGTTTAGAACAGTTTTGATGTCTACCGTTCTCCAATTCTTCCTCAATTGCTCAAGGGTTAACTGGAAGAGATCACTGAAAGGGATAAGTTCGCCTTTGTACAAATGATGTATGTTCTGTCCTGTTTTATGTTTCTTTTTGTACAATAAAGTGTTTTACTACTACTACTACAAATACTTATATACATAGAAAACATCCATGGCACAGGAACAAATATCTGTGCTCATACATGGTACTCATCACACAGATAAATGCCCTTAGCCTTACCCCAGGACCATCGGCTTCATAGGCAGGGTCACTACCCACTCGGTCGTCTAAATCTGTAAACCCATGGGACTAACCACAATATCGCTAAAAAGAACACCTTGAGGGCCCGAAGTAGGCGTAGATGAAATGTATGGGCCCAGCAGGGGTAGATATAATTTTCCCCGATTTGCATATCGGTCCCATGGGAATCTTTTTTCAACTCAATACGACTCCTAAATTACACTTTTCAGTTACCTTCTGCTAATATCCAGGTTCTGTTCAGTATTATCAGTCGTTGAGTACATGTAGTACACGGCGAACAGAGACGCGGCAAAGAGCGCCAAAGCCGCGATGCGACGGGAACGGCACCATCGCTTAGGAAGTACCATCTGGAACCAATTAAGGCAAATATAATTTATTTACAATTAAGCAACTAGACTCAAACACATAACTAGCATACGAGATAATTCCACACCCGAAATCTTTTCATGTTTAACCGTTTTTAACGAAAAACAAGCTTCACGAAAAAAAGGTACGAGTATGCCAGGAAAAATCAGTATCAAAGCTAAATACATAGGTACCTATTATCAGTACAATTTTTCACGCTTATTTTATTAGTTTATTACCTACATATCTTTATCTGCACGTGCGATGTTAATTAGTAAATTGCAATAAATATCTACGTAGCTAAGCATTGTTAACGACCTATATTTAATCATAACTTAATTGAATATTAATCTTATACCTTTAAACGAGCAATTCTTGTATATATATATGTATATATATTTCTGTGCTCTCGGAAACGGCTCTAACGATTTCGCTGAAATTTGGTATATGGGGGTTTTTGGGGGTATACAATCTATCTAGATTAGTCTTATGTTTGGGAAAACGCGTGTTTTCGAGTTTTCATGCGTTTTTCTTTCTACGCAGAATATGGTTGCTAATTTTGTAAAGCCGGCCACTGTCCGTCTGGTCCAGCGGGTTAACACGCGGACTGCTAAACGAGTGTTACGGGTTCGAATCTCGCCCGGTGACTACCTTTTGTTTTTTTTTACATGTTCAAGTTTATATATAATTTTTTAATTTTTATTGTTTTAGACAAGTTTAATTTAGTAAAAAAATGTAGTTAAGATTATCACCTATAGACCACCATATTACAATAAATAGTTATAACCGAGCATAGCTCGGTCGCCCAGGTACTTATTATTATACAGGCCCAGCATGTGCTGTTGTATGTTCTCAATACAGAATTGAATTCTTAAGTCGTAGCCATTTTGGTGGTTACAGTGCTGTGTATATACCTACCTATGTGTGCGTAAATTGTTTTTTAGGGATGTGGACTGGTCGATTTTAATCATGTTATATATCGATAAGCGCTACACCGCGCCACGGAATAGTGATTGATTGAAGCTTGGATATCTTTACCAAAAATAATCATCATAGAAATGCTAATGGATAATAAATATTTTATGATATAACAAATTAACTTAATTCTTGCGTAAAACATATTTTAGTAGTTATTTATGTATTGTAATGAATAATCCGAATTTATTCCTCGTATCAGCCTGTGTCGTGACATAAAATCGTGGCCTGATCACCACGATCTTATATCGTCCCACAGTAGTACTTTTTAGTATTTGTTGCTATGGCGGTTCAAGAGATACAGCCTGGTGACAGACCGACAGACAGTCAGACGGACGGACAGCGGAATCTTAGTAATAAGGACCCGTTTTACCCTTTGGGTACGGAACCCTAGAAAAGTGTCCATCAATAAACATTAAATAGGTGGCGTCACAATACATCAAAGAATATAATACTCACTACAATACATCCAAATAAAATATCATAAACCAAGTATTTTATATAGATGCGCTATATTCCCGTGCGCACGTAGGAGCCTAAATATACGCAATGCGACAAAATTAAAAACACGTTTTAACATTCTTAACAACATACCAAAAACAACCTACGTAATTTGGTCGGTTGGGTTATTTGTTGCAAGACTCAAATAACTCCAGGCTAGAATTTAAAATTTTCTATGTGATGATAACCCTTCTCACCTATATTTTTTAAATTTACTGCTTTTTTCTACTGACGGAAATGGCTTGATAGACTATATTATACTACTCTTTGCATAATTTGATATTTATCCTCCTGGCGATGCATCCTATTTTTACCAGTGAACCTGAACGTCAATTTTGACATTATTGAAAAGTAACCTCTAACCTCAAAGATTGTGTTCAAACAAAATTTGCATTTACCCAATTTCAATAACTTAAATGTTAGTATTAATTGGTAAGCATGTCTGTTACGTTGCATACAGATGTTGGTGATATAAAAATCGAATTATTCTGCGAGCAGTGTCCAAGAACATGTGAAAATTTTCTGGCACTTTGTGCAAGCGATTATTACAACGGCTGTTTATTTCATCGAAACATAAAAGTAAGTTACATTACAGATATATGTGTAAACAGGTTAAGCGTTACGTCTGACAGGTTGTGAGTGGGTTTTTTTTAAACATTTTTTTTTACTATAAGGTCGTACAAGATTTAATATCCTTAAAAATAAATTTATTTTTAATAAAGTTAAATTATTATGTTATGTCTACTTAGAATCATGAGCCCTTTCTAACAGGATAAAATAAGTGTACCAGTATTTCCATACATTTTGTTTCCTATACAAGTTACCAAACAATGGTTGTGGAATGGAAATAAATAAATATCTTGGGACACTTTCTCCTGTCCGGATTGAGATAGTCATTGACGGGACGGGCTCTACGGGCATTGAATGGTACTAGTTCAGTGGTATCACTCACAAATTCGAGCCAATCATGCAGTCCAACGCAACTAGTTGTGATCAATCGCGCGCATGATGCTAACTCATCAACCAATTGCATTGTGGCATTAGACTGCATGATTGGCTCAAATTCGTGTGTGTGACACCACTGTACCGGCCCCATACTTATTGCCCGTAAGGTCCGTCCTTAGATATATGTCAATGGAAATGGAGATAGTGTTTCAGAGTAGAAATAACATAAACATTCCCAATAAAAAAAAAAAAAACTAGTTTACAACTTTCATAATGAAATGGTTTATTATACAGGCGAGTTTTAGGACTGAAACAAGTTTTACTAGGAAACTACCTACAAAACCAATTTATTTGTATTTTCTAATGTATGGTACTATCCCTTTTGGCTATATAGAGTTTTAAATTGTTTGAAAACTTTATATAGCCGAAAGGGATAGTATGAAGAATTTCGGTTCTGTTTGTGAGAATATGTCAAGAGTGGGATTATGGAAATCAATATTATTAATATGGTTGAGTGCAACATATAGAGGACTAGTGACTAATGTCATTGTGCTGGTATTGGGAATTACGAACAGAGGTGTAATTCGTGGCCGGAGAGTAGCTCTAACAAATGGTGATGGTACCTTAAAATGCATATATTGCAGTAGCAATGGATTAAATATTAGTCCACATATTAACCTAAAAAAGTATTTTACCGTTGTGAGCTGCCTACGTACTTCAAGGCTTTGATATGAGACCATTCCTAATACAAACGGCGTGGGATACATGTAGGGATAGTATCCATGTGTTTGTCCCAATTGTAGATCTGTAATAGTTTTACAAATATATCTCTACATTACGCATTCAAAAATATGATTCTGATTTTGACATATATCTAAGGAGGGCCTTACAGACACTAAAAAAGCCAAAAATATGTATACACGACTTTGTTGCCCATATATTAAGGTAGTGTATACATATTTTTGGCTTATTTTTCGTATCGATATTTTCTGACGTGACTGTACATAGTTAATGAACACTCACCCTAACTATAAATACCTTTATTTCCCATCAGAGTTCCAAAAGAGATTAACGCATACGATAATCGAATTTCTAGTAAATAAACTATTTTGAACCAAATTAGCATACAGATATTCACCTGGTTCTATCAAAAAAGTAATTGTAACAGCTAGGTAACCAGTTTGATTTTGATTAAGATCAACTTTGGTGGTACTATGGATAATATACAGGCAATGCAATGATTTACTGAACGTTATTTAAACTTGTAAATATAGTATACATACTCGTAGTATCAAAACCAAAGCTTCATATGCTGGTACACTACTGATTATTTATATATCTATTAAGATGCTGATAGACTTGAGCATTCACTTGAGCAGAGCATCGAGCATTCGCAGTTTTTAAGGAGATTCGGCGAATTGTTCGACGAACGCTGGTAGATTCTTCTATTCGCTCAGTACAAGTGAATGTTCATGTCTATCGGCACCTTTAAAGACAACAAATGGTCCAATCAGTGTTAGTTGATCCCATCCTATGTACCTAGTACTTAATAATAAAAATAGATTTTGTCATTTGCCAAAGTTTCCACAGCAAAGGACTACTCCCACGTAACCTGCTTAGAAGCGAGGTCGTTTTCTTACGCCAGATAGCGTGGAAGCTATCTGTCTGTATCTCAGCAAACGCTGTAGTATCGTGGAAGCCGTAGTAGTACCCTAAATGCGTTGTTATACTGTATACGCAGCGCGTTGCCCGCTGCCTTGACCCACAGACTTAACATTAGGGCACTAAAATGGCAACTAATAAATGATTCTTTTTTCTTTTACTTGACAGGGATTTATAGTTCAAACAGGTGATCCTTCAGGAACAGGCAAAGGAGGGACCTCTATCTGGGGTAAAAAATTTGAAGATGAATTTAGAGAAGATTTAAAGGTAAAATGAAGGTTCACTTTTGCATTATTTTAGATGTACCTAGTACTGTTTAGCGAGTGTCACTCTAAAATCTTAAGGACGGGCGTTACGGCCACTAAGAATGGTGTTAGTTCAGTGTTGTCACTCACGAAATCGCGCTCATCGTGCAGTCCAACGCAACTAGTTGCGACCAATCGCGCACGTCATGGGAACTCATCAACCAATCGCGTTGTGGCGTTAGACTGCACGATTGGCTTGAATTTGTGTGCGTGACACCACTCCCGCTGTACTGGGAAAAATTGGGTTATTCCCACTAATTACCCCCAAGTTGTTATCAGTCGTAAACTGGGAATTTTTTTCCCACATTTTACGTCTGGTAACTACTGGGGAAAAAAATCCCACTAGTTACCACCAACGACACCAACTTGGTTTGGTGGTAACTACTGGGATTTTTTTCCCAGTAGTTACCACCAAAATTGGTTATAGTTCAATACTAATCAAATTAGTATAAATATAGAGTGCTTTAATCAATGATTAATTAAAAGTAGAATTATTATAACTTATCACTGTTTCAGTATGTGCCTTAAGTGATCATAAATTGTTTGTCTTTGACTGATTTGTTTGTTTGTTCGTAGAATTGTGACGTTATTTATTTAAAAGGCGCTTACGCCATTATCAACGATGCTCCTATACAAATATCTTTTGCGGCACAATATTCATAAATATAGAGTTATCAACAACCACCATAAAAATCCACGCGTACGAAGTCGCAACATCAGAGTCATTTGTAATCATTATAAATTGGTAATTGTAATTGTCTATAATATTTATTTGCACATTGCGTATTAAGGGCGGTAAACAAGAATTGACGAACAAGTGTTAATTAAGCCCGAAGCCGAAGGCCAGGGCTTAATTAACACGATTTCGTAATTCTTGTACCGCTCGTGGCACACACAATGATTTCATCAGACTAGTTAAAAACAATTCAAGCCAAATTATTATTAAATACGGTGACATTTCAAACATTCGTCCGCCATCTTGTCATTTTTAGGGTTCCGTAGCCAAATGGCAAAAAATGGATTCGTCATGTCTGTCTGTCTGTCCGTCCGTATATCACAGTCACTTTTTAGCGAAAGTATAAGAACTATACTGTTGAAACTTGGTAAGTAGATGTATTCTGTGAACCGCATTAAGATTTTCACACAAAAATAGATAAAAAAAACAATAAATTTTGGGGGTTCCCCATACGATATGAAACTCAAAAACATTTTTTTCATCAAACCCTTACGTGTGGGGTATCTATGGAGGTAAAATGTGCCCCTTATAGATTCGTCATGTCCGTCTGTCTGTCCGATTATGTCTACACTACGAAACTTGGTAAGTAGATGTATTCTATGAACCGCATTAAGATTTTTACACAAAAATAGAAAAAAAAAAACAATAAATTTTAGGGGTACTTAGAACTGAAAATCAAAAATTCTTTTTTGATCAAACCCATACGTGTGGGGTATCTATGGATAGGTCTTCAAAAATGATGTTGAGGTTTCTAATATAATTTTTTTCTAAACTGAATAGTTTGCGCGAGAGACACTTCCAAAGTGGTAAATTGTGCGTCCCCCCCCCCCCCTTGTAACTTCTAAAATAACAGAATGATAAAACAAAAAAATTATATGATGTACCCATGCATTACCATGTAAGTAGTTTTTTTTATACTTTATAAATGGTACGGAACCCTTCATGGGCGAGTCCGACTCGCACTTGGCCGCGTTTGTCAGGTTAGATATCGAAGGCACAAATCCATCCGGCATTCAGCCGCGACTGAAAATTGTGTAAAAATTAAAGTTTTTTAAACAAAAACAAAAATATTAAATTCGTCATTAAAAAAAGTAAAACTCATATAAATCTATTCGGTTCATATGAATTCGTGACATAATAAAAAAATATGCCCATGGGCATAATGAAATAAAAAAAAACTATTACTGCCCGTGGGCATAATATAGCTCATCCCATCTCAGTAACATAAGGCAATACAATAACACCGTTTACGACCAAGTGTGATGAAAAATAAATTATGTGTTGGGGTTGTTAACTGCTCTGTAATCTATATGTAGGTATAATGCAAGGCTAAAAAGGTGACTGCTCTCTTTGCGTTTTGAACTCCCAAGTTTCAAGTAAATCGAAAAGACATTATGATTCGTATTATTCTATTATAATTCGTGACATCTACGATGACGCGAAGATTGGTCAAATCTAACCTTTAATAAAATGACAATACGAGTCAAGGCCCGCATCTTCACGAATGACACGATCTATACATGAGTATGTCCGATTTTACCTGAACCACGAAGATCATTCTTAGAGCTCATTCAGATATATGATTATATTGATTATATATCTCCTGTATGACTAGCATAAAAATCCAAGGTATAAAAATATAAATAATTAAACTCAATTGAAGGTACAAAAAATCGATATGTTTGCTTTCAGCACAATGCAAGAGGGATGGTGAGCATGGCAAACAATGGTCCAAACACCAATGGCAGTCAGTTTTTCATTACCTATGGGGAGCAACCACATTTGGACTTGAAATACACATTGTTTGGAAGGTAGATATTAATATTATATCTTTTATATGCATGTTTCTGGGGGCATTGTATTGCTTCTGACAAGTTAGGTTATTCCCACTGGTTACCACCAAGTTGCTTTGAATGGTAACAACTGTGTATTTTTTCTCACCCTTTACCACTGAGAAAAAAAATCCCACCAGTTATCACCAAAGTGAGGCGGTGGTAACTATTGGTAACAACTTAGTGTTAACTAGTGGGAATAACCAGACAAGTTGCACAACAAACACACAGCTGGTACCTTTTTGGGAATCTATTCAGGGCATTGTCGACCCACTCGACCCCCTATAAAATAAATATTTAGCGGGCAATCTTACACAGATTGACCTAACGAGGCCATCAAAGCTCAAAGCCGCTTGTCTTTAGTTAGTTAGTTAGTTAGTGCTTCTGGGCATTTTCCGCAAATCGACAACCATTGTCTAATATAACTTTTAAGTATTAACATTAGTTTTTAAGTCTTATCTTATGTAATACTAACAAAAAATGGGATCACTGTTATCTTGAAATAAAGAATTGATTGATTGTGTCTATTTTGCGTGAAACGAGGTAGCGCTACTCTAACCACCCCAGCTCCTCCACGAAGCCTAGCAAAGTTTTCAGGTTGCTAATTGCTTCTCCTAGTGTGCACGGAGTCCCTAGGTATTTGTTCCTGTATACTTCTACCTGTTTGCAGTCTAGGAGAATATGTTTTGTTGTTTCTTCTTCTTCCATGCACGCTCTGCACATGGGGCTGTCTGTTTTACCCATATTGTGTAGGTGTGTAGGTAGCCGCTTGTCTTCTATGGCAACCAACATTTATTATTGATAAGAAATTAGACGATTTATACCACCTTTTAACCCATTGACATATATATCTTACGGACAATAAGAATGGGGCCAGTACAGAGGATTCACGCACACGAAGTCGAGCCAATCGTGCAGTCTAACGCCGCAACGCGATTGGTTGATGAGTTCGCACCACGCGCTCGATTGGTCGCAATTAGTTCCGTTAGACTGCACGATTGGCTCGAATTCGAGATTGACACCACTGAATTAGCGCAATTCCTTAGTGCCCGTAAAGGCCGTCCTTAAATATATATGTCAATGACTTAACCCTAAAGTTTAAATGCGAAACCTATGCGAAGCGATCGACATCAAAATCAAAGTGGTTTATGATTTAGTTAGTGGAAATGGAAACCGTTTTCTCCCTAAATGGAAATTTCATCTTTTGATGTACGTATGGTCGGTTAGGATTGCAAAGCTATTCTTCCCTCTTAAAGAATTTAACCAACCGGAGAAGCCTTACCTATAATTTTCTGTGCAAAACAGTCTGCCTATTTTTGTGGGGGAGGGGCACGTCAAATGGCTATTTGTACGTATCAGATAAGCGTCAGTCCATAAGGCCGAGGTTTTCGACAGAGGGGTAAGCTCTTAAAGGCGACTCCGGTTGGTTCAATGCTCTAAAAGCATAACTTTGTAATGGATGAAAATAAGCCTAAATTTTGAGTGGACTATATGACATCCCCAATCCGCATTGGGCTAGCGTGGGGACTATAGCCCGAACCCTCTCGCACATGAGAGGAGGCCTGTGCCCAGCAGTGGGACGTATATAGGCTGAATTATTATTGTCTGTCTTTTACAAATTCTCGGGACCATGGGGTCCCGGACATTTGGAAGGCGTGCGTGGAGCCGAAGCCAACACGTGACACCAACTGACGATTATTATCCCTGTTCACACTATAGCAGTGCACCCAAGGACAAGCCCCGGTAGGACTATTGTAAAAAAAGGGTACAAAAATGACCCGGGCTATTGGGTTGAGTTGCAAGTGGACTGGCAACCGGGACTATGAAGGATACTATGGCACCTGTCCTGATCATATGTTTTTAAAAACACGACAAAATGGGCAGGTGGTGACTCGTCTACTCACAATATGGGTCGACAAGGGGACAACATTCCGTGAGTGGCTCAGGGTGTGGAGAGATGTGCGCCGCTTTCTACCCAGTGGCTGTAAGCAGCCACTGTGCCAACTCGCGTCTTATGCAAATTTATACACTTCCACCCTGCGAGCATATAGCTCTGACACCCCACTCTGGATGGCAGGTAAAGGCAAGTCAGAGGTGAGAGTCCTGCGGCGCCTGCTCAGTGTTCACTCCAGCCGGCCAATCAAGGCAAGCCGGAGAGAGGAGCCTGACCGACTCTCGGGGGTATGGGACCCAAGGGACGTCACTTCCCATTCAGCTCGCCACAAGCTGCCCTTATTATTATAGGACATAATACAACTTAGGTATATTCTCAATTACCTACTTACATTTTACTTGAAGTACTTGAATGAAACCACCTATCATAAATATATTAATATTTTGAGAGGAAAGGAGTCGGCCGCCTCTCCATACAAACGTAGTTCCCATTTTCCTCCCTAAATATTAACATAACGGAAAATATTATTATGAAATTACTATATTGCTATGAGAGTATGAGATGATGTATATTAACCATAGCTACATATGTCAAAGGTAACTAAGGGGTCGTTTGACAATTTTCGATTTTATTATTATTACAAAAAATCGAGCGAAAAACTAATTCCATACAAATGTTTAAATGCTCCTAACTCTTATGATACTTTATTAAAAATTTGAAAAAAAAAATGAGGATGATGGAAATAGATGTGGTTGATAGACGTTCATCAAACTGTGTCAAAATATTTTCAATAATTTTAATATCCAGTGAGGAAAATGGGGAATACGTTTGTATGGAAAAGCGGTTTCGGGACGGTCGTCCACTTTCGTCTTAAGGTACCCTTAGCACAGCTTTCAAGTTTTTTTATATAGGTATACTACGTCGGTGGCAAACAAGCATACGGCCCGCCTGATGGTAAGCAGTTTCCGTAGCCTATGTACGCCTGTAACCCCAGAGGACGTTGAGGAGGGCGTTGTTGGTTATTTTTTTGTTAAAAGTAATTTTCATATATGTAGGTACAGTCAGCGTCAAATACTTTGTAGCAACCAAAGTGGCCAAATAGTTCGGTACACCATATATTTAGTATGGCCACTTTGACTGCTACAAAGTAGCCAAATAGTTCGGTACACCATATATTTAGTATGGTGTACCGAACTATTTGACCACTTTGACTGCTACAAAGTATTTGACGCTGACTGTACATCCTTTTCTCATTTACAGGGTCTTAGATGGTTTTGAAGCTCTTGATGACTTAGAGAAGATGGCAGTAAATCCGAAAACATACAAGCCACTTAACGATGCCAAAATCACATCAGTTACAATACACGCAAATCCTTTGGCTGGTTAAACGATATGAATTGACATGTAATTTAAATTTTTTCTACATTAAAATTAATACTTACTAATTTAAGTAATTTTAATTCTACCCAAAATTGTTTTTAACAGATTAGAAATTTATGGATTGACGTCATATAAAAACATAGCCAGTCAAAGAACTTTTTCAGTAGAAAAAGGCGTGACAATTTTTTTTTTTTGCCGTTTAGCCTTTGAGCCTACTTTTTCTAAATTTGACGTTTTTTCTACAGACGGAAATGGCTTGGCTTGGCTGACTATATTTTATGATCTCGATCGGCGTGTATTTTTGGATCTAAAGTAGGTACACGCCATTGAGGTATAATACATTTATGTCAGTGGGTACACGCCAGAAGCCGCAACTATCGGACGCCGCCTGAACGTCCTACGCGTCGTGTTATGAAAGTTTTAGTACCTTGGAGGTGCCTCGTGCCTCCGTACGACAGTTTATTTTTACACGTAAAATGTTTTTGCAATTTTAGCACATTCAATTATTTATAAGTGCTTTTCTTTAGGTAATACATGTAATTATGCATGTTTTCTTTTCTTTACGCTCTCAAATGTTTAGTTTTGGGTAAAAAAACAGACTGATTTTATGTAAAAAATTAAACTAGGTCTAAACTTAAGCAATATTGTATAAGTACTGTTTGTAAACGACTGTACGTTTCTAAAATATAATAAATAAATAAGTAATAAAAATACATTAAATAGTTACTTACTGTCATAGTATATATTATGTAGGTACTACTCAGCAATTACCTACATTATAATTATGATAATTTCTTTCTTTACATTTATCCAACATGTAAAGACACTAGAAACTATTTTGTGTTCAGCATTAAGTCGTCTCTTGAAGTTTTTTTAACCTAATTTGGTCCTGTTGAATCCAAAACTGCCTGTTACCCACTCAAAACTTGACCGGAAGTGAGATAATCAATTCAAAGGACTATATTTTGAACCATGGCAGATAATGATACGATTTCTTGCAAACGTTCAGAAAATACGTGGCATTAGGTACAATTGTTATATTAAAAAAGCGGCCAAGTGCGAGTCGGACTCGCCCATGAAGGGTTCCGTACCATTTATGACGTATAAAAAAAAACTAGTTACTAGATCTCGTTCAAACCAATTTTCGGTGGAAGTTTGCATGGTAATGTATATCATATATATTTTTTAAGATTTTTCATTCTGCTATTTTAGAAGTTACAGGGGGGGGGGACACATTTTTTTCACTTTGGAAGTGTCTCTCGCGCAAACTATTCAGTTTAGAAAAAAATGATATTAGAAACCTAAATATCATTTTTGAAGACCTATCTATAGATACCCCACACGTATGGGTTTAATGAATTTTTTTTTTTAATTTTATGACGTATTAAAAAAACTACTTACTAGCTCTCGTTCAAACCAATTTTCGGTGGAAGTTTGCACGGCAATGTATATCATATTTTTTTTTTTTTTCATTCTGTTATTTTAGAAGTTACAGGGGGGGGGACACATATTTTTTTCACTTTGGAAGTGTCTCTTGCGCAAACTATTCAGTTTAGAAAAAAATGATATTAGAAACCTCAATATCATTTTTAAAGACCTATCCATAGATACCCCACACGTATGGGTTTGATGAAAAAAGAATTTTTGATTTTTAGTTCTAAGTATGGGGACCCCTAAAATTTATTGTTTTTTTTTTCTATTTTTGTGTAAAAATCTTAATGCGGTTCATAGAATACATCTACTTACCAAGTTTGAACAGTATAACTCTTATAGTTTCGTAGTGTAGACATAATCGGACAGACAGACGGACATGACGAATCTATAAGGGTTCCGTTTTTTGCCATTTGGCTACGGAACCCTAAAAAATGGGTCTCCATACAAATAATTTAAGTCGCTATGTAGGGCAGGGCAATACCTATCTTGAGTATCACACTTCCTTTAAATATTTCGACTTGGCAACCGGCAAATTCGGATTCAGTAAAGTCAAATTACGTTAAAAAGCCCGGGTGCCAAAAGGTTATATTATGATTAGGGAATGCAATCACGATCTCGAGTATATCACGAGATTTAATCTGGTTGGCAGGAAATCTCGATCTCGAAACACCCAATTTCGATTCAGAATTTTCCCGCCGCTAATATTAGTTCGAAATTGCATTTCTTAATTATGATGCCTTAAGGAGAGCGTTTTTGAAAATTAAGGTCAACATTTTTGTGAGTTGTGGTGCATCAACTTCGTTTGATTCAAATATCATTTTAAAGTACCTATCGAAAAAAAACAAAGTGACCTATTCAAATTTAATAATTCATGTCATAAACCACGGCGAAGGCGTAGAATGTTTCAGTCAAGTTTCTGAGCGCCTACAGCGAACCACGTTCGACGTGTTGTCTCTCTGTCGCACTTGTAAATTCGTACGTAAGTATGACAGGGAGGCAACACGATCGTGGTTCGCGGTAGGCCCTCTACTCCTAAGACTTTTCTTCTCCCCGCGACTTTGCGTTGTATGTCCTGGGTCCCGGGCGGCAAACGTAACAGAGGCGTGGAGAAGCATCAAGCAACAGACATAGAAAGAGATATTTTCGCATTTATAATATTAGTAGGGATTAT
Source organism: Cydia pomonella (assembly GCF_033807575.1). NCBI lineage: Eukaryota > Metazoa > Arthropoda > Insecta > Lepidoptera > Tortricidae > Cydia > Cydia pomonella. The sequence continues at coordinate 39,903,746 of NC_084703.1, forward strand.
GTATAAAAATACACATAAATAGGAAACACATGAAATTACTATGCGACAGCATTTATTGCGCAAAAAGAAATATGTAAACAATGATAATAAAAACAAAACTGCATCTTCTGCATTGCAGAGGCCAATCGGTTATATCAGGCGGCCTAGTCATTTAGGGTCATTCCCACTATTTACCACCAAGTTGTTACCAGTGGTAACTACTGGGAAAAGGTGGGAATTTTTGTTCCCAGTAGTTACCACCAAAATTTGGTTAGCGTTCAATACTAATAAAAATAGTATAAATATAGAGTGCTTTAATCAATAATTAATTAAAAGTCGAATTAATTATAAATTAATTCGTTATTCGTTTAATTATAAGTCGATTAAGTACTGTTTCAGTAAACTGCCTTAAAAGTGATAAAAAAATCGGTCTTTGACTGATTTGTTTGTTCAATCGCATAATTGTGACGAAGTGGTAAAAGGTGGGAAATAAATTCCCAGTAGTTACCACTGGTAACAACTTGGTGGTAACTAGTGGGAATAACCCGCCGTTTAGCTCTTGAGGGCCTTCCGCCAATATTGAAAAATCGTTATTTGCCTCTTGCATATTCGAGTGACAGAGAATTTTTCATTTTTCGGCGTGAATTTTCACTTCTTTGTTACCGCAGAGAAAAAAATGGGAAAAATTATTCTCAGCTGGTAGTTAACAATAATAGGATTACAAATTAGAAAAACAAAAAATAAGATTTAAAAAAATACAACTAAAATGTTATAACAAAATGCTTCCTGCTGTTCCAGGAACGAAATCTCAGTTTGAACAAGATTATGGGTTTATCTCATCTTTTACTAACGGTAACAATACATTGGTTTTAAATAGAACAATAATAATAAAAAATCAAACAATATTGGACTGTAATCTGCCAATATGAATCATCTTTTCAGAATAAGTAAATAGGCATAGAACGGTTATTATTATTAATAACGTTGCAATGTAGGGTTCATAATATATTTTACAGTACATATGGTGCTACTTTACCGCACTAGTGCGAAAATTAGCTTATTACGTTACTGTGTTGACCATTTAAAGGGCCATATGTACTGTAAAACGTTGTACGATACATGTGCGAATAGGTAATTCACAACTCGTGTCGATTTAAAACACTCCCTTCGGTCGTGTTTTAATTTATCGCCACTCGTTTCGAATTTCCTATTTTTCGCACTTGTATCGTAATGTTACAGTACATGTGGCGCTACTTTACCGCACTAGTGCGATAATAAGCACATTACGTAACTATGTCGAAAATTTAACGAGCCGTATGCACTGTAAAACGTTGTATTATACATGTGGGAATAGGTAATTCGCAACTCGTATCGAATTTATAGCCAGTTGTTGCGAATTTCCTATTTTTACACGTCTGCCCAAAAAAAGGAGTATATTGTTTCCAGTGTTGAGTTTCGCGTTTGTATCATAATGTACTGTTTGTTCCGTACTCTTGCTACACCTTTTCTTGTGACGATTTGATGAATAATGACGTAATCGTAGATTTTTATATTAGTGTTGTAAAAATGTGCATGATTTAATGACGTTATGCATTACCTACGTTCCATCTCATAACGCATTAGTGTATTTTGTTAAGTACTTGTTAACAATATTAAAGTGTAATTTTCATTAATTCACAACTAAAATCAAATTAATGGCTTGATTTTTATTTGCATAATTGTAATTGGTGCATAGAATTTGTAATAACATGTATATGTAGTAACAGAATAAGTTTTAGGGAGCAGTAACTCCACACATGTATCTAAATACTAATACGACGTTAATAATTTATTTCTTAAAGATATAATACCAACATTCATTATTTCTGATTGTTTAAAATGGAGATTGTTCTGAAGTCTCAATAAATATAAGGAGTGGATCAGTAAAAAAGTGGCAGTGAATTGTCTGGTGTATTTTTTTGTTAATTATGAAGCAATTTTTTTTTCAGTAATCTGTAGATAAAATACTAAATAATAAAAATTACACCATATTGAGAAATATCAGATTGTTTGAGTTTCCTCATTTTTATTGCAATGTATGTACTTACTTCGTAACATTTTGTACAACACAATTTGTCAATCTTCACTTCCCATTTCCCACTATGCCACAATTGAATTTAAATTTTCACAACTTGTTTTATGCTTTTAGGAATATCATCTTACGAATAAGTTATACCAATAAACTGGAGTTTATCTTGGGTAGTCAGGAAGTCTCTTCAATCGAAACTCTGACAGAGGTTTTTCTACGGGAGACAAATTTCTGTAAAAATGGAGTTAAACGGAGAAGTAGAAGTCAAATCAAAAAAGTGCAATTTCAAAAAATTTACAATTTTATAAGATATAAAGTAGCTCATGAAACTTAAAGAAAAAAAATATGTTTATAAGAAACATCTCATAAATTCTCCCAGAAGAAGCTCTCCAAAGTGTTAAGAGAGATGTAATATAAAAGGCGAAAACTTCAATTCGCCCTTTTATTTTAAATACGATTGTATTTAATTTTATGGAATAGTATCCATAGATTACTATAAAAATGCGCTGCTTAAAAATATAACAAAATAAAATTTAAAATCCACATCATGTACAGTCAGCGTCAAATACTTCGTAGCAGTAAAATGTCCAAATAGTTCGGTACACCATACACAATATATGGTGTACCGAACTATTTGGCTACTTTGACTGCTACGAAGTATTTGACGCTGACTGTACTGCTACTTTTTTCTGAATCACTCCTTATTCCGTGGTTACCACATTTAGTTTTACTACCTACTCGTATTAATATGTTGATGATGATGAAGTATCCTAGATCCACATTATGTATTGGCTCTGTATTGTGGTACTTCCATACAAGTTAAAATAGATTGACCTAATTAAATTGAATGCTATTTATAATAATCACATTTAGAACTCTTTAAAATTTAACAGTGACAACAATAGGTCTATCTATATTGTTCATCTTACAGTCAATTATCCAATATATGCTTCGGAATTACATGGATTGAAATATTTTTATCTAAAAGGTGTTTATAGAATGTGCCACAGTTTAAATAATCAATGAAAAGTTATCAATGTTAAAATCCTGGTCTCAGGTTTCCAAGTCATAATAGTTATCATCTATTGGGAACTCCGGCTCATCCTCCTTCTTTATCTCAGGCTTGTCATCAAAATTGTCAGTGAAGTGAGATTTAATGTGGGCCACTAACTCGGCTTTCTTCTCAAAAGTGAGCCCACATTCAATACAAGGCATGTTCACAACCAGGCATTCATGAGTTTCCTCATGTTTATTCAGATTGTCTTTTCTGTTGAATTTCTTATCACATTGACCGCACGAGAAAGGCTTCATACCAGAGTGAAGGGTCACATGACGGTCCAGCTCTCTCTTGCGGGAAAATTTCTTAAAACATATTTTGCATTGAAATCCTCTATTTCCAATGTGTGCTATTGAAACATGAGTCTTATATGCATCTAACGAGGATAGCTTTTTTGGACATTGATGACATTTTATATTTTTAGGCTTGTTTTTATTTGATACTGGTTTTGGTTTAGGTGGAGATGTTGCTAGCTTTCCGGGAGTGGAAGGGTTTTTATGTATTTGATTAATAAAACTACTAACACCGGAAATGTGGTCTGGTACTCGAGGGAGATCATAATCAGCACCAGGATGGGTGGGAGAAGTCAGTAAGTTGCTGTAAGGGTTGACATTGATTACCATATCATGTGTCTCCTGCTCATTGTCTATTTGATGCACTTGGTTGGGACTCGGAGGACCATGCCTGACTTCATGTTTGATTAGTTTATCTCTTCTACCAAATGTCAAAGGGCATTTTCGGCATGCATATGGTTTCATACCAGAGTGGACTAGGACATGGCGCTCTAAGTCATTACGGCACACAAAGCTTCTTGGACATAAAGGGCATACATGTGGCTTGTGGCCTGCATGTATCCTGAGATGTTTGCTTAGATTAGTGTTACGTGAAAAGCTTTTGAGACAGTACTGACACTGAAATGGCCTGATGCCAGTGTGAACTATTGAATGCTTCCTCAAATCTGATCTGCGGCCAAAGGACTTGTCACACTCCGGGCAGTGATAAGGCTTGTCATTGCCATGTACTTGCTTAATATGCTGGACATATTGGTTTCGCTCAGAAAAGACTAAGCTGCATTCTATACATTTAAATGGCAGATTAGGATCATGGCAAGTAACCTCATGTTCTTTACACTTATCTTGAGAAATAAAAGCTTGATCACAATACTGGCACATGGCAACATTTTTGAAGAATGAATCTGGCATATGGTCTCCATCAGGGGTGTTGTTTCGCTCTGTGGGATCTGCATTGGTTTGATCTGCATTGTCAGACTCCTCTGAGGAATCATAGTCTAGGCTTGGATCTACCACCATAACAACACTGTCTTCTACAATGTAATCTTGTTTGTTGATATCTTGAGTGGTGGTGTAGAAATTGGACATCTCAGAGGAATTAGAATTCTCTTGTTCATTAACTCTATTTGTGATCTGTCTCAATCTTGTCTCATTCTGGATACATTGAAGGCGAAATTTGGAACATTTGTCTACTTTGAACAAGCATTTGTAGCAAATTCTTCCAGGAAGGCCATCATTAGGGTCCATCTATAAACAAAGAGAAATATATTTATAGACATATATATAAACCTCTGCCCAGACTAGTAGTTTATAGGCAAATTATTCGATGTATACCAACCTGAAGTTCGACAAATTCAGCGATTTTCGAGGTTAGTGCCGAATTGGTTTCATCATCAGGCGCGGCTCCGAAAATCGACACCATCAGAGAGCTCTTGTTCAAACACAAGCGACACAGCGTGTGGAAATTAGCTATTATATAGGAATCTTCCATTTTCAAGTCCGTAGAATATTGTTTTGCACTATCTAAATCCAAACCAATCACTCGCACGAATCACAGCCAGACAAAGAAAATATCGATTAGAAACAAATTTAGACACAGAGTTAAAATAATAACAGGGTTCTGTGGCTAGGGCTCGCGATCGCTACTACGCAACCGTTCGATGCGAAGGGGCAACTAGGGCGATGCCCGCCCGTCAGGGCTGCGCCAGCGGATGTCGAGCGGCGCCTCGCTTTTAACCCTCCACGCGATATTCGCAGCGCCGCATGATATCCGTCACTGGTATCTTAAGTTTGTTCTTATTATCAAGTATTAAATAACGACGCGAATAATAATCTTCAAGAAATAGTTTTTTCAGCAAGTAATAATTCAAATTTGAATCTAGGAAGGTGGAAAACCGCGCTACTCTCGCAGAAAAATGACATGAATTCCTTATAAATGAGTTTTCGTTACACGTTTGACTTATACACAACACTTCAGGCAACATTTTTATTGGCCGTATGTGCCATTTTGAAGTGTTGCGTCACAATATTAGCCAATGATAATGAAGTTATTGTTTCCATCATAGGAGAATTAATGAGTTAAAAACCTATTAAGATTCTATAGACACGGACCAATCCAATGTAACACATACAGAGGACCTACCGCGAAAATTGAAATATCGTTATCTGTCTGGCTGCCTTTCTGTTACATAAATGGTAGGATCACGGACGTACATAATACGCTGGATAGAGTACACTGGCCAAAAAGTGTGTCCACGTGAGAAGTCAAACCAGAGCCTCGCATCTCGTTCTAATTAGGGTGACCATAAGTCATATTTATGTGGGATAAGTTGGAAATTTGGAACGTATAGTTAGGCCACGATCTTTTTCTCTTTCGTGCATAGTAAGAGATAATCATACTCCACACGCACGCAGCTGGTCAACTTTATTGTCACGCGTGCTATAGAGTATTTAAGAGCAAGTTCGGCCTGGCCAGGCACATTAGGGCTCACGCTAGACTACATCAATAATGTTTATTTAAGGTCACCGTCATCGAAAACGATGAGAAGGACTATATATATATGTATATTGTAGAGATCGGTGTATTGGAATCGCAATCATGGTCGATTGTAAGGAAGGTGGTCCGCCGTACGTCCTTCAAAATCCCAGCTATAAGTAAGAGCGAGACAAATATCCAGGGTCGTGGACCGGTACGCCAATCAATACAGTTTTTAACTAGTGCGCTTGTCCCTTTGGTGCACATACATATTATCTTATATTCGCACTTAGGAATGTCACATGCAGATGCAGTGATAAAAAGAGACTTTCTTATAAGACGCCAATGAGTTTCGAGCGAGCGAGCGAGCTAATTTAACTCATAATTTTTTCAAAATCTAAAAAGTCGGCATATGTGTGAATTTAAATGCCATTTTTTTTTTGTACACCAGAGTTTTTACTGTTCTTGCCACACAATTTGACACAACAATAATGCATTTTTCATAGAAAAACTTCTTCGAGCTAGCGATGTTAGCGAGTGTTATTTACATACCCCGCACCAACTTTGCTTCTCTGTTTGGCCCAAAGGTTGACTGGTAGAGAATGCCTTAGGGAATTAAGTCCGCTTTTTGTAACTGTATATTTTTACTGTGCAATAAAGTTTAAATAAAAAAATAAATAAAAATGTTTATAGACTGATCCCGGTCGGTAGACTGAAAAATTTCAGCTCAATTGGAAATCGGAAAGTGGGTCCGTCAAGCCCTAGCGTAGCGAAACAATAAAGATTTTTACACAAAATAGTCTTGGTATTTGAATAAAATGATAAAATATTAGGACAAAACGAAATAAAAACTTTTACTTAACTATGTAAACCGGCTTCTTACGCTATTATACTTTTATTCATGCTTCTTATGCGCCTGAAATATCATAATTACCTGTTAAACAACGTGACACTATTTTGACTGCAATACGTTTTTAATAGTTTCCTCCCCGATTGATTTATATTTTCTACTTAATTTAAAAATAAAGGTGTTACGATTCCATGTGTTTGTGAATGAATAAATCATAAACATCGGCCGTTGGCGACTACTGTCGAACTCCAAAATGGTCAGGTTTTTTCATTTGTAGTCTGCCTCTTTCGCACTCATGGGATGTTCATATACATACATGATGGCTTCCCTTTTGCACACTTCAGTTAGCTTTAAGCGTAAGCATCATCGTAGATCTGTGATTGCAGCTAAATTTTACCGAAAATTTGCAGCCGAGTCCTACGGACGGATATGTGTGTTGAACCTATGTAGAATCGATTACATATACATAAATATTTTGAAGCAACGTTTCAGTAATAAAATATTATGTATAAATGTGGGTCTGTAATGTTTTAAGGACTTTGGATTTAAATTTTGTCAATTATTTATTATATAATAGCTCTCATTACGTCGACCACATTAAACATCCCGAAATAAAGACATACCTATTTAGATAAAGTTACTTTAACACATTCACTGCTAGACAAAAAACGGCGCACTACCCTAGAAACCGGTAGTCTATAGCTGCGTACAAAACAACCCGCCCAGCGGGTTGTCCGGCATCTGAACCAGGTGGGTTCTCGGCAGTGAATGTGTTAAATTAAGTACGTAATAAGAAGTAAGACCGATTAATATCACCCTAATAAGTTTGACAATATAGTATTGCATTTTTATCGTAAAATTCAATAATTGTCACTTACCTGTGAAAAGATATTCCACAATCAGCATAGCTTTCACCTTGCAACCCGTTACACAACATTTTTAACCCTTTTATTGCAATATTATACGTGTCAATGCTGAGCGGCACTATTAACGTATTTTGAAAATACACGAAAATATGTCAGCAAGTTGGGGATACCAATTAATATTCAAAGTTACTAAAATTTCTACCATATTACATTTAATGCTTTTTTTATTGTGCACATGCTTAATATTAACATCATAATTAATTGCAAATTACTTAAAAGATTTCAGAACCATAATTTGAATATAGCCCAAAAATAGTATAATAAGGTAATTATTTTTAGTATTATATTGATATTATTATTATTATTACTACCACATGGTATCTTTTTAACATTGGCAACATGTGCAAGTGAGACACAGGGCTCTGGTTTTGCTATCTCAAGTGGACCGTTTTCTCTAGGCTCGTACGAACACCTTTCTAACTAGGTGATAAGGTTCAATCTGGTATGGCAAAAAAGTCATTGCGCTCTCCGCTTTAATATATACCTTCATGGGTAGGATCCTAGTAGTGTTGCCAGGTGAGCGAAAGAGAATTATCGTCAGTGTCAAAATTATCGTACGCCTATTAAATAGGCACTATCCCTAAAATTCCTTACAATATAAGCTTAAATGTCCAATGTTTAATCAAAGAAAACGCAATTTTAATTTAATTAGCGCAGAAATTAATTTTGAGCTTCTGTGATAGATCCAGTTTACAGGAAATTTCGACTTTTTGACTTAAACCAAGCAGTCGATCACCCAAAAGGTGCTAATTATAGCTTATTTTTGAGTGAAAGTATCATAATTTGCTTCAAATACTAGGCTTTTTGGGTGGCATCGTCCAAGGCCTGAAATTATCGTACTTTTGCGTACGAAAATGCTCTTTGGAACGTACACCGTACGGAAGCACAAATTATCGTACGCCTGGCAACACTGGATCCTATAGTGTTATACCGCGTGCGCCCGTGAGGGACAGAACATACGCAACGCGACAAAATTGGAAACACGTTTTAACATTCCTGACAACATACCACAAACAACTTACGTAATTTGGTCGGGTTATTTGCACGGACCTAGAAAACAAACCGGATAGTGTACATTGACCAGTGTATCCACATGAGAAGTCAAAGTGGGCCGTTGCATCTCTTTCTAATTAGGGTGACCATAAGTCATATGTGTGTGTAATATTAGGATAACATGGAATATATAGTTTGGCCAGGATCTTTTTCTTATTCGTGCATAGATAAAGATAATCTTTTCGCTGTGCTAGCATTATGGCCCCTGAAAAGGGATGAAAATAGTTTTTTTCTATTCTGTAAAAAGCTTCACAAAATCTTTCTTAATTTAGTCGTTATAAAAGCTGTTACTAATAGGTGTACCGGACCGCCACCATGGCCGATCGTAAGGAAATTGCTAGTGTAAGGTGTACGCATAAAGAAACCGAAAATCGATGTACAGTTTAGGAGTTTGGCACACGTATACTAGAGGTGAAAATAAATATTTGACCTACAGTTTCTACAAAAAATTGCCTTAGAAGGGGAGTGCTTAGTTTATTTTTTTTTTAATTTATCGGGAGTGGTATCATATGAAAGGGATTTTCAGGCGATTCTAAAAATATGCAAGATCATTACATTTCAGCTATTTAATTTTAAATTTAAACAAAAATAATTTTAACAACATACCAAGTTTGGACTCCCCAAGATACGATATGACTGATTTTTTTTTTGTGTATGTAAATGTAAATGATACGGGATATCCTCATATCTAACCTCAAGGAAGCAATTTTGATAATAATTTAATAAGGCATTGTCAAAGTCCCTACAAAAGCAGTACCGATCATTGTCGATAGCGTAATCTACGATTAGCTTTTACCGGCCTTCCCCGATATTAACAGAGCGCTGTTAGAGATGAATCATTTTTTAAATGCACTAGCCTATTAGCAGGTCGTTACTTACGTTCATACGTAACGTATACCTTGTAAACTAGCAATCTAAATACTAGTCTATTATGATATGATTTTAATGTAATTAATATATCGATGCGTGGAATGTAATCTATTGGAAATACATGGCTTAATGATTATTTATTATTTACTTACGTTCATAGTTACGCATTGTCCCAAACGAATTACATAAATGCTCTCATTTCATTTTATTGGGTCTATTCTTGTCTAAGGATAGCAGAATTTTCGACACGCAATGCCTCATTATAACTGGGCTATAACCGCGAAAATCGAAGTTCGTCAATTGCGGGCATTTTTCTCTGCCACTCTAATTACGTCTCACTGAGAGTAAAAGAGAAACATCCCCGCAATTTGCGAAGTTCGGTTTTCTCGGTAGGCCCCCTGCAGGAAAATCCTATCACTGCACAAAGGTTTACCAGGTGTTTTGACCCATAATGTCTATATAGGGATACACGATACACCTTCCCTGGTCTTTAATGCTGAGATGAAATTGTTAGGTCTAGCGGTCAGAGTCTAGAAGACCACTAGTTGAGCATCCATGGCGAAATCCACACTGGCGGTCCATGATCAAATCGTGTTCTTCTAAGTATCTCAGGAGCATTTATACGCTCCATGCCCTTCCAAATAAGGGATATAATACGTTGGGTCTGATCTATCGCTCTTTTTAGGCACAGAGTGCACAAGGGCCGTCTTGCACGAAGATGGAGTATGCAATTTGTTGCTAGAGAGCGTGAAAAGAAACGCTAACACGGGACACAACTCAGGAGCACACTGCTTGAGCACAACCGCTGGTATACCATCTGGCCCGCTCGACTTATGAACGTTCAAGATACGAGTATATACAATTCACTGACTATATCTCTGCGTGATAGAGATTTTTGGCATAAAGTATGCGCACCGCGGGATGGTGGGCGGTCGTCGTTCAAGGTCGAGTACGAGGCAAAAAAGCACCTCTTTTGATCAGCATTTCACAGTGGTGGTAAAACGACTGACAAAAGTTTTTCTCGGAATCTTTGGCAAGCCTATGGACGGCGCCTGCGGCACATGTCCCCTGTATTATCCCTAGTTACCACGGGCGCGAGGCAGTAGGCCGTAGGTCTCCCACGTCGCCCACGACTAGCACCGCCTCTGGTTCCATGAGGTTCAACTCCTCAAATCTTGATGGCTCCAGGTCTCGAACTTGCAACTTAAAACGTAAATAAAAACTAGAAGGTTTTAGTGGGGATGATTTTTTTTGGGTTCAACCCTATAGTGTGGGGTGTCGTTGGATACTCGTACCTAGGTCTTTCAAAACAAATGCGGATCTTTTATTTAAAACCATTTACCATTTTTTGATAAACGTTATATTTTCGGAAATAATCGCTCTAAAAGAAAAAAGAATATGTTTCCCCTTCTACTTCCCCTTACTTCTGAACCGTGGCTCAAAAAAATTAGAAAAAAATCGTGAAAGTAAAGCTTAGTAAAGACTTTCAAGGAAAACTATAGCAAATCTGATCGGTTTAGCCGTTGTTGAGTTTTTGCAAAGTCTATGTTGACGGACGGGTAACTACGGAATCATACGCTGAGCATGGCCCGACATGCTCTTGGCCGGTTTTTTATTATATTTGGTCAGCAGGTGACTAAGCTTGCTTATACTAAACAAAAAAATGAGTTATAATGAACAATTAGGAAAAAACGACGTTTTCTTAAATTGTCTATTTTTTGTCTCTTTGTTAAGTTAAACACTCCTACAGCTCCGAAAGTATTGATCGTAGAGTAAAAATAATTATAACCAAATTTGTAGGAACTTTTATGGTAAAACTTTTGTCCGAAGTACCTTAAAGGTACCTTCAACCCCCCCCCCCCCCCCCCCTTACACCCTCAGCACAACCCCCACCGTCGAGGACTTTTAGTATGTTTATCTGGAGACCACAAGGTATAAGTATACCAATTTTCAAAACTACACAAATTATATTCCCTGATTGTCCATATTCGGGTTAATTTTTTTAAACTAATCCTAAGCGCAAACATTTTTTGTGACATGACAATTTAGCCAGACAGGAAAGAGTCTTGCAGAATGATGCGCGCATCACTAGTAAAAAAAAACTAAAATTTGAAAAATAATATTAATGTAACCAAATAGTTACAATCTTACAATACAGGTTACAATAGTTCTTTCTTACTTGTCGAACTACACTCTGACATTCGGGTTGACCACGTGTTGACATTTTAAAGATTTGGCTTGGCATCGACTTCAAACGTATCAGTTGTTAGTGCATATAAAACTGAATGATATTTTATTACATACAAACTTTTTGGAGTCGGTTTTACTTTTTTTTCCAGTTAAATTGATCAAATGCTTTTTAAAGTAAAAAAAAAAGTACTTATACCTACTTATGTGTGTTGAAATTCAGAGCAAAGTGTGGAAAGTAATAAGCCCCCGTTTCGCCATACACAATATAATAAAACTCATAGATCATGAGAAAAATAGAAAAAACAAAAAAGACGTATACTTCTCATGATGGTGCCTGATCCTAGGTCCGCCCCAAAGCTCGAATTTTGAAGGAACGTCAACATGGATCCCAGGGCGCGTAGACAAGATGCCAATCGTTAACGCTCCGCTCCGTGGCGAACGGAACGCAACTGTCTCTATCGCAGTAATGTGGAAGCGTGATAGAGAGAGATAACTACGCTACGCTACGGAGCGTGAACAACGTGAACGATTGGCATCTTGTCTACGCACCCAAAGATTGTGAGTCAATTTTGATTACTGTCACTATTGTTTGAACCCTTTTAGCCCTAAACATTTTTCGTCTGTTCATTTTGGTAATTTTGTATTGCATGTACCAATTATGGATCTTCTGATGTCTATTATATTGGAATTCGCTCAATAATTTAGGCGCTAGAAGAAAACATGACGAATCTATAAGGGTTCCGTTTTTTGCCATTTGTCTACAAGAACCCTAAAAAATATGATTTAATATTCTGCGTCCTCTCAAGGCGGCTCTACTGATTTTTCTTTAATAATACAAGTGTAAACAGGTTGTGAAGGGCAAGAAGAATCTACCGATATGTAATTTTTAAAAATCCGGCCAGTATCATAAGCTACAGGATGTACTGAATCATCAGTACTTAAACCCATAACCCTACTTTCTGGAGAAGTCGCAGTCAAGTAAAATATTGATATTGGGGTCAGATCATGTACAAAAGTGGATTTAATATTCCTCCGAGTTTCCTATTAAAATAATATCCCCTGGAATTGTATAAGCGCTAAACCTAGATTCAGCAAGTATTTTCTATAACAAGATGTATTTTTTTCGCAGAGATATCTAGATTTTTTTTATGTAGAATTTAATAATGCAGTGTCTTACGTGAGAGAATAACTCGCGAACGCGAAGCGACGCGGCGCGGTAAGTTCAATCCTTTGATACCTATGGAAGTGTCGTACGTGGGCGATCTCCGAATGCCGTTAGCCACCGCGCCGCGCCGCGTCGCGACGCATTCGCGAGTCATCGCTCACGTAAGCCGCTGCGTAAGCTTTAATATTGACTTACACCATGCTTTCCTGGATAACGTAGATTTTGAGTAAAACACGAATTTCTCCAGGATGGTACACATTTTCCAAGATGGCTCCGATTTCTCGAGGTCCCCGAATGTCAAATGGTATGGACATGAATAAGGGCCTTTTATTTACTTTGCGCGTTTATAATATTAAAATTAGTAGGGATTCAGTAAGAATTTGAATAACTAATTTTGCCAATGTACCATGAAGTAAGAGACAAATATAGCTAATCTACGTGGGAAGGCTCGGAAACCGGTTAAATTTGATACATTTCCAAACCGTTATCATGTACTTGGCGCAAAACCTTTTTATTTCGGTTTCGTTGTAAAACCGTTATTTTTAAAACCGGTTTTTAGGAGAACATTTCCATAAAGTTCTTGTCAGCTTAACTGGTTTAGAACCATAAAAACCGGTTTCTTCTTATGTCCCCATCTTTACTTTTGCGGAACACCACAACGCCGACCGGCCCGGCCGTCTCGTCGCTAGTCGAATAAACCGGTTTATTTAGGTTACAATAAAGTTCTTTAAACGTTAGCGTTCTTATAAAAGTTTCGGAGTCAAACCGAAATATACCGGTATTTACCGCTCTTTTTAAAACCGGTTCCGAGACTTGCTACGTGGTTTGAAACATACAATCAATCGGCTTTCATCTAGCTACCAAAACCCTGTATGTTGATTAGTACTATCCTCTGATTTAGGAGGTTTTGAAACAACCGTGTAAATTGTAAAAAAAATAAAAGGCAAAATATACTTGTTTATATTTTTGTGAATATCAGTATCACACAACAGTCTGTACACTTCTTAGTTCTGAAGATTTTCGATCTGGGTAAAGCTAAGCGTATGCTTAGACCCAGTTCCACGGAGCGCAGGGCAGAGAAGATTTTGTTTTTGTAAAGTATGGAATGTCCTTTAGCTACGCACGCTGCGGAGCAAGAACGTTTCATATAGTTTACAAAATTTACTCTGCCCGCGTCACTCTGCCTGTCTAAAGGGCAGAAGGCTATTAAGGCCTAGCCATCCCTCGGATACCGTGCTCAGGCTGTGGGTATATCACTGTGTTTATTAAAATTACTGTACAATTATATACATTGTTTTATATGCACAAACTGACATAGGTAACTCAAATGATTGAAAAGGACTAGCTGAAAGTAAATTATATGTACTTACAATCAAGGTCTAAGATATTGATATGTTATCATTGGCCAAAAATATGTACCTACCTACAAACGACTTTAAGTTGTAATTATATATTTCGGTAGGTACCTACACTAAATTCGTCGGGTAGATATTTGGATTAATTAAGAAACAGGTACATTAATTAAGGACTTTAGTGTTACTGTGTCTGTGTGTGTGTAAAGAAGATATCCATAAGAAATATGATTAATTACTGCAACACAAAATAATCGGTAGTTCCAATTAAGGCCTTAACATACGTAAATTTAATATCTTGTACCTTGACTGTATATTCGTTTGTGTATTAGAATCGTCTTTTTTGTTGTAGCGGGCGTGCGTTGAAAGAGACTTCTTTGGCGAGTCGCTGTTTTTCCTCTTCCCTAGCCCTGGCGGCGGCGGTGCGGAGGTCCTGGGGACAAGCCGCCACCTCGTCGGCCGAGACACAGGTGGAGGTCAGGTCGTCGAAGGCGGATTCGCCGCCGCAGCTCAGCGCGCGAGGACGGCCTTCGATGCAAATGAAATATTTCTGGCAGTTCGTGTCGGACCTGTCAAACGTGAGGTAGGTACATAAAAGCGTATGATTTGGTGTCGTTTATTATTATTAAAATTCTGAAGGTTCCAAAGTGAAAAATCTCATTAAACGTGAAACGTAAGTATAAATTGCTGTAAATCTGCAGAGAGTCCATAGAACTTAAATCCACGGGCTTGCCTAATTTTTAAAGTAAGTAGGTAGTTGAAGAGTAGATAGTTTATGGCTCATGAAGAAATGAAAGCCAAGTTAGCTTATAAAATATGTATACCTACTCAACGTTCAAATCAAAGTAGTAACCCGTTTAGTTTTGCAAATTGTTTACCTTGTCATTTATTTCGGTTTATAATTTATATAGTACGAGGGCTGCTACTTATGTAAATAAATAAATAAATATTATAGGGACATTCTTACACAAATTGACTAAGTCCACGGTAAGCCAAGAAGGCTTGTATTGTGGTTACTCAGACAACGATATATATAATATACAAATACTTAAATACATAAATAGAAAACTTCCATCAAACAATCAAACCAAACAGGAACCAATCCAATCAGGAACAAATACCTGTGCTCATCAGATAAATAAAAGCCCTTACCAGGATTCGAACCCAGGACCATCGGCTTCACAGGCATTGTCACTACCCACTAGGCCAGACCGATCGTCAAAACCGGTCGTATGTATCCAGAAACACAAAAAGTAGCAAACAGCTATACCTAGACATGGGTAGGGGTTAGTAAATACTGAGTGTTTACTCACAGTACCCGATAAATACCCGTATTTACTCATTTAGTTGGGTAAAATTGATATCTAATAAATTAATATAAACGTGAGATTTAAGAACTAAATCGTTTTTATATTATTGAAGAGTGTTAACTTGTATTAACAATATTTACATAACAATAAGAGAGGCAATTTGTGATAATAATGTGTAGAAAACAAATTTGGTTTAAATAAGAAGGTATTTATTTTAAAAATATGGGACTTAATGTACGTCGATGTTCTAGTCTAGATAACTGCATGTCGCGCAAAAGTTCGTGCTTACGCAGCGGCTTACGTGGGCGATGACTCGCGAATGCGACGCGGCGCGGCGCGGCGGCCCAACGGCATTCGGAGATTACTTCCATAGGTATTTATGAAAAGTGTAATGTAATCAAATTTAACGTATATAAGTCTGTGTAACAGCAAGTGTTAAGATATTTTTATGCGTCCTACCATTTCACCGATTTTTTTTCCGAAATTTCACTTGGTAATAATTTTTGCCGATGCTTTACTGTGAAAATCAACCTTCGAGAATTAATCTTTATGACAACGTTTTACTTGGATTAAATTTTGTCTACGTAGGTTATTCTTATTACATTACATTTGACTCCTTAGGCGCAACGACGACGCACGTAAAATAAACGTTGTAAAATGTCCTTGGAAGATTATGTGCAAACATAAAATTGGTAACCATTAGGTTAGGTTAGAGTTATGTTGTTATGAATTATTGTGTTGAGATGCGACGTTTAAATTAAATAAAAAAATGGCAATGATATAACACAAGCTTTAATTAAAGCCCGACCAGAAATATATGATCATTGTAAAGAGGGCGCTGTTATTCTCATGTATAGGGTGACAGTTCAGTTTATTAGGAACATTTTAGTTCCAATGAAATTCCGCAATATGGCGCGTGATCATATATTACTGGTCAGGTTTTACTTGATTAGATGGTTTTCCGAACTGATGACACAAACTGTATTTGTAACAGTTTATTAATATTGGTTATCTGCGCTGCGAATTTATTTTTAATAAATGATTACAGTTGTTCATAAAAAAGTTATTGTTGCCTTTATTTCATGTAGATTTGACTGCTATGGATTTTAATGCAAGTCAATACCTTATATAAATTGACGTCTTATTGACGTAAGGTTTTGATAATATTTAGAGAATCAAATATTCTCTTATAACTGTTAAAACAGTCTCTTCTTGTTGAGATATTACGTTGCATTTAAGGTCAATCAAGCTTTTCATCGCAGATTTATTCAAAAGCAAAATGATTCAATACTAATTAACTGGTTCAGTGACCCAAAAAGGATCTTGGCCTCTGACAAACACCACTCAGCCCTGTTCTGTGCCACTTTCCGCTAGGTGACCAATCCGAGAGCGAACAGGTCTATTCGGGCTTCGTCACTCCAGCAGTACCTGGGAGGTCCAGATAGACGTTCTCCACCCGGGTGCCCTACATATGCTCTTCTCACAGTTCGATCCCCTCCCATTTTCTCCAGTTGACCGAGGCGAGGTTGTGTTGCTTTAATCTCGCCAATTGTATTGGGTGGCTCAACCAGCTTTTCTAAACTACTTCATCTAGTTCGGCAGTTCAATAGTTATCGAAGTTCTCCTCCGCTGGATCCATACAAGAATTCTGTTTTTGCATACAGTTTTAGTTTTGTTCGCATTTTATAAAAAAAAAAATCGTACGCTACCAATAATGAAAGTTACTTTTATGGAGCTAATGTAAGGCGATATGATAAGATTATCCTCGAATATTTGAAAAAATTAGGGAGCAGTCGACAATAAAGGAGTAAAATTTAATTAAACAGTTTTTATAAGTTTAAAATGTAAGTATTCAAATAGAAAAACTCAACCGACAACGTCGTCGTTTTTCAAATTGTTTTCTTAAAAAATGTAACGATACTTTTGTGTTGCCCCGCACAAATGTCACTGTGGTGCCAATGTTACTGGTAGGGGCCTTCATGGTCTGTCCTGCAGCAGGAGCGCAGACCGCATCCCACGCCATGCCAGTATCAATGACATTCTGCGCCGGGCCTTTGCCCAGTGCCTGGGCACCAGCCGTCCTAGAGCCCACAGGCTTAGAGAGGGACGATGGCAAGCGGCCGGACGGCATGACTCTGGTTCCTTGGAAGCTGGGAAGGCCTTTAGTTTGGGACGCCACATGTGTGGATACCTTTGCGCCGTCCCACCTTCCAGGGACCTCGACCAAGGCCGGAACGGCCGCCGAAGCAGCCGAGCGCCTCAAACGGCGCAAATATGCATCCATTGATTCTTGTTGCATGTTTGAGCCGTTTGGGGTGGAGACCCTCGGACCCTGGGGACCCGGAGCCTTTTTACTTCGTAACGTTTCTTTACCTTGGTTATATTCTTTTTTGTATTTTATGCGTTTTAATAAGTTAGTATATTATACTGTAAACTTACATTGTATTAAATCGATTAAAAATTGAACGATACTTTTTGTCATAAATTGTATTGGAATTACTCGTTTTATCCGGATATCAACTTAATAATTATCCGGATAGTAAAAGTGAACGGATATCCGGAAAAACGGTTATTCTAATATCTTAATGCAAGCCTTAGCCGCGCCGCTTCGCGTTCGCGAGTTATTCGCTCAGGTAAGACACTTACGACCTTTTATTAAGGTTTTTTTTTTTAAGAAAACCTAAAAATGGCTCTAAAGATCATGTTTCATTTATTTTCAATTAAACCAATTGTTTTTTTAGTAAGTACTCTATTCTATGGCTAATCAACCGATATTTTTTCATATTTTTTTGAACTTGGTTCGTAAGTTAGAGGGATATTATAATTTCGACCTTTTAAAACGTTTTTTTTTCAAAAATATTTAATTTATCCAAAAAATTTCTGTTTCGCCAAAGCGCGCCACAGACCAGTGGACGCCATCTAATAGATCTAAGGCATAAATAGTTTATACCCACCAATTTGAGTAAATACGGGTATATTGAGTAAATACTGAGTTTACTCACTAGTCTCACTACCCATCTCTAGCTAAGGCTTTATTGCTTTTATATTTGTTCATCAAGAAGAATGATGCACTTATTGCATATTTTGAAACCACTGTTTCCATAGGTATTGGCTAATACTACCACAAATTATATAATAAGGTCTAATACACGTAGTTGTAGTAATAATAATAAAATATGATTAACAAAAGCCAAAATTATAATTACACAGGTACCTCAGTTGTTAATTGCGCATAATCTTTGTAAGACTGAATATTTTATTTGAACTTATTAATAGATATTCCTACACGTCAGAATCAGAATGTCAAGGGTATAAACACCATTAACGTTTGGGTCAGCGCATCGAGATGGACGTTTACGAGTCTAACACGCTGACTTTGACTTGTTTACTCTTAATTTCCTTTAATGTAAAACGGCTTTTAGGGTCCCGTAGCTATCAGGTTGTAAGACTTCCTACATATTATAATTCGATTTGTAAGATACAATAACTCTGTGGCTACAGTTGGTAAATCTTGAGCTTTTTTCTCAAAAATTATCTACCTAAAATTATACTTAAATAAAAATGTAAGCATATATGTATATTCCCACAACAAGATCTTTCATTTGATGTATGATATATGTCGGTGTCGTCGAATAGGTTTTTCGGGTTACTTACTTATGTAAAAATATGTACCTTCAACCCGACCTTTTCACTAGTTTCGGAGCAATGGATGGACAACTAACTAGATAGAGACATACGAGTGAATAATTCTGTAAGAGTTCCTTTTTTTAAGGTACAGAGCCCTAAAAATTTGCCTAATACAGTACAGTAAGTGCCTTACCTCCTCCTTCGTGAAATTGAAGTCCGTTAACAACTGGGCAATATAAACAGGGACAAATTCAGGGTTTCGGGAGGTCACAACTATGTTGTTTTGAAAGTTATTGGCAATGCGTTGAGAAAACACGACAATCCGTAAAATGCTCACACATGCCAGCTTATGCAAGGTTGGTATTTCTAATGAAGAGTTACGTCACCAAGGTCGCGCTCGTCTGCTGACATTTAGCGGCTACCTGACACGGACTGACCGGTTAACATTAACAAATGCCAACCTGTTACGATGTTTTATGAACTACAAATCATACATACCTACTTTTATTTTTTTACTACATATAGCTTGCCACCTCGATCTTGTCTGCAGCAAGCCATTCTACGACTAAGTTCGTACCTAATATATATCTATTATACAGGCATGGCGTGTATAAAGGCATACTGCAAGCGTTCAACGGAACCAACAGACAAGCAGAAAAAGCAACTTTAACAAATTAAAAATATGCCCGAGACGTGTGTGATGATGATGATAATTGATAAAAACTACTCTCAAACTATCTCCATACCAATTTCATTTAAATCGGTTCAGACAGACAGTCGGATTGAGCTACTTTCGAATTTATAATAATTAGTAGGGATATGTACTTAAGTGATTACAATCTTATGAAAATTATTTTATCCTCAAAACGTTATAACTGTTACCTGTAGTATCTGTAGCCAGCGGGTGGGCCAAGTTCTTTAGATATTGGCACCTCAGGGCAGCGGAAGCCAAGGAAAGCTGAAATAAAATATTCATATATGTTACAATTGCAAAGCCAGTCCTTAAGTTGGAGACGCTACATCAACGCCCATGGAATTGGTACATTTTACCTAACATCAAATGAGTAGGTATTAACAAATACAAAGTTTTCGACATCAAAAGCCCTTGGGATCATTGAAAAGTACATGAAAATCGATTAAATTTTAGGACTTTTTTCAGTTGAATTTTTTTTCCACCAAAATCTGGAGTTACGGCAAAAGTCACTATGCACACTTTTAAGAAGAAGAAATTTGCAATTAATTGACGCCAATTTTTTCTTAGTAAGCCAAATAGTACATAAGATACGACTTCTCAAAGGTTTGTAAAATTTTGAACTAACTGTAACTCAAAAAAGCGGCCAAGTGCGAGTCGGACTCGCCCATGAAGGGTTCCGTACCATTTATGACGTATTAAAAAAAACTAAAAAACTACTCACTAGATCTCGTTCAAACCAATTTTCGGTGGAAGTTTGCATGGTAATGTATATCATATATTTTTTTTAGATTTTTCATTCTGTTATTTTAGAAGTTACAGGGGGGGGGGGGGGGCACAATTTTTTTCACTTTGGAAGTGTCTCTCGCGCAAACTATTCAGTTTAGAAAAAAATGATATTAGAAACCTAAATATCATTTTTGAAGACCTATCCATAGATACCCCACACGTATGGGTTTGATGAAAAAAGATTTTTTGAGTTTCAGTTCTAAGTATGGGGAACCCCCAAATTTTATTGTTTTTTTTCTATTTTTGTGTAAACATCCTAATGCGGTTCATAGAATACATCTACTTACCAAGTTTGAACAGTATAGCTCTTATAGTTTCGGAAAAAAGTGGCGGTGACATAATCGGACAGACAAACGGACATGACGAATCTATAAGGGTCCCGTTTTTTGCCATTTGGCTACGGAACCCTAAAAAGGTTGTACCAGCAGCTGTGGTTGCAGGAAAGCCGGACTTAAATGCTCAGCTGTTTGCAACTACAGCAATGGTCAGTCATGCGAGAATATACAGGACCGGAGATGTGTGCCGACCGATAATCCACCGTCGAATGACAATTTCGACCGGCCTGATCAGGTTGATGAAGCAATGCTACCACAAACGCTGGCCCCAAAAGGAGTGCTGTGGATTCAGAGGACTAGCCTGATTCATCAAAGATATACAAAAGATACGAGAAGGGCTTTCGAGGTCGAAAACTTGGATTTGTCATTACTATTTCATCAGTACCAATATGTATAAAAAAACTATCTCATTTGATGTAAGGCAACACCTCTTTTTTGGTATGATTTCCATGTATTATACCAGGTGTGGCCTGTAACACGAGCAAAAAAATTAAATGTAGGCTGTACTCCTCAATATAACATATAAATGTTTAGTTTAAGGAGTACAGCCTACAGTTTATTTGCTCGTGTTACAGATCACACCCGGTATATGAAGGCGTTAATGCAGATAGTAGTACATGATAATATGATAATAAGACGAATTTATGAAAGTAGGGTACACATTTAGGGATGTTGTGACGGATTACGGTACAATTATTGGTTCCATTCTGTAGCGAAAGATATATAAATTAAATTCAAATGAGCAGAAAGTCCTTATTTGTTTTTGGTAAAAACAATGTTAAACACATTTGTCGTTTACAGACAATTGTCTATACAATACATTTGCAGCTATTTAGTGTTTTTTTAATGTTAAATCAAGGTTAGGCAACGATATAAACCTATGATAAATAAATATCTGTAACTACCATACACAGTGTGTATTTCTGATATAACCACAAACTTAAACTAGACGTAGGTTTTAGTGCTATAAAACAATTCTGAATGATGTTTTTAATTTAGTCTTAACCATCAGAGCATAATTATTTTTAAATTTTTTTCGAGCGGCAATGTAACTCGTACATCATGGTCACTTGTGACAGTTCTGACGTCGCGTCATTAAGTGCGACGTTTTGAGTTAAAACAATGTAGTGATACATTCCTTGCTGAATTATTTAATATGGAAAAATAAAAATCGTCCATTTTTAGGGTTCCGTAGTCAACTAGGAACCCTTATAGTTTCGCCATGTCCGTCTGTCTGTCTGTCTGTCCGAGGCTTTGCTCCGTGGTCGTTAGTGCTAGAAAGCTGAAATTCGGCATGGATATATAAATCAATATATCCATGCCGAATATATAGCCTTTACACATAAGATGCTATAATTTGTTTGTTTTTGTTTACTAACATGCAATATTTTGTGCCAATAGAAAATAGATATTCATATCATAATTAGAATAAGTAAACTGAACTGGACTGTGTATCTCGGTGAGGACTGTCGTGGAGGAAAATGCATGTTTTACGTGTAAGTTAGTTTTAATAGAACCTTATGTACATTTTACTCTGTTTGTTCTCCTAATAAATAAAATAAAATAAAATAATAAAACCGACAAAGTCGCACAATAAAATATAAAAATTTAATTTTTTTGAGGGTAACTCCCCTACACGTAAAGTGGGGGTGAATTTTTTTTTTTGCTTCAACCCTACAGTGTGGGGTATCGTTGGAAAGGTCTTTCAAAACTAATAGGGGTCTTCAACAAACATTTTTTGATAAAGTGAATATATTCGGAGATTATCGCTCCGAAAGAGAAAAAAAATGTGTCCCCCCCCCTAACTTTTGAACCATAGGTCCAAAAAATATGAAAAAAATCGTGGAAGTAGAGCTTAAGAAAGACATTAAATGAAACACATGATCGGACATGATCAGTTTAGCTGTTTTTGAGTTATCGCAAAAAGTTTCTCCCATAGTAAAAACACTTACTTTAATTAGGTACTGATTATGCAAATTTGCATATTTGTTTAACTCGCGTGAAAGGTACCGTTTCATCCCTTGGTTAACAATCTACTATACTTTAAGCTCCAGTTTAGCTTATTGTGACGGAAGAGTAACTACGGAACCCTACACTGAGCGTGGCCCGACATGCTTTTCCCGGTTTTTTTTTTTAAACCTATGAAAGTGTGTTCATTACAGCCTAAACTAACTGCCCTTTGATTATGTGTTCGTATCAAAAATACTCGCTGTATTTTATGAATGAGACAGATGTTGGTGATGACGATTGTCACGATTAAAGCTCTTAAGTAATTTGTGATACAATTTTCACGTTGTAAATTACCTTCTGCGTCACAATCGGCGACTTCGTCAGGCCATTCGCAGCGGTAGCTCTCCGAGCTGAAGGCCAGACCCTCGGGGCACGCGAAGTCGTAGCCCACACCATTCACACAGTTCCTGAAAGCACTGCAGTTCCTCGCATCACCCAACTTGAAGTATCCAAACTGATGGGGACAGTCTTCCGTCGGTTGAGCAGGCTCTGTAAACACATAAAAATTTCTACTTGTAACTGAGACGTACATACCTATGATATTACTTTTATCAATCGCATTGCTGAAAAGGCATATTGAATTATGCAACTCGACGAGTGTAATTATTTTAACACTCATACAGCAGTTATAATGATAACATTAAAAAAAAAATCTCGATTACGCCATGGCAATATAACAAAGTTAAAATGGTTGCAAAACTTCTGCAAAGTATTAGTCATGCGACGAGGAAACCAAAGTTTAAGACGCGCGAACAGCATTTATTATTCCTCTCACATGCAACTTAATTTAATATTGAGTAGACGTCTTACACATACGCACGCTGAGAATTTATCATATACTTATAATAATAATCTGTCTGTACTCACGCAAAGCTGAACGTTCTAGGCATTGAACCTCATTGGGGTATTGACAGGGATACGTTGTGAAGAGCACGTTAGCGTTGAACAGCAAACCGTCTGGACAGCTCTTTTCTTCAGCTGTTCCATTCTGAAAGTTGTTTTTACGATGATAAAGCCATTCAACAGTATTAAAAATATGCCCATAATGAAAAGTTTTGAAAATTGTAATTTCAGGAAGTTTTAACAAGCTATGAAAAATGTCTCCATTACAGAAACGGGAAATTTTGTATCCCATTATGGTACGTTGTCGAAATTATTTACACACTTTCACAATTTTAGCAACTTCAGAAATCACCTTTTCATACAAACGTAGTCCTCATTTTACTCTCTGGATATTAATATTATTGAAAATATTTTGACACATTTTTTAAATTATTAGTACCTGGGCGACCGAGCTTTGCTCGGTTATAACTATTTATTGTAATATGGTGGTGTATAGGTGATAATCTTAAATACATTTTTTTACAAAATTAAACTTGTCTAAAACAATAAAAATTAAAAAATTATATATAAACTTAAACATATAAAAAAAACAAAAGTTAATCACCAGGCGAGATTCGAACCCGTAACATTCGTTTTAGCCGTCCGCGTCTTAACCCGCTGGACCAGACGGACAGTGGCCGGTAATACGAAATTAGCGACCATATTCTCCGTCGAAAGAAAAACGCATAAAAACTCGAAAACACGCGTTTTCCCAAACATAAGACTAATCTAGATCGATTGTATACCCCCAAAAACCCCCATATACCAAATTTCAGCGAAATCGTTAGAGCCGTTTCCGAGATCACAGAAATATATATACATATATATATATACAAGAATTGCTTGTTTAAAGGTATAAGATAAGAGTTAGTAGGTAGCATTTTTTATTAAATCTGTCTTTCGCACCTCTTTTTTACAATAATGTAAGAAGTCGTAGGGGCATAGCTATGATTAGTATCCATCAAATAATGTAAAAATATTTTCCATAACGTCAATATCCAAAGAGGAAAATGGAGACTACGTTCGTATGGAGAAGCGGCCGTTCCCTCGTTAGGTATAATATAGGCCGATAACTATTAGGTCAGCCATTTTATTAATAGGTAATAGATAGTATTGTTTTATGAGATTTATGAGTCAACTTACTACGCACTCAATGTATCGATCACAGCTCCCAGACACAGGATAACGTTCATTCAACTCTCTGCAGGAGCCAGCACTAGTCCTAGCTGGTTGCTGCTGATATTGACTGATCCGAGGGCTTGCGGTGGTCTGTTGGAACCCAGATTGGCGGCCAAAGGTCGACTGGCTTTGACCTCCGAAACTGCTAAACGCGCTGGCCTGAGTTTGAGTGCGTGTGTTCCCAAAGTTTCCAAAACCGCTTGACTGTGTCTGGGAGCGCGAGTTACCGAAAGCATTTGAACTCCGTCCGCTGTTAAAACTGCCGAATTGAGCATGCGCTGTAACAAATATATAACAGTATAAAGAACTCTGAATAAATTCATCGCGATTAAAAATTAAAAGTTGAATTTCTGGGGCTTCTGTACCAATGGCATGCAATGTGTTTCATACCCTACCTACACTACAACACCCCGTCACGTCTACAAGTTACAAAGAAAAACTTCACGATAATTGTGCATCAACCATGAACACATAAAAAAAATCGTTTATCGATTCGAATCGTTAAAAAGAAGATAAAATTACATAACTAGCTCAGTGGTCCCACACTAGGCTAGGCCTGTACATAATGATACGTAACGTAATGTTTACCTATTCTTATAAATGTTTATGCGTTAAACCGCCAAGTGTTAAATTACATGCCACAATTCTACGTGTAAGATGTTGGATCCCAAGGGGCATTCAGAGATCTTTAATTACGGTCATTGTTAACAAACTCGTTAATGGCAGAGATTCATTAGATCCAGTGAATTTATTAATTTTAATGAATCATTGTCTTTGTAACGCTATCTCACATTAAGAACAGAGGTGGCCTCATGGTTCCATTTTCCGTCACTTTAGCGCTTACATACTTGTTAGAACGAGACAGACATGGTGACAAATAATAAAGAGCCAAATTATCTTGGTCAGACTCTTAAAAAAATAATTGTCCATTCATGAAGATAAAATCTGATTAGAAATTTACTCTTGCTTATGATTGGCAGGCTAAACAATAATTTGTAGAAAAGGTTTCATTACAAAATATGTCCGTTTTCGTACAGAATTATGTGCGCGTGGTTTTTAATTTTGTTCGTACGTTTCGTCATAAAACTATGCTTTCCGTTCCTTTAATTAAAAATATACCTAATACATATACTTATAAATTGTATAAAAATAAGAATAATCATATTTTTTAGGCAAAGCAAGGCAAATGCAAAAAATTCGAAATTTTGCGCGATATCAGACACCCATCAGTCCCACCAAACTTATTTTTTTAGATGAGATACACCGTGTTTTTATTGAATTCCGTTAACTCCGGGGTTTCGGTAAGTACGTTTAAGGAATCTAAATGACATAGTTAATTAAAAAAAAAATGTTTTTTTTTTTACTATTTTTTTTTTTTAAGTAACTAAATGTTGCATATAGCGTTGTTGTAACGTGAGAACGTTGTAAAAAAGGCTAGGCGCCAATTCAAAGAAATCTTCCTAAGAAAAATCATTTTAAGACATGATTTTCTGAGCTATTAGAACTTAACAGATTAAACATTAAATGTACTAAATCCTGGCGTAATAAAAATATTTGTACCTTAGCGTTTTTTCTTAAAAATTAAATCGATAACTTGAAAAATTATAACGCCTGCAAAATTGTAATAGCAAGCAAAATATAAAATGAGTAAAACTTGGAAATCACAAATAAAATGACGCATATTATAATTGAATATGAAGATACAAAAAAGGTACAAATATTTGGCTTTTATAGAATTTATCAATAACCACGGGAACATAGCGTAATAAAGTACACCCGCCATTCTGACTGTCAGGATGGCGGGTGACCTGTTTTTTGATGATAACTTTACGTACCGTGAGGTAAAATTTTTTTTAAACGAGGTACTAAATAGTACAAATTAGGTACAAAAATATGGTATGCTTTTCATTTGATTTTATTTAGGTACACCCGCCATTCTGACTCTCACGTTGTAACACGGGCATTACATTTAACTCAACCAAACAATTGAAAACTGTGACCTATCAATGTCATTTCTAACATCGATCGTCCGAGATAGTACGTTCGTTTAGTAGCAAATGTATGAAATAGAAATAGAAATATATTTATTGCAAGAACATAGTATTTTGATACAATTGGTGGTCTTAGAATAAAAAGTCCTTATGTTCTACCCTATGTAAGGCATGTAATATAAAGCAATTAAATAATAAAATCATGGAAAAATTTACAAAATTTCAATAGGTCAACATAATAATAAAATAATTTATTTATTGATTTTCATCGGACATGAATTCTTGAATTGAATAGTAACACTTTAATAATAACCATTTACAGAGGGCATTTTTAAATAGCCTCGGTTCAGTTTCCAATATGTGTTTTGGTAATTTATTATAAATTTGAATGAACTCGCAGTAAACACTAATCAATAAGTAAACAGGCCCTAAGCTTGCCTTAGCACACGTGTACACGCTCGTAAGGGCCTTATAATATAAAAATTAATGATTGATTATCTCCGAAATGGAGTTAATTAGAATATCGGTGTCTTTGAGAAAGTTACTTAATTTAAGCTCAGTAATGCACCCTCGAAATAAAATAAAAAAACACGGTGTATACAGATGTATTACTATTAATAACTAAGTAATTACCATTAATATTTAAACAGTTATTTAAAAAACTGCACCTTCAGTGCCTGTATAATTCTTTATACGAATAAAAATAAGCAATGCACTTACCAAATGCGCAAACGCTTAAAAAACACACTAGAGTCTTCATCGCGTACGTTCAGCTCAATGTTGCTGCGTCGTATGAGTGGCGATCCGGAGACCCAAAGAGTCTCGACCTTGGGAACAGACCGATTGCCACACGGCCTCATCTCGCGCACCGCACCCTGTTTTACGAAAACGACGAGTTGTGATGAAGCTGACACGTTTGCACGTGTCCTGCGTGTTGGGTAACGCAATTTTGCGTAGCTGCTAACGAAATAACGGTACGTCTTCTATGACATTTCCATTTCAGGAGAAAACGGTTTCTACTAACTAAATCTTAACAAATCACTTTGATTTTGATCGCTCAGCATAATATACTCTAGGTTGATGGGTTTGGCTTTAAAAAATTGTATTGCAAATTATGAAAATAAGGAACACCTATAAACCTAGCTTACATTGTGTCCATAATATACTCAAAAACATGGAGAATGGAGAATATTTAGAAATGGACAAACATTTTCTCTTTTTGTATGGACGAGTACGAGGAATACTTCCCTCTTAATAAAACAAAACACTCTCAATCAGGTACTTATTAAAGTCAAACATATGGCAACCTTGCCCTCTTTGTTTTTTTTGTATATTTTAATGTTTCTTTCTTAATATCTGTGGAGCTTACACATCACATTCCTTTCCATTTTATGAGAGCGTGCCAACTACGAAGAAAAACTTTATGATTAATGATAAAAATGTGCTACAAACAAGTGTGGACGTTATATTCCAAAATCTTTGCTGTTCACTTTTGTTTAGATGCACATCATGATTTATAAAATTTTCAGTCTGTCCTTGTTCTGTTTCTGCTGTGATGTCAGATTTTTTCTTAAATCAATAAAAGAACAAGGAAAAAGAAAATCCCACCAAAAAAGTAAAGTCAATCATGTAAAGTGTTGCCAAGATTAACATCACCTATAGTTTTCACACTAAAGAGTCATCAGATCTCTTAATACCTACCAAGACTTTTACTCCGTTAATCTTAACCCTTTAACTCTATAAATCCTAACTTTGCAAGTTCTAACTCTATAAAGCCATCATCTTGGTCAAACAGTTCAGCTTGGCCGTTTCACTGCTGTAGTGCTGTCACAAAAATTAACCACGAATATGTTAGGGTTAGGATTAACGAAGTAAAAGTCTTGGTATTAAGGGAGAGAGAGAGGCTGCATTCGATACCCTTTAATGCCAGGTCCTCGTGGACCTTCAGGAGCCATCCTAATCATCTCCGAAACAGGTTCTAATATCATTGATAATACCTGTGGAAGTCCGCTCAGCTCGTCGCCACACATACAAATTGTAGAAACAGGGCTCTTGCAGCTAGCGGAGTTTTCAAAACCTTGAAGCCGAGGCCTAGTAATGTGGGCATTTAAACAATCCCATTCAACCACATACTCCTCTCTAGTACAGTTCATAACATAACCAATGGAGTCTGAGTATTATCAATCTTCTTCAAAGGAAAGAGCAATGTTCCCCACCGTGAAGTGTTAGGGCTCTTTTCCACTAAACATCCCGTTTTCTGCGGTTATACTACTAAAACGGGATCCTGCAGAAAACCGTACCCGCAAAAACGGGATGTTCAGTGAGAAAGAGCCATTAGTATGGGCTCCGCACTAGTCTAGTGCGTGTAAATTTCGGTTTTGCCTACAAGAAGGCTATGGAAATATATTATAGCAAATATATTAAAGCAAAAGAGTCCAAAATCATCCTGCATTTCCTGTTTCTGAACATCCAGACAGCCTGCACGAGCTGACGATATAATGATACAGAAAACGGTCATATATAGACTGAAAGGTTTTGTAAATATGTATATGGATCGAGTCAGAAGTCATAATCACCTGCCAAGTCTTACATTAACCGTACCACTACCATGAGCTGCCAAAGTAAATTCGGTTTACTTTACTACAGTAGTAAACTGAATAATACGTGACATATGGCACGTATTTCTAAAAAGGATATATTCTATATTAAAAAGGATCGGTATTCAGGAACACCTTCTGGAGTAGGGCTGCCATCCGTCCGGGTTTTCCCGGATTTGTCCTAGTTTGGAGGCCGTCAAGAAGTGTCCGGGGAAAACACGGACACTTTTCATGTAAGGAAGCACATTAAAACTACATGTAAAATTAAAGGTCTTGTATTTTAAAAATATTATTTTCGGACTCGTCCGGGGAAAAAGTGTGATTTACGCCAAATGTCCGGGTTTTTTTAAATCTTTGTCCGGGTTTGGCGAAATTCGAGATGGCAGCCCTATTCCGGAGTCCCCTCAACGGAAGGGTTCAAAAGCTTCCTTTTGCACTGGCGATCACGATAAAAAATACCACGGCCCGATCGGATCGTCCACTCGACAGAGGGCCTGATAGCTTTCCCCTACACTGGCGATCATGATCACCAATACCACGGCCCGATTGGATCTGCCGCGCACTTCCAAGTTCGGTAAAATACAACGCACTGGTGTCAGAATATTGAAATGGGTTATAGGAAACTTTGTACTATAAGTATACTTAAACAACATAAACAAGAAATAAAATCAATCCGGTCAAACACCCAGGAACAAAATGGACTTCTTAATCCAAGAATCACAATCGATCTGCCTTTTATTTATTATTATATAATTATAGGCGAGCAGCTATTTAGCTGATGAGCCTATGTCACACAGTGTCCTGTATTATACAGTTCAAAGTTTGTAAAGTCGTATCACATCACTAAGTAACATCAGTCTAACTTATTATTTAAAAGCCACTTGTCCAATCTGTTCCTAAAAACATTGACCGAGGGAGCAGTTACAATATCCGGTAAACGGTTCCAAGCCGCCACGACATGGTTGGACAAAGAATTGAATTAGTAGTAGTGGGAGTGCGAACAATTCTTAGGCTGTGACCTAGGGTCTCGCGGCTGATAGTTCTCTTGTTGATTATATCGTGAATGCAATGCCGGATTTAGAGGTATGGAGGCCTCGGGCAATAAAGGAGTGGAGGCCTCGGGCAATAAAGGAGTGGAGGCCCCCATGGCCCCAATTTTTTTCCAAATAAAATGGTATTTTTACCGAATTCTCTATTGTGGGGGGCCCCTCTTTTGTGGAGGCCCGGGGCAGTAGCCCCGGTTGCCCTCCCCTAAATCCGGCCCTGCGTGAATGTCGGGGAGGTTGTAACAGTGGGTAACAATCTTAAAACACTCGATAAGGTCTCCTCTCGCTCTCCTGGCTTAGTTAGTTAGTTAGTGCTTCTGGGCATTTTCCGCAACTCGACAACCATTGTGCCTGTTTTGCGTGAAACGAGGTAGCGCTACTCTAACCACCCCAGCTCCTCCACGAAGCCTAGCAAAGTTTTCAGGCTGCTAATTGCCTCTCCTAGTGTGCACGGATTCCCTAGGTATTTGTTCCTGTATACTTCTACCTGTTTGCAGTCTAGGAGAATATGTTTTGTTGTTTCTTCTTCTTCCATGCACGCTCTGCACATGGGGCTGTCTGTTTTACCCATATTGTGTAGGTGTTTGTTAAGTGTGTTATGTCCTGTAATTAATCCTACTATTTTACGTAGTTGGCGTCGAGGTGTTTTCAGTAGTATTTTGGTGAGTTTGTGGTTCAGTTCCGGTAGAAAATCCTTGGTCTGCCTGCATGTGTCCATTTCATTCCAGTATTTATTGTGCAGTTGTCTGTGATGTAGGTCTAGCTGGTTGTGTATATAGGATATTGGTAGGGGTATGATGGGCTCGGGTCCATATGCCGTCGTTTCTGAGCCTTTCCTGGCCAGTTCGTCCGCTGCATCGTTTCCTCTTGATCCACTATGCCCCTTTATCCATTGAATTGTTACTTTGTTGCCTTCTTTGCTCACTTCCGTGAGGCTTCGATGACATTCGAGTATGAGCTCTGAGTTAATTTTGTCGCTGCATAGCGCTTGTAGTATTGATTTACTGTCTGACAGTATTAGTATATTTACGTGTTTCACCTGTCGTCTTGTTATAGCATTGCAAGCTTCTATTATTCCCACACATTCAGCTTGGAATACCGTGTTATGTTCTCCCAGGGGTTTTGAGATGTGTATGTTCAGGTCTTCCGAGAAGACACCACATCCTGTCCCTTCAAATGTTTTTGAGCCGTCTGTGAATATTCTTAGGTTTGTTTGGTCTAGTCCTTCTTTAGGATCCTCTGTTAATGATATGGCGTATTCTTTCCAGAAGATCATAGTTTTTGGTGTTTTGTCGATGGGCGCCGCCAGCATGGGTAGTTTTGAGATCATATTTTCATAGATCTTCTTGTGCGATGAGCTGAAGGATGTCCATAGGTTTAGCTTTTTCAACCGAAGAGCCGTGGCAGCCGCTTCTTTTTGTATATATATGTGTAATGGTAGAGGAGTCCTAGCATTATTTCTAGCGCCGCAGTCGGAGTAGTTCTCATACAGCCCGTCGCAGCCACACATGCTAGTCTTTGTGTTTTATTTAGTTTGTCTATTACCGTGGTTAGCTGGGTGCGGGGCCACCATACGACCGAGCCATAGCTGATCATTGGCATTATTACCATTTTGTATAGCCACAGTATGATGTGAGGAGCAAGTCCCCATCTCTTGCCCACCATCCTCCGGCATTGCCAAAAGGCTACTGTTGCTTTGTTTAGTTTATTGTCCAGGTGTTTGTTCCAGTTCTGTCTATCATCCAGGATTATGCCTAGGTATTTTACATCCTTTGAAAGTGTCAATCTTGTGCCAAAAAGGGTTGGCAGTTCGTATGTACCCAGTTTTCGTTTGTGTGTGAAGAGAATTGTGTCGGTCTTTTTTGGGTTTACCGATAGGTCATTCTCCTTGCACCATTTCTCTACTATTTTCAGTGCTGTCTGTGTGAGATCACACAGTGTGTTTATTACTAGGCCGCTGATTAGTATTACTAAGTCATCTGCGTACCCTATAGTCATAAAATGTTCGTTGTTTAATTTTGTTATCAATTCGTTCACCACCAGGTTCCATAGCAGTGGTGAGAGTACTCCTCCCTGGGGGCATCCTCTCATGACTAGTGCTTGATGAGTTTGGTTTTCGGATAGTCTTATTATTCTCTGTCTTAACATATTCATTATCCATTCGGTTACGAGTGGATTGGTTCTATGTCTTTGTAATGCTTGCTGAATGCTGCTAAAGTTTGTCTTGTCAAAGGCTCCTTCTATGTCGATGAAGATGCCTAGGCATGAATTCTTCCTTGCTAGCGCATTCTCTATGTTGCTTACTACAGCATGGAGAGCTGAGTCAGTTGATTTCCCTTGACTGTAGGCGTGTTGGTTTGGATGGATTTCTATGTTTTTTAGGGCCGTGTCCTTCAGTTCTCTGTCACATAGTCTTTCTAGTGTTTTTAGCATGAAGGATGTAAGGCTGATTGGTCTGAAAGACTTGGGGTCCGAGTAATCGGTTTTGCCTGGCTTTGGGAGGAAAATCACTTTCACTTCCCTCCATTTATGTGGTATATATCTAAAGGCTATACAGCTGCACAGTAGATTGGATAGGTGTTTGATTAATGTATGTCCACCCCATTTTAGTAGGGCTGGGTAAATTCCGTCTGTTCCCGGCGATTTAAAGTTATCAAAACTATTTACCGCCCAGGTCGTTTTGTTATATTCTGTTATACATTCTGCTGTTCTCCATTCGCTTTCAGTTGGATTATAGTTCATTGTATCCTGTTCTGGGTCTTGCTCATTTACTACTGTCGGATAAATGATTAGCATAAACCGTGGGGACTCACCTGTGACGTGGTCTGCAACTTCCTCAGGGGCCCCTGGTTTGGTTCCTTCGATGGTGAAATGTCGTAATCTCACAGGCTGGCGTCGGGAGACGATTTCTATTTATGCTGTACACTGTGTCAATTTGATTTTGGGTTTTTCGACTCAAGCTTCGACGGAGCGAGCAGATATCGCGCGTTTCGATTTGGAGATCGTTGGTAAGAGAGAATGGCAACACTCGAGCTTCGGTGTTGCGCGCTTTGAGAAAAGCGTTCCGTTTCAGGCTTATCCCGTTTGGAATATGCTAGTCCATGAAGTATTAATTGATTTTAAAATAATAAACGAAAATACGTAGTATTTGTGCGTACATATACAAAAGTACCGAACATGCCGCCGACCATAAAATAATACTTATTTTATTTAAGAACTACTATGCTAACTTAGGACTAAAACATGTAATGCTATACCTAAGTGATGCCTATTCAACAGGCAGGGGGCAGACCTTAACTACAGGTCGCTTGGTAAGAGTATTACCGATGCGTACAGTTACGACTCTGGTAATACCGTCAGCGCCGGGATGCAGTTGATGCACGCGCGCGAGACGCCATTGCAGTGGTGGCAGTGTGTTGTCTATCAACACTACTACAGAACCCTCCCGAAGGGGTGTGTTAGTATTGTCGTGAAACCATTTACCTCTGGGTTGTAGCTGGTGTAAATATTCTACGCTCCAGCGTTTCCAAAAATGTTGAACAGCTTGTTGAATAACCTGCCATCTAGCGAGGCGGTTTGGGTTGTCGTTAGACAAGTCAAATTCAGGTAAAGACGTTAATGGTTCCCCGATGAGGAAATGTCCAGGAGTCAGGGGTAATGGATCAGTAGGATCATTACTAAGTAGACACAGAGGTCTTGAATTACATACCGCTTCAATTTGACAAATCAAAGTGTTAAATTCGTCCTGAGTTAGTTTTAGTGTACCTATGACACGATGTAAGTGTCGTTTCAGACTACCTACGGCTCGTTCGACGAGACCGGCAAAATGCGAAGCATATGGAGGATTAAACTGCCAGGTGATTTGCATGTTTGTCAGCTGGTTGTTTATGGCAGTCTGATTTGACTCGTTTCGCAGAAACGTGTAAAGTTCGGAAAGATACCTGTCACAACCTATGAAATTCCGTCCGCAGTCAGAACGGATTATTTGGCAATACCCGCGTCGGGATATGAACCTACGCAATGCATTTAGAAAAGACTCGGTTGAAAGATCGGGAACTAATTCCAAATGGATTGCTTTCGTTGATTGGCAAACGAACACGCATACGTATGATTTATAAAGTTTCGCGTTACGAAGTTTACTTGATTTAAGGAAGAAGTGTCCTGCAAAGTCAACGGAAGTATTTAAGAAGGGACGAAGTGATCGAACCCTAGTAGTAGGTAACTGAGCCATGGATGGCTGCGGTGCAACAGGTCGTGCACGAACACAAGATACGCAGCGTCGTGTACGCATACGTACAGCATCGCGAGCACACAGGATCCAGTAGGTCTGTGCGAGGGCAAACTGCAAAGTTTGAGGTCCCACATGTAAATGTGTTTTATGATAGTAATCAATGAGAAGATTCGTGAAGTGATGTTTCTTGGGTAACAAAATCTGATGCTTGGCATCATACGGAACATTGGCCCGATTTATTCTGCCGCCGACCCTGAGAAGTCCGGCATCGTCCAAGAAAGGTTTCAGTTTCTGAAGACGTTTTGTACATCTATCATCGTCCTTGAGACGCGAGATGTCTTCGGAGAAATAGTCACTTTGAACAAGTGATATAATTCGACTGAGAGCTTGTTTTGTCTCAGGAACCGTGATATGTTTAGTCGTCGGACTGTTAGCCTTACGACATTTATTTATGAATCGTAACATATACGAAATGACGCGTAGCATCCTTGGAAGCGAAGAAAATCGCTCAATGAACTCTAAATTATTAGGTTCTTTGGTTTGTGTGACAAGAACATGCTTACGACGTTCTTCGTCGGTGTGACATACGACGTTAGTCTTAGGCCACTCAGACTCATTTTTACTGAGCCAAGCTGGTCCCGTGAACCATAGTTGATGGTTCAACTGAGATGGGAGAACACCACGAGACGCAGGGTCTGCGGGGTTGTCTGCGGATTGAACGTGGTGCCACTGTGAGGCAGGCACGTTGCTTGTTGTCTCCGCTATGCGGTTAGACACGTATGTCCGCCACTTGTCTGGAGATGAACGTAACCAGGCAAGAGTTATAGTGGAATCGGACCAAGCGTAAACTTGGTCGAAAGACAATCTACTGCTGTAAGCAGTGAGGACCTTTTTTATCAATTTTGACAGTAGATGAGCAGCGCATAGTTCCAATCTCGGGATAGTAAGCCGTTTCAAAGGCGCAATTTTTGTTTTGCCTATGAGAAGGTGGGTGCTGATAGCAGCATTCGAGTCAACGACACGAATATAGACACAGGCGGCGTAGGCCTTTTCAGAGGCGTCTGAAAAGCCATGAAGTGACACTTGATGTGTACTCGGAAGCACGTGACGAGGTAACGCGATGTCTTGCAATAACGGCAATTCGTCGATGAACCGAAACCACAAGTCACAGATACCCTGTGGAGGGGCAGAATCCCAACCTGAGCCTGATACCCATAAAAGTTGGATTAAATGCTTTACAAATACCGTCACTGGACTTAGGAATCCGAGGGGATCGTAAATTTTAGCGATTTCTGCTAGCATTATACGTTTCGTACATTTGCGCGACTTAGCCACTCCATCCGTTTGGTAGGTGAAAATATCAGATTTAGGGTTCCACTTAAGCCCTAAGACCTTGACAGAAGTGTCAGTGTCAAGTGCTGACAGAACAAGAGCGTCATCATGATTGGAAGCCTCATCATTTAAATGCGATAAGAACTCAGCACTATTACTGGTCCATTTGCGGAGTTCGAACGTTCCTGCTTTACAAATGGAAAGTAGCTGATGTTGAAGAGTGACAGCATCTTCAACCGTATCAACTCCAGTAACGACATCATCAACGAATACTTCGTTAAGAAGTACGTGCGAGGCAAGTGGAAAGTTAGCAGCTTCATCAATTGCTAATTGACGAAGTGTGCGCAAGGCTAGAAAAGGCGCGGAAGCGACGCCGAATGTGACAGAGCACATACGATATTCCTTGACGGGATCATGGGGAGAGAATCTCCAAAGAATCCGATGAAAGTCACGGTGTTCCTTACAAAGACCAATGTAGCGATACATCATTTTGAGATCAGCCGTAAAGACGATTTTATGAAGTCTATACTTCAGTAAAATTTCAGAAATGTCCTGATGCAATTTCTGACCAGTGACAAGATTATCGTTAAGAGAACGACCTGATGTAGTTTTACATGAAGCGTCGTACACAATGCGATACTTCGTAGTGGATGCGGAACCCTTCACCACAATGTGGTGGGGTAGGTAGTAGGGGGGAGTGCCAGGACTCGCTGAGTCAATGACTGGCTCCATATGTCCCAAGTCTAAATATTCTTGGATACATTTATTATAGTTCTCACGTAAGGCAGGGTCGCGAGACAGGCGTGCCTCTAGTTTAGTTAAACGTGAGAGAGCTATAGCACGAGAATCGCCCAATGGCGGAGCGTTCTCCTTGAAGGGTAGGGAAACTGTATATTTCCCATTTGCATCTCGTGTGTGAGTATCGACGAAGATCGACTCACAGCGCAATTCCTCTTTTGTAAGATGTGGATGTTCTGGTATGGATTCCAATTCCCAGAACTTTTGAAGTTTCATGTCAAGTTGGCAAGTACTCAAGTTGACACTAAGTCGTTTCATACTGTCATATGAAATTCTACCACCTAACATATAACCAAACATGCTGTTGATGGCCACGGGTGTGCCCGGTGGACCCTTGATATTATCCAGTAGTAGTATGCTATCCAGATAGTCAGATCCCAGTAGCAGTTCAACGGGCCGCGTCGAGCGCAGTTCTGGGTCCGCTAAATCAAGATTTTGTAGGTGTGGGAACTTCTGAATATCCCCAATTGATCTAGGAATATTAGCAGTGTAGCTTGTAAGGTTAGGTAAGATAAGAGCTTCGATGTGAAGCTTCGGCTCGGGTTTGTTGTGAGGCGTGACCTCGCACAACACGTAACCACGTGGTTGGACTTCGCCACCAATGCCGGTGAGAGTGGTACTCGTCTGCGCGGAGTACCGCGGCAGGCCGAGACGTTGGACGCACGACTCAGAAATGAGCGTGGTCTGCGCTCCTTGGTCAACAAGGGCGCGGACGGACCGCGGCGAGTAAGGCCCCTGGTTCAGGGGTCGTAAATTTACAAGCGCAGTCGTGAGTAAGACCGTACAGTTCTTACTCGAAAGGTGCTCCGTAGCTCCATGTAATGGAGTGGGCGTGTAGGTTTCCGCTACTGAGCGCAACTCAGGGGAAGACGAAGACTCCGTAGTCAGTAAGACGTTTGGAGTGGGCGCATCTTCATGTAATGAAGAGTGATGCCTTTGAGTGCAGACGCGGCAAGTATGGCGCGACTTGCAGTCTTTAGCATCATGGCCAATAAATAAACAATTGGTACAAAGTTTATTTTGTTCCACGAAATGTTTTCGTTCCTTTAAAGTGAGCGTATTAAACTTCTCACATTTATATAAAGGATGTGAATTGTCCTTACAATACGCGCATTTAATTTTAGTTAAATAATCCACCGCAGTTGTAGCATGTACACTCATAGTACGCGAGTTACGCGCAAACGAAGAGTTATTATTGCGCGGTGCATTATATTGCACGTCGGAGTGCGCGCGAGTAAGAGACATCGCACGCTTTCCCGCCGCAGCATGGCGCGATGACGTCACCGCCGCTGACCGGGCCGAGCCGGCCGCTCCGCCAGCAGCAGCGAGCGCGGGCGCCGCGCGCTGCGCAGGCCCCGCGGATGCACTTGAAGTACGCGCGGACGCGGTCATCACTTCGGATGCCGCTAGTTCCTTATCGAGGAAATCGAGTAGTTCGGTAACGTCAGGAATTTCACATGAAGTTTTTAATGATAATTCAAAACGTCTACGAATATGAGGTGTGATTTTGCGTAGCAAAATATTTAAAAGTACGAAACTCCAGTCGTCAACTGGTAAACCTAATGATTTCAAAGCAGTAATATTCTCGTGATAACAATTCATCAAGTTACGTAAACTTGATTCAACATTTTTCTCGTTAACTGACTCACAGTCAAAAATGTTGTCAAAGTGTTTTGTTGAAATAATTCGTTTGTTTTCATAACGCGAAATTAATACCTGTAAGGCATTTTCGTAATTAGAATCCGTAACAGGAATCGATTTAATAAGATTATACGGTTCATCTTTTAAAAACAATAACAAATACCGGAAGCGTTCGACATTTGTTAAAGTGACGTTGTCATGTACAAGTGATTTAAATAAATCATAGAAAGCATTCCATTCAGTTAGAACACCTGTGAATGTTTGAAGCGATAAGCGCGGTAAACGAATATGCGATTGATTTGATTGCTGAGCGCAGCAACTCGCATGTGACACCCCATTAAATCCGCCGCAGACGGACGTAATGCTTTGTTTACGCTCCTCCTTAAGCGTATCTAAGGCAACTTGGACCTTAAAGTACAAAGAGTCGAATTGATTTCTCACAGCTAAATTATCATCGCGGTTGAATGACTCATTCTTTGCCGATAATTTTTCAATTTTCGCTTGAACTTGGAAAAATGATTTTTTAATTGAGGCTAACTCTTTAACGCGAACTCGAAATTCGGCTGCATTATTCGAACAATCTACAATTTTTTGAATATTGTTAATAGCTAAATCACGTTCGAATGTCAATTGTTCAATCTCCATCGCGGTCATTTTGTAAGAAATTGAGTTATTATACTGTGGAAAATAATAACGTTATCACGAGATAAGAGATGATTAAACTTGTGAATCTGTATAGTAGGTATATACGTTATGTTAAGCTATAAGATTTATAAAATGGCTAGGTACTAGCAAAAATGTTAGTTTGTTTGTAAAATAGTTATATAATTTGTCGCAAATTAAAAGTAAGTTGTAATTTAACATGCAATGTTAAATACAAAGATAATATTTCCCGTCGGTAGAACCCGAGCTAAAGAAATTTGAACTCTGTGCCGTACGCAATACGAGCGACAGTTTACTCGATACTGTTATCGCGACATTAAACGATATTGTGGTTTTCGGTACGTTATACCAGAACCTTAAAAAATACACTTAAGTACGTAAATACTAAATGTAATGTAATGTACGTTGTACAAAATAAATAAATAATTTGCGACAAAATATATTTAGACCTAGGTATTAATTAGTACTAGGCAAATTACTCCACGCGCGCCGCTGTAATATCTACCGCCCGGTTCTCGGAAATTATAGACGAATGTAATTTCGCCAAAAGTGCTCAAAACCATATAAAACTATATATAATTAGAATGATCTCGTTGAGATCTAACTGTACGTATCAGTATTTTTGAGAAATATTGCACGACGTTGTCGGAAACTCGATATTTTTAATTGTAAGCGGAGGTAGGTTCTCGCTAACTTACGAACAAAGGGAAAGGAATTTACTTGAAATTACTTTTGTACAGCACAAATAATACGCATAAACCGATACCAGATAGTAATATCCGGCTCGAACACAATTATGTCGGATAAATGATTAGCATAAACCGTGGGGACTCACCTGTGACGTGGTCTGCAACTTCCTCAGGGGCCCCTGGTTTGGTTCCTTCGATGGTGAAATGTCGTAATCTCACAGGCTGGCGTCGGGAGACGATTTCTATTTATGCTGTACACTGTGTCAATTTGATTTTGGGTTTTTCGACTCAAGCTTCGACGGAGCGAGCAGATATCGCGCGTTTCGATTTGGAGATCGTTGGTAAGAGAGAATGGCAACACTCGAGCTTCGGTGTTGCGCGCTTTGAGAAAAGCGTTCCGTTTCAGGCTTATCCCGTTTGGAATATGCTAGTCCATGAAGTATTAATTGATTTTAAAATAATAAACGAAAATACGTAGTATTTGTGCGTACATATACAAAAGTACCGAACAACTACTTTGCATCCTGGGAAGTGAGTCTCCACCAGTAGCCTTTCTGTCTCAGCTGGGCTGCTAGTGGTACTATTATCTGGTCTCCTCAGGGTGCCCAGTAGTTGTCTTGGTTGGTCTGCAAGGATTTTCCTTGTTCTGTTTGCTTGAGTTACTGTGGATATGTTGTC
Source organism: Cydia pomonella (assembly GCF_033807575.1). Lineage (NCBI taxonomy): Eukaryota > Metazoa > Arthropoda > Insecta > Lepidoptera > Tortricidae > Cydia > Cydia pomonella. The sequence goes on from NC_084703.1 coordinate 39,944,511, forward strand.
GCAGAAGTTTCTCCATGTGGCTGATTTTCTGTATCTTAGTCTTTTCTTGTAGTCTGTTTTAGCTGTTTTGTACCTGTCCCAGTCCTCTTCAGCTCTTGTGTTCATTGCTCTGTTAAGTAACCTTCTCATTTTTGTTCTCATTCGTTCCAACTCCGGTCCCCACCAGCTGTTATTGTTATTGTTATTGCCTTTTCCTCCAGCTGATGGAGTCGATAGCGGACATGTGTTTTCGTAGCTTTCAGTTATGTTTTTAATAATTAAGTTTACCTGTTCCTCCAATTCCTTTGTGTTGCTAGGTCTGTTAGTGTGTGTGTTATTGTGTAGTTTACCTTCCAGAAGTTCCTTGTACGCCGCTATGTCCGTGCGTCTCGGGTTTCTTCTAGGTGTGGGTGTTTGGATGTCAGCTGTCAGGTCATACCGAATCCATCTGTGGTCGGAGCAGGATAGCTCGTCCGACACGTGCCAGTTGGATATGTGTTGAGCTGCCAGTCCTGTGCTTAGAGTAATGTCAATTATAGTATTACACCTACGAGTGACAAAAGTTGGTTTGGATCCTGTGTTTAATATATCTAGATTAGTTGACATAAGGTATTCAACAATATCGTTACCTCTTTTTTTGTTGGTTTCCATTCCCCATAGGTTGTGATGGCCGTTGCAGTCTGCAGATATGACCAGCTCGAGCCTTTCTCGTTCGCAGTAGCGTATGAGGTTGTTCATCTCCACTGGAGGTGGTTCGTCCTCCGCCGCCATGTAGGTGGACGCCAGGACTATCTCCGGTAGACTTGAGTTTTGTGTTCTGAGGAGTTTTATGGCACACACGTCTCTGGAACAGAATTGAGTTAGTGGTTGTGCCATTATGTTACGAGATATGTATATGCAAGATCTTGGTTTGAAATGTGTATTGTAAAATAAATTACCTCCGGTATTACCAAGGCCGTTTATGCGTGTGTTCCTGATCCACGGCTCTTGAATCAGGGCTATGGATGTTGGGTTAACCTCCAGCCATCTTCGTGCCGTTGCAGATTCGCTGTGCTGGAGGTTAACCTGGAGGACCTTACAGTGAGAAGGCGCCATCTGGGGATATCCCTTCCGCTGCCTTTCCCTTTAGGTCCAGGAGACTGATCCCCTTTGGTAGACCATCCTCGTCCTCAGAGTCCAGCAAAATGCCTTCCTCGATGTCTGAGGTGTGTGGTTCCGCGCAGTCGGTGTCCATTGCAGAGGGGGTGTTCTTTTCAGGCGCGTCCTCTGCAGATTTGTTCTCTGCTTCTCTTCGCTTTTGGAGCCGCTGCCTCTTCCTCTGCGAAAGTTTTTTCCGCATAGGTGCGTCTTCTTCGGTCTGGGCAGGCTTCCCTCTTGGTTTGCACCTGATCTCCCAGCCGGGATCTATGACCTGCTTCGAGGGTTCAACAGGTGTCGTCCCACTCTCAGCCGCCATCGTTTTGTCAGTCGAGGGTCCAGCTGTTGAAAGCTCCATCGTCTCTGGCTTAGTCACCTGGGCTGGGGTTCCTATAGGTACCCCGGCTTTCAGCGGCCTCTCCAGCTTCGATGGCTCCTCCTTAGCCTTCCCGCTCTCTATTTGTTTCGCCCCCCTTAGTGCTTCAGCATGTACCGTCTCATCTAAGGAGGTCGTTTGGTTTTGTTGGTTTTTATTGATTATTTTTTTTGATTTATTGCTATACATATGGTTCCCACGAGTAGTTAGGGATATAAAGGGTCAGTACTACGCAGAGCCCCGCTTGCGTAGACAAGGCTATATTACAACGGGTTTCGCCCGGTACCCGAGGCCTATCGTTCGCGACTGAGCTCCCTCTCAGCCACGCATCCATCGGCACGATCAGTTACACCTTGGATTAGGGTTTTTGGAGTCGAGGTTTTCTCCTCCAGGAAGGGGGGATGTGGATAAATGGATTAAGATGGGAAGGGGGGACAGGAGGGTTGGTCTGGGTAAGGTTTTATGGGTAAATTGGGGGTTTATAGGAAGGGATAAATGGGTCGTTTTCATGGCCCTCAATCTCCGAGCCTCCCCGTGCAGGACACCTTTCCGCTGTATCGACCTTGGCCCCTTGACGTTGTCTCCCTTCATCCGGTCTAAGAACAAGTCTCTTACCGGATTTTAGGAGAGTAACGTCTGGTTCCCCGGTCGATGCGTCGGAAGTGTGTCCACGCGAGGCGGCGGCTTAAAGAGTGCCTTGCTAAGACCCATTTTTAAGGATTTGGGAATGGTTCATGAGGAGTTGTACCACGAGTTGGGATTTGGTCGGGTTCAACCTCCATTGTCCGGGTCCTTATTAGGACTAAGGGGCTATCCGCAACCTGCCCACCCGCTCGGTCGCTTTGGAGACAGCGTGTTTTCTCGGTAGAAGTTCCAATGCTGGGCGTCATAAGGGTCACCTCCTGGGAGGTAGCCCAAACGTCACCCAGCATAGACCTTCAGCCAAGACACCCGAGGCTCTCCTGGCTTTGAGTGTGGGCAGCTTCAGTACCTTTAGCCTTTCTTCATAAGGTAGGCGTTTGAGCTTAAATGGAATCTTGGTGGCTCTTCGCTGCGCACTCTCTAAAAGGTCAATGTCTTTGACAAAATAGGGATTCCATACTTGGAAAGCATATTCGAGCAAAGGGCGGACATATGTTTTATAAATTTTGATAAAAAAATTCAACAGATATGCATTGGAAGGAGCGTTTTATAACATACAAGAACGAATTTACCTTTTTGACTATATTATTTATGTGCTCACCCCACTTCAGGTTATTTGTAACTGTCACACCGAGATCCTTTCGAGACGTCACCGCTGCAATTGGAGAGCTTCCTATCGTGTAGTGGAGCATAGGGTTTTTTTTACCAAGGTGCATTATTATTATTATTTCCCTAAACAAAATTCTCCATCTTGACAATATCGAATCCTCCAAAACTTAAATTCAAAATTAGCGCAAATACTCTCTTTATTCAATTGCTACCAGCCATAAAAAATATTCAAAAGTTAAAGGTTACATATCCCGGTAAGACAAAAGACAGGTTTTGATATAAGCGCCATCTAAGGGTACTCGCGTGAATCAGCAACAGCGAAAAACTACCAAACAACTAAGCGAACTGTTCAAGCACAAACTCGAACTGGCTAACTAGACACGGAAGTAGTTCTATAGAACGACGATAGATGTAGCGACACGCTACAGCAGGTATTAAAATAAATTGCTTTTTTAAAGGTGCGACCAGACCGCAGCTTAAAAAACGGTCACGATACGGAATCGCAGTGACGCGTCGTATGCGTACCGTTTTTGACGCATGTGGGGAGCATGCGTCAAAAACGGTACGCATCGTCGTCATCGCATCGTACGTTGACCGCTGCTTAAAATACGCTGACGCACCGTAAATTGATCTGCGTAAAAATCGCAAAAAATATTACACGGAGATCTTATGACAGACACCACACCGGTGACGTAAAAGACGCAACTGTTTTGTAAATGCAGCATTTTTTACGCAAAGATATTCGCGTGAAGCACGTCACTGCGATTCCGTACCGTCACCGTTTTTTAAGCAGCGGTGTGGGGAGCATGCGTCAAAAACGGTACGCATACGACGCGTCACTGCGATTCCGTATCGTGACCGTTTTTTAAGCTGCGGTCTGGTCGTACCTTTAGTCTGTGGTTTTTTTTTACGTGTACGAGTATCTAACTTTATTTTTGAAGCTAGGTATTACGTTTATCAGATAAAAAGTGACATTACATACGCGATATGAGCTTTTGAAAGTAACAGTCAACGAGCATTTAACGCGAGTGTGTCTGCATTACATTGCGGGCCGAATTATTTTGTATCGATAAAATTTTAATTGCAATTTTAAGTAAAAATTATCCAATTACATTTCTTAGGTCCTATACTAACCACCGTTAGACCAAGCGCGCACTACGATTTTTTGTCGTGCGATAATTTTGTCATAGAAATGCAACGTATATATTTATACAGCAGTAATTCATTTATTAACCAAAAACATCATTCCATCAGATTCACACAAAATCAGTAAAGCCGACAAAGTCGTACAATAAAATCTAAAAATTTAATTTTTTTTAGGGTACCTCCCCTACACGTAAAGTGGGGGTGAACATTTTTTTTTTGTTTCCACCCTACAGTGTGGGATATCGTTGGAAAGGTCTTTCAAAACTAATAGGGGTCTTCAACAAACATTTCTTGATAATGTGAATATATTCGGAGATAATTGCTCCGAAAGAAAAAAATATGTCCCCCCCCTCTAACTTTTGAACCATAGGTCCAAAAAATATGGAAAAGATCTTGGAAGTAGAGCTTAAGAAAAACATTAAATGAAAAGTATAGCGGATATGATCAGTTTAGCTGTTTTTGAGTTATCGCAAAAAGTTTCCCCTTCATAGTAAAAAGACGTACACCCACAGTTCATCCCTTGGTTAACAATCTACCATACTTTAAGCTCCAGTTTAGCTTATTGTGACGGAAGAGTAACTACGGAACCCTACTCTGAGCATGGTCCGACATGCTCTTGGTCAGTTTTGTAGGATGTCACAAGTTGAATTAATTACTAGGGTTGTACATGTGTGTCGATATTTATATCGAAAAATTATGCACTTATGTTCTGTCAGTAAAAAGAAAATACACAATTTTGCACACGTCGAATAACTCATATAATATACCTTCCTCTTTTCTTTTCGTCCTTTTGCGCATATGAGTAACACCTCCCTCAGCTCGATATAGGGATTGCAAACCGGATTTTGGCCGTAGTCCGGCCGGATCCGGTTTGGTATAGGGATATAAAAGTTAATTAAATGACATATTTTTCTAGTTTTTTACGTAATACGTATTCCTAAATCTATAATTTGAAGTTAATAAATAACTTCTTAACAATAAAATAGAACTTGATAGTAAAAAGTGTCACAATGTCAATATCACTTGAAAAACAAAATTTGAAATCGGTAATTTATTATATTTAACCATTGAAAAGTGTTCAAGTTTTCGTTTACAATTATAAATTTGATTAGTTTCCAAAGCAAATACAATACAAATACAAAATTTCTTTATTATCCTCACAAACTCTAACGTTGACATGTATTCTAGCATAGAGAAATAAGAATTACACAGAGTGCTCACTCCATACATCAGTTTTGGTACCAAAACGCTTATTATTGTCATAGTCGACATCTAGCATCGAGTAGCGGAACTCTCAGTACTGCTACTCGACAATAGATATCGCGGCAAACAAAAAGTCTAATGCTCAACGGTTTTCCGCTAATATTATAACCAGAGTAACCGGAACTCTATTTTCAACTCCTACGCTAACTATTATTTCTTTCTTTTAACGAAGATATTTTACTTTTATCCAATTATGTTATTAAATGCGCTCTAGTATTATCTTGCTCTATTTCTTATGTCCGAAAAAGTAGTAGACTGTATGACTTAAAAAAACTGTACTTTTTTTAATTTATAGAAAAGTATATTGGTCAAATTATAGGGAACAACACACGAAACGACGATCTCATGCGAAAAATAATAGAATGTAGGATTGAAAACCATCGCGGAAAAGGACTCCATAAGAAAAGTTATATAGATCAAATAAAAAATTGGCTAGACGTACCAGGAGATGAACAAAATTGCATAAGATTGGATGAAATTGTAAAGACAAAAGATTCTCTCTTAAATTTGAATAGAAAAGAATCTATATTTTATCATATATATACATATATCGGAGAAAACTAAAGATTATCAATATTATCATATATTCTTCATTCACACATATTGATGAGCCCAACTGTAGTCGGTTGAGTACCGCCGACTTAATCCTGTTCATTTGTTTACTTTTAATCTCCTATCACAACATTATGACACGACATTAACCTTCTCTTTAGCATAAATTACAAATGCCTTTCATGGCATCTCCATCCTTTCATTTTTCCTTCTATTACAGTATTTATGTAATCGTCATATCGTGCCATTAACATGAAAGAAGAAGAAATCCTCTTCTGTTCCCAGTCATCGTCATAATAAATATATTTTTATCTTACTAAATTTAAACTTTTTCATTCGTTTTTTGTTCTGTTCAACTTCATACCTCGTAACCGTTGTCTTTTTCTCATCTGAAACGTACAGATCTAGGCGTTTTTTATTTTACCGGATCCGGTCCGGATCCGGTGATTTTTACCGGATCCGGTAGCTCCTGAAAAGTGCCGGATCCGGCCGGATTACCGGATCCGCCGGACCGGATTGCAATCTCTAGCTCGATACAAGCGCACTAGCAAAGAGGACGCTGAAGCGAAAAAAGACTAATGTCTTAGTAAGTAAAAATAGTTCACTCGCTATACGGCTCGCCACTCGGACATGTGCACGTAACTAAATACAGATTTTGCATGTATTTACAGTGGCTTACTGTAGGGCTAATATGGTCGGTAGGGATTGCAAACCGGATTGATTTTCAATCCGGCCGGATCCGGCCGGATTATGGCCATGATCCGGCCGGATCCGGCCGGACCGGATCCGGATTGGTATAGGGATATTAAAGTTAATTAAGTGACATATTTTTCTAGTTTTTTGCGTAATACGTATTGCTAAATCTATAATTTGAAGTTAACAAATAACTTCTTAAAAATAAAATAGAACTTAGTAGTAAAAAGTGTTACAATGTCAATATCACTTTAAAACAAAATTTACGTAACTGTTCTTTGATTGAATTCTTTGTAACGTTGACATCCATTCTAGTAACAAAAGAAGATATATATTTTACTTTTAACCCAAATGATATTAAATGCGCTACAATATTATCTTGCTCTCATTTTTTCGTGCGAGAAAGTAGTAGAATCTATGATTTAAAAAAATGTTGTTTAGGGATAGAAGGGCAAATTATAGGGAACGAAACACGACACGGCGATCTCGTGCAAAAATAATAGAGTGTAGGATTAAAACCATCGCGGAAAGGGACTCCCTAAGAAAATTTACATGGATCAAGTAAAGAATTGGCTAGACGTAGAGTAGCACGTACGTACGAAGATGAAGGATTCTCTCTTAAATTTGAATAGAAACGTATCTATATTTTATCATATACACCGTGTTTTATTTGATTTGCGTTAATTTCGAGAGTGCATTCCTGAGCTTAAATTAAGTAACTTTCTCAAAGACACCGATATTCTAATTAACTCCATTTCGGAGATAATCAATCATACATTTTTATATTATAAGGCCCTTACGAGCGTGTACACTTGCCTTAGGGCCTGTTTACTTATTGATTAGTGTTTAGTGCGAGTTCATACATTTGCTACTAAACATACGCACTATCTCGGACGATCGATGTTAGAAATGACATTGATATATCACAGTTTTCAATTGTTTGGTTGAGTTAAATGTAATGCCCGTGTTACAACAACGCTATATGCAACATTTAGTTACTTTCGATAAAAATAAAAATATTAAAAAAAAAACATTTTTTTTTTAATTAACTATGCCATTTAGTTTCCTTAAACGTACTTACCGAAATCCCGGAGTTAACGCAATTCAATAAAAACACGGTGTATATAATCGGAGTAAACTAAAGATTATCAATATACAATTATATATGATAAGCTCAACTCAAGTCGGTTGAGTACCGCCGACTTAATCCTGTTCATTTGTTTAGTTTTAATCTGCTATCACAACATTATGACATAACATTAACCTTCTCTCTAGCATAAATTACAAATGCCTTCCATGGCATCTCCATCCCTTAATTTTTTCTTCTATTACAGTATTTATGTATCGTCATATCATGCCACCAACATGAAAGAAGAAGAAATTCTCTCCTGTTCCCAGTTATCGTCATAATAAATAATAAATATATTATATTTTTATCTCACTATATTTAAACTTCTTCATTAGTTATTTGTTATATTCAACTTTATACCTCTCATCCGTCGCTTTTTCCTCATCTAAAACGCACAGTGCGTGCTGTATTTAGGCGTCTTTTTTAATCTACCGGATCCGGTCCGGATCCGGTGATTTTTACCGGATCCGGTAGCTCCTGAAAAGCGCCGGATCCGGCCGGATTACCGGATCCGCCGGACCGGATTGCAATCCCTAATGGTCGGCTCTTTTTCACCATGCCTGTCACGTTCTAACGAGTATATAAGCGCGAAAGTGACGGGCATAGTGACAAGTGATAAAAAAGAGGCCAAGTGCTAGTCGGACTGCCCATGAAGGGTTCCGTACCATTTATGATGTATTAAAAAAAAAACTACTTACTAGATCTCGTTCAAACCAACTTTCGGTGGAAGTTTGCATTGTAATGTGTATCATATATTTTTTTTAGATTTTTCATTCTCTTATTTTAGAAGTTACAGGGGGGGGGGGACACACATTTTCCCACTTTGGAAGTGTCTCTCGCGCAAACTATTCAGCTTAGAAAAAATTATATTAGAAACCTAAATATCATTTTTGAAGACCTATACATAGATACCCCACACGTATGGGTTTATTGAAAAAGATTTTTTGGGTTCCAGTTCTAAGTATGGGGAACCCCCAAAATTTATTGTTTTTTTTATTATTTTTGTGTAAAAATCTTAATGCGGTTTATAGAATACATCTACTTACAAAGTTTGAACAGTATAGCTCTTATAGTTTCGGAAAAAAGTGGCTGTGACATAAACGGACAGACAGACGGACATGACGAATCTATAAGGGTTCCGTTTTTTGCCATTTGGCTACGGAACCATGCTGCCACCGCTGGTTGAGAAAGTGGGCTATCACTTTTAGACTCTAGATGCACAATGCAAATAAAGACGACTTTCTTGGCTGACTGTACATGAAACTGTCAGCGTCATATATCTAATTGTTATAATATAAGTATGATTCCCTTTTTGATCATTCCCGTCTCTATAATTCAAATACGAGTATTTAATCTGTGCGGAAAGAGAAGAGTCATGAAATGTATTGGTTTGGTTTCCATATATTCCACGACTCTTCTCTTTCCGCATAGACCCTAATATGGGAATTTATGAAGCATCGATCTCATTTAGAGTCCACCACTCAAACTCTACTTATTTTATGTACCAAATGGGAAATAAAAGAAAACGTTTGTGTAATATGATTTTTTATTTCAATAATTTCAAGTACATTTTTGACAATCATATTTTCATATTTTTCATTAGGCCTCCACGTGGCAGTTGTTCCATATAAAAATGAACTGTCATACGGATCATCATTGGTCGCGCGAGATATAGTATTTTATATTATTTACCAATTTTGAGGGGCCATCTATGTTACTCCCTGACTCCGATAATTTATTATGACTGGAAACTTTTATGTGTTCTGCATCACAAACATCCATAGGCACTGGAGTACTAACCTTAAAGTAAAATATGAATATATTCTTTGTTAAGAAATTCACCCAACGTTTTTTACAGATGATGATGCTTTGATAGGTAATGCTATAAGAAATATTTGTTCAAATATTACCAAAATGTGTCTGTTAAATGTAATGTTGATAAAACTCCAGCTTTCAGCCGCCTCCACTTAATATTTTCATTTGCTAGAAAATAATCCGATGTAAAGTGTTTTGAGCATATCTGGCTATGCCTTTTTTAATACCAATTACCAATTTCGCCTGACCAATTACACGCTGAATCCATTTATTTTTTAATGCCCGCAATTTGAAAACTTCGGTGTTCGCGGTAGGCCCTCCGTTGGGTCCGTTGCTAGATTTCGATAGGTAAGGCCAAGCGCGCACTACGAATTTTAATCGCGCTGTAATATATCGCTGAAAATTCACTGCACGCACTTCGATGAAAAAGTTAATGATTTGTTCATTCTCAACATTGATTTCGTACCAGTCACTTGTCTTGCCTTATTGCTCCTTAAGAGGAGTAGAAAAAAATGTCTTCAATATATCGCTGTAAGACTTTGAGTATTTATCCCACAAACGTGTTCTTCCTTTTATTTCCATAATTAAATGGTCAACATCTAGCGTCTCGTCTTGTGACTCCATTGGAGAAGCAGAGGGCCTACCGCGAACCACGTTCGACGTGTTGCCTCTCTGTCGCACTTGTAAATTTGTACGTAAGTGTGACAGGAAGGCAACCCGTCGAACGTGGTTCGCGGTAGGCCCTCAGACATGCTGACATGTTAACGCTTGGAGAGCGAAATGTTGCCCGAGCGCCGCCGCGGGCTCCGGGGTGCGATTTTATTAACGAAGTGCGTGCGGGGAAATGTGACAAATCACAATTTTAAAATCGCTGCGATTTTTTTCTACTATATGCGCGCACTGACATATAAACATATATTTATAGGTTTTCTCTTTTTATTTTTAATTAGTTTTGACGATGTGGATTGCAGATGACTTAAGTGTAAATAGACATTCTGTTTTGACGAAACCTGAGATGCATGAGCTTTTTGTAATGTGACGAAGCCTGCGCTGTGCATCTGATGGAATGATATTTTTTGGTATATAAATAAATTACTGCTGTATAAATATATGCGTTGCATTTTTGCGACAAAATTATCGCACGAAAAAAATCGTAGTGTGCGCTTGGCCTAATTTACCGTTACTTACTATTTTAGTTCTTTATGTACCTAACCGCTAGAGGCATGCGATTCTACGATATAATTCTTATTCTGTTTTTTACTATAAGTACTTAAAAAGGGACAGAGAAATCTTCGTTTGGAGTGAAGTTAGGTACACCGTAAAGAAACAGATATACGTGACATATGGCCCATTTATTCAGTTTGCTACTGTAGTAAACTGAATTTACTTTGGCAGCTCATGGTAGTGGCGCCGATCACCAATAAACATTAATCAAATCAAATTTCTTACAAAGTCAAAGGTTTTACTTTCTTAATGTCGATCCATCCTACCCCTGGGAAAAAAAAAAGACAACTGCATTAAAGCACCACAAATTCGGAAATGAGAGTCTAAATCAGACACTCACACTCAGTGTCCAGCTCAATAATCAAAATGTAATTAAAATAATTACTCTGTTTTACAATATTTAAAAAGAGATACTAGCACACTTATATATATCACACTAAACATTGTATAATACCAAATATTTTTTTTTAATTCGAACTGTCTTCTTCTTCAGCCGTAGTAGTAATCACTGGGAGACCTTTGATCACATAATATTTTGGATTTACAGGTCTGAAAAAAAAAAAGGCTTATCAACAGGGTTATATTTTTATTTATTATTAGTAGATAACAATTAGAAGAAGAATAAGAAAAAGGAAATCAATTTATTCAAGACTATTACCACCTTAAAACTATAGTATGTCAAGCTATTTCCGTCAGTAGAAAAAAATTGGCAAATAAGAATAAATAGGCGCAAAGGGTTTTCGTCTCAGAAAATTCGAATTTCGCGCTTTTTTTCTACTGACAAACTTGTTTGACCGGCTATATAATTTTTTATTTTATTTTATTTCTTGGGAAAGCTTACAGCTAATGTAACAAGTAACAAAATAGGTTTCGAAATAAAAACAGTAAGCCAATTACAAGTTTCCACTGGTAGAAATTGCATAAAGTACAGGGCATGCGAAATTGCAGAATTAATACTAACTATTATGCTTATAATAGGGTTGTTTCCATCTACAAATCTTAGGGCAGAATAGTATCCCAATAAATTCTTATGGATTATAAGAACATGTTAAACTACCTTTAGTGGACCTCTAATGAGCATATTTTTGTAAATATTGAGTTTAAAATATCTTTTAACACACGTCACGTGACCGAAGTCGAAACGTCATTGGAGATTCTGATGACGTCACAACTCACGGTTTGACACTGGGCTATAACCGCGAAAATCGAAATTCTTCATTGGGGGCATTTTTCTCTGTCATTCTAATTACGTCTTAGTAGGAGTAAAAGAAAAAGATCCCCACAATATACGATTTTCGGTTTTTGCGGTAGGCCCCCCGTTGTCTGTTCCAAAGAGTAAAGTAAGTATACAATACAATACAAATATACTTTATTGCACACCTCAATACAGAAACAGTACAAATAATACAACACATAAAGAAGAGGTAAACAACAGGAGGTCTTATCGCTAAAAAGCGATCTCTAGCGAGTATATAGGTCTGTTCTCGCTCAAAATTTAATACCCAAGCCGTAGCCATTTTGGTGGTGGACAATTAATTGAAGCTTCGATATCTGCACTAAAAACTAACATTATAGAAATGCTAATGGATAATAAATACTTTATGATATATGATAACTCATTATTACAGAAAACATATTTTATTAGCTGGTTAAAACCCCACACGCACGCATACACAGCTTGCCCACCACCTAAATGGCTACGGCTTGAGTCTCAAATTCTGTACTGAGAATAGACAACGGGAGGCCTTGGTGTTACGTGTGTATGTACCTATATAATTACTTAACTCTTTGGTATGTACATAGTTATGTGTCAAACCGTAAACTGTGACGTCATACAATTTTCAAAGAGCGTTTTGGGCGCGAAAGCATAAGTCAAAATATATTTTGTTAATTTAACATATTTAAAGCCGCTTTTATGGTAAAAGTTAAATTTTAGGGCAACGTTTGGTTAATATAGAACGTATTACAAGCGTTTCAAAAAATTGGAAACCACCCTATTATGTTACTTGACAGTGAGACTGAGTTAAACATATAACGAGAAGAACAAAAGATAAATAAATAAGATGGAATAGGGTTGTTTCCAATTTTTTCAAACGCTTGTATTACGTTCTATAGTAACTAAAAGTTGCCCTAAAATTCAACTTTTATACTAAAAACGGCTTTAAATATGTTAAATTTACAAAATATATTTTGACAGATGCTTTCGCGCCCAAAACGCTCTTTTAAAATTGTGTGACGTCACAGTTTACGGTTTGACACATAGGAGGAGAACCATCGAAAGAGGTCTCCTCTTATAACTACTGATAAGAGTTTATTTAATAGCAGATCATGGTCGATGCGATCGAACGCCTTGCTGTAATCTGTGTACACAGCATCGACTTGATTTCCACTATCCAAGTTACGTGAATCATTAAATAAAATAAGGTTAGAATCAGTAGATCTCTGTTTAAGAAAACCGGACAGAATACATGTTTAAGAGAGGCGTACACCTGATTGTAAACCACGCGCTCCAGGATTTTGGCTATAAGACACAGCTTAGATATTGGGCGATAATTCTCAACATTACTTCTATTGCCTTTCTTGTGAATGTGTGTAACAAAGGCAGATTTCCATAAGCGCGGCATGACTCCCTCTGAAAGTGATCTATTAAAGAGTATAGCTAGCGATTGCGAAATACTTTCAGAGCAATTTACAAGGAAAACAGCTGGTAAATGATCCGGTCCGGCAGATTTACTAAGGTCGAGATTTTTGAGAAGTTTCGTAATTTTGTCGGACTGAACTTCAATGGACGCAATATCAGCAATAACAGAAGTTAATGGCTCATAATGTGGGTAAAACACTTTTTAGGGTTTCTACTGACAAACTTGTATGACCGGCTATATTAAGTAGGTAAAACACTTTTTTCTACTGACAAACTTATTTGACCGGCTATATTAAGTAGGGAAAACACTTTATTCTACTGACAAACTTGTTTGACCGGCTGTATGTATGTATGTTTGTCCGCGATTATCTCGCGATTGGCTGAAACAATTTTGATGCGGTTTTCAGAAAAGTATTTGTCACATTCTAGAGAAGGTTTTAGTATATATGGATGGTTTGAAAAAACACTTGGACCCGGTAGGTGGCGCTGCTATCGGTATATCGTCAAACTTGATTTGCTGAAACCGATTTAGATGTGTGTATATTTCAACGGTTCCTGGATGGTTTGGAAACACTATTGGACCCGGTAGGTGGCGCTGCTGTCGGCATAATTTTCTTTCTGGAAACATCTTGAACGACCTAACTTATTTAATAGACTAGACATTGATTTAGGTCTTTTTTTTCTTGGAAATTCGATTCTGTTATTAACCGACTTAAAAAAAGGAGGATCTCAGTTTGACCCTTATGTATGTATGTATGTACGTATGTTTGTCCGCGATTATCTCGCGTTTGGCTGAACCGATTTTGATGCCGTATTCAGAAAAGTGTTTGTTAAATTCTAGAGAAGGTTTTGGCATACATGAATTGTTTGAAAAAAACAATTGGACCCGGTAGATGGCGCTGCTATCGGTACATCTCCTAATTTGATTTTTGCTGAAACCAATTTGGATGAAATGTTATTGTTGTTGTGTGTATATTTCAACGGGTTTCTGGATGGTTCGAAAACACCATTGGACCCGGTAGGTGGCGCTGCTATCGGTACATCGCCCAATTTGATTTTTTGCTGTTACCAATTTGGATGAAATATTGTGGTTATGTATATTTCAGCGGATTTCTGGATGGTTTGAAATCACCATTTCACCCGGTAGGTGGCGCTGCTGTCGGTATATCGCCAAATCTAATTTGCTGTAAAACATTTGTTTGCTGCGGTTTAATTTTAACCGACTTCAATAAAAAAGGAGGTTCTCAATTTCACCCGTATGTTCGTATGTACGTATCTATATATGTATGTATGTTTGTCCACGATTATCTCGCGTTTGGCTGAACCGATTTTGATGCGGCTTTCAGAAAAGTTTTTTTTTCTCAGTAAGCAGTAAGTAATAATAATTAAACAATAATAATTAGGAATAAAAACGATATATTTATTATTTATTATATATATACAAAAAAATGGATACTCCGTGACTTCGTTATTATGGATCCGTTTGATTCGATCTAATGCGGAAGCACATTTCGCATTCTGGTCATTTCGGATAAGGCTCTGTTATCGTGGGGATGGTTAAGTAACTTCTTTGGGTCAATATCACACAACGCCATGCCTTGTAGGGATTTCACTCGACTCAAGGCAACATAACATTGGTAGGGATTGCAATCCGGTCCGGTGGATCCGGTAATCCGGCCGGATCCGGCACTTTTCAGGAGCTAAAACTAAAATAAAAAACGCCTAAATACAGCACGCACTGTGCGTTTCAGATGAGGAAAAGGCAACGGATACGAGATATGAAGTTGAACAGAACAAAAAACGAGTCAACAAGTTTAAATTTTGTAAGATAAAAATATATTTATTATGACGATTTCTGGGAACAGAAGAGGATTTCTTCTTCTTTCATGTTGGTGGCACGATATGACGATTACATAAATACTGTAATAGAAGGAAAAATTAAAGGATGGAGATGCCATGGAAGGCATTTGTAAATTATGCTAAAGAGAAGGTTAATGTCGTGTCATAATGTTGTGATAGGAGATTAAAAGTAAACAAATGAGCAGGATTAAGTCGGCGGTACTCATCATTATGTGTGAATGAAGAATATATGATAATATTGATAATCTTTAGTTTTCTCCGATATATGTATACATATGATAAAATATAGATGTTTTTCTATTCAAAATTAAGAGAGAATCTTTTGTCTTTACAATTTCATCCAATCTTATGCAATTTCCTTCATCTCCTGGTACATGCTACTCTACGTCTAGCCAATTCTTTATTTGATCTATGTAACTTTTCTTAGGGAGTCCCTTTCCGCAATGGTTTTCAATCCTACATTCTATTATTTTTCGCATGAGATCGTAGCGTCGTGTGTTGTTCCCTATAATTTGACCAATATACTTTTCCATAAATTAAAAAAAGTACAATTTTTTTAAGACGTACTGTCTACTACTTTTTCGGACAAAAAAAATAGAGCAAGATAATACTAGAGCGCATTTAATATCAAAATTGGTTAAAAGTAATAAATAATAGTAAGCGTAGGAGTTGAAAATAGAGTTCCGGTTACTCTTGTTTGCCGCGATATCTATTGTCGAGTTACAGTACTGAGAGTTCCGCTACTCGATGCTAGATGTCGACTACGAAAATAATAAGCGTTTTGGTACCAAAACTGATGTATGGAGTGAGCACTCTATGTACTTCTTATTTCTCTATGCTAGAACGGATGTCAACGTTAGAGTTTGTGAGGAAAGAGAAGAGTCGTGGAATGTATGGGGCCCAATACATTCCACGACTCTTCTCTTTCCGAACAGACTCTACAAAAAATTCAATCAAAGAACAGTTACGAAAACTTGTCCTTTCAAGGAGCTCCAATTCCCACCCCACATCCCATCATCAGGCTTTGGAAACTAATCAAATCTATAATTGTAAACGAAAATTTGAGCCCTTTTGAATGGTTAAATATAATAAATTACCGATTCCAATTTTTTTTTAATGTGATATTGACATTGTGATACTTTTTACTCCCAAGTTCTATTTTATTGTTAAGAAGTTATTTATTAACTTCAAATTATAGATTTAGGAATACGTATTACGCAAAAAAGTAGAAAAAATATGTCATTTAATTAACTTTTATATCCCTATTCCAAACCGGATCCGGTCCGGCCGGATCCGGCTGGACTATGGCCAAAATCCGGCCGGATTGAAAACCAATCCGGTTTGCAATCCCTAGTTTCTTGCCAGAGATTGTTGAGTACGGTACATGATTTTGTGGGCAAAATCTTGGCGAAATATTGATGTGAATCTCACAAATTGGGGAAGTAAAACCCATGACCTCCGGCCGGACCGGATCCGGTTTGGAATAGGGATATAAAAGTTAATTAAATGACATATTTTTTCTACTTTTTTGCGTAATACGTATTCCTAAATCTATAATTTGAAGTTAATAAATAACTTCTTAACAATAAAATAGAACTTGGGAGTAAAAAGTAACACAATGTCAATATCACATTAAAAAAAAATTTGAATCGGTAATTTATTATATTTAACCATTCAAAAGGGCTCAAATTTTCGTTTACAATTATAGATTTGATTAGTTTCCAAAGCCTGATGATGGGATGTGGGGTGGGAATTGGAGCTCCTTGAAAGGACAAGTTTTCGTAACTGTTCTTTGATTGAATTTTTTGTAGAGTCTGTTCGGAAAGAGAAGAGTCGTGGAATGTATTGGGCCCCATACATTCCACGACTCTTCTCTTTCCTCACAAACTCTAACGTTGACATCCGTTCTAGCATAGAGAAATAAGAAGTACATAGAGTGCTCACTCCATACATTCGTTTTGGTACCAAAACGCTTATTATTTTCGTAGTCGACATCTAGCATCGAGTAGCGGAACTCTCAGTACTGTTACTCGACAATAGATATCGCGGCAAACAAGAGTAACCGGAACTCTATTTTCAACTCCTACGCTTACTATTATTTATTACTTTTAACCAATTTTGATATTAAATGCGCTCTAGTATTATCTTGCTCTATTTTTTTTGTCCGAAAAAGTAGTAGACAGTACGTCTTAAAAAAAATGTACTTTTTTTTAATTTATGGAAAAGTATATTGGTCAAATTATAAGGAACAACACACGACACGACGATCTCATGTGAAAAATAATAGAATGTAGGATTGAAACCCATCGCGGAAAGGGAAAGTTACATAGATCAAAATAAAGAATTGGCTAGACGTAGAGTAGCATGTACCAGGATATGAAGGAAATTGCATAAGATTGGATGAAATTGTAAAGACAAAAGATTCTCTCTTAAAATTGAATAGAAAAGAATCTATATTTTATCATATATATACATATCCTCGTAAGGCCCAAGGTCCTACCTATAGGACTTATTCAGTTCGATGAAATTTAAATCATATTCAATTAGGACAGAGTTGCATTTTTTTTGTTTCGTGCAATTTTGAAACAAAATAAAATCTACTGTATTCCGTGCACTATAGGTTCAAATTCCAGTGGCAAATTTTGGATTTTTCATTTCTATGGCTGGGCCTTAAGAGGATATATCGGAGAAAACTAAAGATTATCAATATTATCATAAATTCTTCATTCACATATATTGATGAGCCCAACTGTAGTCGGTTAATCTCCTATCACAACATTATGACACGACATGAACCTTCTCTTTAGCATAAATTACAAATGCCTTCCATGGCATCTCCATCCTTTCATTTTTCCTTCTATTACAGTATTTATGTAATCGTCATATCGTGCCTCCAACATGAAAGAAGAAGAAATCCTCTTCTGTTCTCAGTCATCGTCATAATAAATATATTTTTATCTTACTAAATTTAAACTCTTTCATTCGTTTCTTGTTCTGTTCAACTTCATACCTCGTATCCGTTGCCTTTTCCTCATCTGAAACGCACAGCGCGTGCTGTATTTAGGCGTTTTTTTATTATACCGGATCCGGTCCGGATCCGGTGATTTTTACCGGATCCGGTAGCTCCTGAAAAGTGCCGGATCCAGCCGGATTACCGGATCCGGACCGGATTGCAAACCCTACAAGAAACTGAATGAAGTTAGATGCAGAAGTAATACGCCGTCTTGCCACGCATATAATCTATTTTGTACTAAAAATATCAGGGTGGCCATAACTATTTTAAATTTTTCTACATTTACGAATTTGTTTAAAAATGTCGTTTTGGGCAAAACTTCCCCTGGTGGCAAAGTTGGCTATAATGACGGTATCGGTCCTAAATCGGATATCGGATCGGATAACGTGAAAATGCTCTTAGGCAAAGATCTACAAACCACTATTTACTTTGATTTTATTGTATGTGTTTTGCTGCTATCTCTTATTATATTAGAATAAGAATCAGGATTGTTTATTTAAATAAAACCTTATTAACATTTAAAAAATATCCTGCGTCCCACACTAGGCTATGGCAGACACGTGGCAGCCATATTCGGTTTGAAAAAAGTAGTTACATAAAAAAGCTAGTAAATTTACTCCGGTCACATACAGCCAAAGATAAGGTTAATTAAGAACTAGGTGACATTATTAAGCCAGGAGTACGTCGAATAGGTAATCTAATGATGAAAGAATGCACAAAAAAGTTTGTCAGTGTGTGTATGTGTGTTGCATAAATATTAATTATTAAAAAAGAAAAAGTCTAAAATCTGTCATACTGCCTGCCTGCGCCCTCCAGTCCTTGTTGTAAAATCTACTCGACCAATTTAAGAAAACTCCGTCTCCATACATATTACTAGCAATAGGTTACAATTTTAACTCGATTGGATTATCATACTACCACGCGAATGCTATAATATAATGAATAAAAAGCACGCGTGTGTAATATCTAGGTAAACTAGGAGGTATATGAGTCTAAACGCGGTTCAATAATTTCCAAGTTACGAGCAATTGTGCACTGAGAGAAAAAATATTGTTCGAATTAAAAACCTGATATCTAAAAGACGGGAATAGCAAACTCTATTAATTTTTACATTTTTTTTCTAGGTGATAGTAAATATTATAATTTCAAGAAAATTTTATTAATTTCATAGTATAGGAAATACAAAACGGTTTTACTTAATCGTGAAATTAATATTCTTTACTCAGAATAACAGAGTTGTACTAATTCTATAAAACTTTCCTTGGGTTTATAAATCGTGTACTATCTCCAGTACGTAAAGATTACTAGATAATACAAAAAGGATTTATTAAAGTCGGTGGCTACAAATGAGTATTAATAATTAAAAGTCAATACTAATTTCTAATAAATCCCTTTCTTATTCTTATGAGTTTTATTCTTATTTCCCTAAACAGTAAAATAGCTTTATAAATATTTGTAAAGTGTACTAATAACAAGGTTTGTAAACGCATCGGCCGCCCCTCCCCCCGCACGCGTACCCAGTATCTATCCTTGACTCGTCCATTTTGCTTGTAAACTTGTAACCTCATCGGCAAAACGACGAAAAATTGTGATTGTGGCAAAAAAAATAGTGTGTGGTGCTGTGGTGTGTCGTTCGTTAGTTGACATGGACTTATTAACGGCGGACTTACTAATCCCAGTATAATTTCTGTATTTTTCTCTAAATGTTTTGTGTGTTTGTTTATTAGGGTTTTTTCTTAAATAAATTTAAAATATAATCATCTGATCGGACAGCAATATAGATATAGTTAGCAATATAGAAACGTGCAGTTGCTGCCTGCGTTCGGCAACGGAATGACACCTTTACCTGCAACTTCCCATAAAAATATACTTATATAAATATATTTGTGCGATCATCTGATTATATTTAATTTTAATGTAAGTATTTAAAAATAAAATGCAAAGTTTCAAAGGAGCTTACGCTGTCTGAAATGCAAGCACGACTTGAAAAAAAAAATTATGCGCTGAGGGGCAGATGCCTTTGTCAAATACGTAAAAATAAATAGTAATGTATCCAAACGTTACCGTAGATTTATCTGAATTTGTCAAGGTTTGCTTCAATTGATTATATATTCTAGATGAAGAACTGTCATTTAACTTGACATAAACTTACTTAATTACTAAATATTTGATATTTTATTTAAACTTTAATTGCCTGTTTTATTTTTACAGTCACTAGTTACATATTACATTCACGTTGTTACATTCATACAACCCTTACTTAGATTTAATTTATCATTTCAGAGGTACACTCGATAGACAAGCATTTTGCAAACGGGAGGCAGAACAGCAGCCATAAAAGTGTGTACATAAGGGCGGCGGCTCCATACAACTCGATTCACACCGGCTTGCCTAAAATTTATTACTAAACCAAACTTATATATCATCATTAAAATTAAAAATATATCCATAATGAAAACACTACGTATTACATTACCTTGGAATTGATAACATGATTTACTAAGGCACTAATCATAGCAGGCGCGAAATGAAGCTAAGCTTGTCTATTCATTCATG
The DNA here is from genome assembly GCF_033807575.1 of Cydia pomonella. Classification (NCBI taxonomy): domain Eukaryota; kingdom Metazoa; phylum Arthropoda; class Insecta; order Lepidoptera; family Tortricidae; genus Cydia; species Cydia pomonella. Next base: position 39,965,146 of record NC_084703.1, read on the forward strand.
CGCTACTACACATACGAAAACTCACCCACACGCTCATAAAGTTTGCCATAGAGAGAGAGTTCACGCGAATGAGCTTCAAAATTCAAAGCAACTCGGTCTTGTATCGGATTATTCATTTGAATAAAAACCTTAAACGTAACAGTATAAGGTTTATATTGGAAAAATGCACGCACATATTCATAAAGTCCGCGAGTACGCAAATTGCGGACAACTTACTCTTTTACTCCAATGGCGTAACTAGAGTGACAGAGAAAGATGGTCGCAATTTGCGAACTTCAGGGTACGCGGTAGGCCCTCTGTACACGGCCGCGATAACGTCAGTTATATTAACATGCTGCTTCATTTGAATTTAAACCTTAAATACAAACAGGTAAGATTTATATTGGAGTGTCATGTTTCACAATTTTCACGTTTGCCGGGCGAATGCTTAATATCGCCATACAAAAACATTGAATTGAATAAATGGGTAAAGCCTGACCAGTAATATATGATTACGCGGCCATATTGCGGAATTTGTTTGGAACTAAATTTTTCATACTAAACTGAACTGTCACCCTATACATGAGAATAAAAACGCCCTCTTGACAATGATCATATATTTCTGGCTGGGCTTTAAAATTGTACAGTATTTTGCTATCATTAATACCCAGTTAATACGAATTTTTGTAAAAAACTTTAAAAAAAGATGAATTTTAATAGAAAAATCCAAGAATCTTATGTAGTCTCAAGTTTAATAATTTGATAAAGAACGTTTCTTCAAAGAAATTACTGTTTGTAGGTTTGTAGTAATAGGTTTTAGAATTTGTGTGTTTGTGAACATTCCCGTCCCGGTAGTTGTTGTTACCACGGCTTGTTGTTATTATTGGAGTTTTTAATGTTTGTATGTGATTTTACTTAGTTTTGTGCAATTTATAAAGTTACTAAACCAGTGATATTTTGTATTTTGTGTGTATAATAGTGTGATGATTCTTAACTAAATCAACCATTTCACACTCCATAATCCATATAACGTTTCACTCCCTATATTGTCGAATTTTTTTGGCTTAAGTTGCTTTATAAATGTGCGGACCCTTGAGTGTTGTTATATAGGGTTTACATTAAACTGTACTTTGAAGTTGTCTTCTGCTGAGAGCATTTTGAATGTGAATTATTGAAGTGTACCTACTTGTACTTAAGCTATATATTTAATTCAATTGGCTTTTACAAGTTGTGCCTACCATTAAATTATTGTTTAAATTACACATGACAAAATTAAAAAGGGAAGACAAGCATTGAATTTATCTTATATTGACTGCAAGTGGTTATTAGAAGACCATATTTATCAGAATCGTACTAATGTCACTGAATTGATCTATGTTGTTTTAAGCTGGCTCCTATGTGTCCCAAATCTAATATAATTTGCTCGAAGTTGGCTATTGAATGTGTTTAGTCAACTAATAGATTTCTATTAAATGAACTCTTAACTTGAATTAAATCTAAGTGGGCTCTATTATTTATAAGTCAACTCTAAGTCGACCCTAAGTTAGTTTAAATCAATTGTTATTGTTAGTCGAGTCTACCATTTATAAGTCGACTCTATTATTTATAAAACGACTCTAAGTTGACTCTAAGTTAGTTTAAATTAGTTCTAAGTTAGTGTAAGTCGACTCCATCACTTCTAAGTCGACTCTATCACTACTAAGTCGACTCTGTCAATTATAAATTGAGTCTATGTTGACTCGAAGTTAGTTCAAATCCACTCTAAGGTTAGAGTAAGTTGTTTCTATCACTTCTAAGTGACTCTATAATTTCTAAGTCAAGGCTAGTATTTCTAATTCAACTCTAAATGAGTATACTCGACTCTTAACTTATTATATATTCTCTAAGTTGGATCTATAATTTCGAAGTCAGTTCTAAATTAGTCCAAATTGACCAGTAAAAAGCCTAAACCGATTCTATAATTATTATGTCGTCTCTATCGTTTCTAAGTCAACTTTAAACTAGCATAAGTTGACTATAAGTTGGTCTAAACTATCTTCAAGTTGGTATAAGTTGACTCTATAATGTCTTTATCAACTCTAAATTAAACTAAGTCGATTAAAATAAGTCTAAGTCAATTTAAAATTGCACTAAAATGACCTTAAGTTGGTTCACGTTTCTAAATTGACACTTTACTAGTTTAAGAGGACTTTAGTTACGTTTTGGCCAACTCTAAGTTGATCTAACTCGAGTCTAAGTTTTTATATCGACTTCAAATTCTTCTATACAGCAAAGCTTAGAGAGAGAGATGTATACTTTAATGGAGCTATGTATGTTTCATAACAATATCAGGCTAGGTGTGCCTGAGCGGAGCTAAGTATGTATGTTCCATAACAATATCAGGCCAGGTGTGTCTGAGCGGAGCTATGTATGTTCCATAACAGTATCAGGCTAGGTGTGTCAGAGCGGAGCTATGTATGTTCCATAACAGTATCAGACCAGGTGTGTCTGAGCGGGTTATGTATGTTCCATAACAGTATCAGGCCAGATGTGTCTGAGCGGAGCTATGTATGTTCCATAACAGTATCAGGCTAGGTGTGTCAGAGCGGAGCTATGTATGTTCCATAACAGTATCAGGCCAGGTGTGTCTGAGCGGGTTATGTATGTTCCATAACAGTATCAGGCCAGATGTGTCTGAGCGGAGCTATGTATGTTCCATAACAGTATCAGGCTAGGTGTGTCAGAGCGGAGCTATGTATGTTCCATAACAGTATCAGGCCAGGTGTGTCTGAGCGGGTTATGTATGTTCCATAACAGTATCAGGCCAGGTGTGTCTGAGCGGAGCTATGTATGTTCCATAACAGTATCAGTCCAGGTGTGTCTGAACGGAGCTATGTATGTTCCATAACAGTATCAGGCCAGGTGTGTCTGAGCGGGTTATGTATGTTCCATAACAGTATCAGGCCAGAAGTGTCTGAGCGGAGCTATGTATGTTCCATAACAGTATCAGGCTAGGTGTGTCAGAGCGGAGCTATGTATGTTCCATAACAGTATCAGGCCAGGTGTGTCAGAGCGGAGCTATGTATGTTCCATAACAGTATCAGGCCAGGTGTGTCTGAGCGGGTTATGTATGTTCCATAACAGTATCAGGCCAGATGTGTCTGAGCGGGTTATGTATGTTCCATAACAGTATCAGGCCAGGTGTGTCTGAGCGGAGCTATGTATGTTCCATAACAGTATCAGTCCAGGTGTGTCTGAACGGAGCTATGTATGTTCCATAACAGTATCAGGCCAGGTGTGTCTGAGCGGGTTATGTATGTTCCATAACAGTATCAGGCCAGATGTGTCTGAGCGGAGCTATGTATGTTCCATAACAGTATCAGGCTAGGTGTGTCAGAGCGGAGCTATGTATGTTCCATAACAGTATCAGGCCAGGTGTGTCAGAGCGGAGCTATGTATGTTCCATAACAGTATCAGGCTAGGTGTGTCAGAGCGGAGCTATGTATGTTCCATAACAGTATCAGGCCAGGTGTGTCTGAGTGGGTTATGTATGTTCCATAACAGTATCAGGCCAGGTGTGTCTGAGCGGAGCTATGTATGTTCCATAACAGTATCAGTCCATGTGTGTCTGAACGCAGCTAAGTATGTTAAGTATTTATTGTATTGGGCCATGTGTGCATTATCGGAACTGTAATTATGTGTATTATTGTTGTATTTTTAATATTTTACTTAATTGGAATCCAATGGATACCGAGTTACTACTACCTAATTACTACCCTTTTGACATGTATTTTTTTCAAATTGTATGAATACGAATATGTATGTCACGTAATTGTGCTATGTATGTCTGGTGGGGCTATGTATGTTCCAAAACTGTAGGGGGACCATGTGTGTCTTATTGGAGTCACGTATGCTGCACGTAATTAGTGACGTATGACTCACGATAGAGCGAGCCATAAATATCCAATATAACTTTTAAAAAATGTAATTCGTAGTTATCCATCATTTGATTAATGTTGTTCACATATTCAAGTAGAATTTATTTATTCCTTTTTTTCCGAGGCAATGGAGAATGATGATGAGTAAGAGGGAACGAATCGTGAAATAGGGACGTGACGACCCGGCGTCTTTCTTGACAGTCAAACTCAGTCGCAAAGCTGGTAAGGATGTCGCTGCAGCATGCAGCAGGGTTATGGAAGAAATTCCACCAAAAGCAGCGCCGGCTGAATCGCAGCGCCACCGGCTTCAGTAGACTGTAGCAGCCCGATCTCGTAACATTACCGACAGGACCAGAGACGTCAGAAGGCTGTACAGTAGATGAGGTACTGAAGCTTGTGTCTACTTTTGACAGTGAAAAAGTGAAATTACATCAGTTGAGTAATAATCTTGTTAATAACGTAATACCAGATTTTGATCTATCTATTAACTGTTGCAAATAATATTGAGAGTTGGCGGCGAAAGGTTAATGAATGTTCTAGTATAATGAATGGAACCAAAGGCAGACTTTTCTCTTCAGACATTGTCTGGTCTTGCGAAAAAGTGGTTCGAAGCATTGCCGTCAATTAATTATAACTGGCATGAGTGGCAAGCAAAACTTCGAAAAGAATTTCCAAGTGAGCAAGATTATGGTCGGCTTCTGGCGGAAATGCTTGCGCGCACCACGCAATTTAACGGGAATTTACGGGAATATTTTTACAATAAACAACGCTGTCGACTGTGTTATACGTGGTATTCTAGACAAATCTGTTAGAAATGGCGCGCAAGCATTAAACTGTAAGGAACCAGAGGATCTCCTGATTTTTCTCAACTCTCGGGGAACCACTGATTTATCGTACGTTAAAAAGCAAACTTAGCAAAGTGAAAACGTACAGCATATTTTTTCTATCAATAACACGTCAAAACTAAACGTATTATGTTGGCGTAGTATGTTTTAATTGCCACGCGAAGGGCGAAGGTATACACTTTTCATAAATGCCCAAATCCCTTAATTAAATGTCGAAATGGCATAATTTGGCAGAGTGTAAGTTTACTCCCTTGACTTATTAATATTGATCGTTGGCTTTTGAATATACAAATTACAGATCCTGAATCATTTGGTACATTACTATTTACTTCACTAATGTATTTGTAAAATCTGGGAAGGACATAAAACCAAAGCTACTTTTATGTTCTTAGGAAAAGAAAGCATATTTTAGATCACCTTTTTGAATTTATTCTGATCAAGAGACCACATACACTTCAGGTACTTTAAAAAAGTTTTGTGACCTTAAGCATAAATGATTTGCAGCAACAGGAACAAATTGATTATTTTCGTAGATGTAACAAAAAAAGTAAGTCGTTTGAGACTGTTGTTGCCGCGGATCGAATACAACCCTGGATAAAGACTAAGCCCACAAAACAAATACTATGAGGTGTGTGTAGTAGTGTAAGATATAGATATACATAAGTTGACGATGTACGTTGGGTTAGTTACAATACAGACGCTCGCGAGTAAGCACTTGTGTTTGATTACACCTCTCAGTCCCATACATGCCACATGGCGACCGTGACCTCGAGCGCGGGCTCCGCCGGCCCGCACGATGTAGTGTCAATGTTTTCGCCGCCTCAGTGTTAGCGTGATTATTACAATATGGACTGCGTAAGCGACAGTACTGCAAACTATTAATACGATTACGGACAATTTTCGTGTAGAAAAAATACAGTAACTCAGGCGTGATGGGGCAAGGATACAGCAAACAGGAGGAGAAAGAGGTTGTGATCACCCAGAATGCGGTTGGATCGAATGATGCGACGGGCACGAGCGAGCATCACACAAAGGTCAATAACATCCTTATAAGCGTTCTTTTCGTCGTACTCGCCCTCATCGGTTGCTGCGTCCTGTACAAGTTTTTCAAGAAGGCACAGCAAAAATACATACACAAAGAAGTCAGGAGAGAAGTTTGGGCACGATTGCAAGCTAGGCTGTCCACGAGGAAGTCAGTTCCGGCCAAGGACGACGAGGAGGAAGGCGCATAAGCGGTGGATGAAAGCGCGACGTTTTACGTATAGTGTGTGTGTGAAGTGAAAAGTGTCGGGAGTGAAAAGCGTCGGAAATGTTAAGGGTATGAATTTAGAATTACAGACTATATATAATAAGTTAGAAAATATACGCATATACCTACGAAAATTAGGCGAGGCAAGAAGGCAACTAAAACAAGGTCAGGAAAAAATTGACAATGCACAGTTGATATATGAGGACTATCGATCTTTAATCTCTTCTGTTAATTTAGATGATCTGTCTGAGTCCGAGGAGTGTTATATTTTAGAATTATTATGTGAAAAAATAGATAAAGCTTATAGTAAAATTTTACAATATAAAGTCTTAGAGTGTGTAACCGAAAAACCAATTAAAATGGAGAAAAAATTCGAAATAAAAGAAGCGAACAGCTTAATACCTATTTTGGACGGCAAGGAAGAGACCGTGGAAAAAATGATCTCCGGTATTGAAATGCTAGACAGTATATTGAACGAAAGTTGCGAGAAAAAATTACTAATTTCATTTGTCCTTAAAACACGAATTAATAAAATTGCGCAACTCAAACTTAAATCGAGTTATTAAACTGTTGTCGAATTAGTGACTGATCTACAAAAATATTTGTTGCCGAAGAAATCCGCAGTCTCTTTACTTGAACAATTAAATAACATAACACAGCGCGATATGTCTATTACTCAATATGGTGATAAGATCGAGGAGTTGTTCATTGGCCTAACGATAGCGTAAGCCGACGGGAAGCCCGAGGCGCGCGATGTCCTTAGACCAATCAACGAGTCCTTAGCTATAAAGAAAATCACGGACGGTTTGAGGAACCGCCGTCTTAGTACCATTTTAGCTGCCCGAGAATACACAGAATTAAAAGAAGCTGTCAGAGCTGCCCAAGACGAGGAGCTGGCGCGACCCCAGCCCGAGCCAGTAGTCATGAACATGAACTACGGCTACAGAAGAGGTTTCCAGCAGCCACAGCGCTACGGCTGGCGTGGGCGCGGGCCCACCAGCTACCAACCCAATCGAGCCAGAGCCTACCACAGCCCATGGATACCACGCTATCCCACTAATAGAGGTACTGTACCTAGTAATAATTTTCACAGGGGCCGTGGACAACGTACGAATTTTAGGGGACATCTCAGTACTCGCAGGAGTCGTGGACGCCGCGGAAACGTGTATACATATACACACGAGCCGCAGACCCCTCACAGTTCGACAAGTGACGAGACAGACAGAGTTCAGTTTTTTCGAGCATAAAGTTTTAACTATATGTGACGGATTAGACTATGTAAATTTTACTGTAGGTGGAAAAAAGCTTATTCTTATGATTGACAATGGAGCAAGTATATCAATTTTACAACAAAGTAACGGTTCCCACAGAATCGCAGATATATGAGAAGGGTACTATTATATCAGGAGTAGGTGAATTAATCGACATTCATGCCAATATCATTTCTTCCTATTCGCAATTCTACACAGTCTAAATTCCTCACAGTAAGTATTTAACCACATTCGCTATTGTGCACAGTCATTATTTGTGTACAGTAGCGATTCAGCCTTTTCGCAATTCTGCACAATCTGAATTCTACACAACGGCATTTCACCACAGTCGCTACTGTGCACAGTCATTATTTGTGCACATTAGCGATTCAGCCTTTTCGCAATTCTGCACAATCTGAATTCTACACAACGGCATTTCACCACAGTCGCTACTGTGCACAGTCATTATTTGTGCACATTAGCGATTCTCCCTGTTCGCAATCTCGCACAATCTTAATTCTACGCAATATCATTTTCTCAAGCATGCAATGAAATATTGTCATTCTGTTCGGTATTTTAGGCTTCAAACATTTCGTTTCGGGCGGAGCACATCCAAGAAGCCGGCAATTAAATTAAAGGCCTAGGCCGACTAAGTACTATTTTTTAATTTTCATTTCACAGATATAGGAACACAGCATCATGACATTCAGAAATGAAAAAAATAATTGAAAACAATATTTCTTATTTAATAGTTGTTTTTAATTTCATTGCTAGTTTGAGAGAAGCACTATACATACCTAGGCGTGAAAAAAGGTTGCCTGCCTCATAACTATATGCATTCGGCCGGCAACCCCTTTCATCCCGGCCTCTGTAATAATGTTCTATTAATAGAATTTATACTATATTTTTTAGCTTTTAGTCGTCTTTTCATTATCCTAATAAATAAATAATGATATTATTATCACATGATATTGCGTAGAATTAAGATTGTGCGAGATTGCGAACAGGGAGAATCACTAATGTGCACAAATAATGACTGTGCACAGTAGCGACTGTGGTGAAATGCCGTTGTGTAGAATTCAGATTGTGCAGAATTGCGAAAAGGCTGAATCGCTAATGTGCACAAATAATGACTGTGCACAGTAGCGACTGTGGTGAAATGCCGTTGTGTAGAATTCAGATTGTGCAGAATTGCGAAAAGGCTGAATCGCTACTGTACACAAATAATGACTGTGCACAATAGCGAATGTGGTTAAATACTTACTGTGAGGAATTTAGACTGTGTAGAATTGCGAATAGGAAGAAATGATATTGGCATGAATGTCGATTAATTCATAGGTTGAATTTAGGTTTCACGTTTTGCAAGATCAGGATATGCCGTGTCATGCGGACGGAGTACTTGGCTTAGACTCCATGCGAACTTATAATGCGATCATAGACTTAACAAAGGACGAGCTTACTTTGCATTATGGAAATCAAAGGTGTATGTTACGAATACAAAGAAGTAATGAAAACGAAACTTGTTTATCTTTGCCAGCGAGAAGTGAGTCTATACATTTAATTAAAGTAAAATCATTCGATTTAGGAAAGGATTACGTTATAAACTCCGAAAAATTGGCCGAAAATGTATTCTTGGCGGGAAGTATAAGTAGAGTTAAGCAAAGTAGAATACCAGTGCGAATTTTAAATACAAGTGACGAAAACATAAAATTACCTATTTTTGAACCTACTTTAGATAATTTGAGTGATTATAACATTTGCAACTTTCAAAAATGCGACAACGGAGTAGAAAGGGTTAAAAGGTTATTGTCGTCTTTGAAGTTAAATCATTTAAATGACGAAGAGAGAAAACTTATAGAGTCAATATGTGCCAAATACGCCGATGTTTTTTATTTAGACGGGGATAAATTAGGAACTACGAATGTATCGACCCAAAGTATCACTGTGAAACCGGACACGAAACCCATATATACGAAACCGTATAGGTTGCCAGCGTCGATGAAATCGGAGGTTAATAGGCAGGTCGATCAAATGATTAAAGACGATATAATTGAAGAATCTAAAAGCGATTGGAATAGTCCGATACTATTAGTACCAAAAAAGTCTGACAACAATACAAAGAAATGGCGTTTAGTCATCGACTACCGAAAAGTAAACAATGTTATCCAGGACGATAAATTTCCACTGCCAAATATTACCGATATTTTAGATTCTCTGTCAGGTGCAATATATTTTAGCCATCTTGATTTACAGCAGTCTTATTATCAAACAGCATTGGACGGAGACAGTAGGAATATAACTTCGTTTTCATCAGGTCAAGGTCAATTCCGTATGAAAAGGCTCCCAATGAGCCTCAAAATCAGCGCCAGTGCATTTTCCCGGGTAATGTCAATAGCAATGTCCGGACTTTCGTACGAAAAGTGTTTTATTTACATGGACGATCTAGTTGTTTTCGGCAGAAACATGGACCAACACAATAGAAACTTAATCGACGTATTAGAAAGATTACGTAAGGTCAACTTGAGAGTAAACCCCCAAAAATGCGATTTTCTGAAAAAAACAACTACTTTATTTAGGGCATGTAGTATCAGCGGAAGGCGTGTTACCAGATCCGCAAAAAACTAAAGTTTTAGAGAATTACCCAACACCAACAAACAGTGATGAAGTTAGGAGATTCGTAGCCTTTTGCAACTACTATAGGAAATTTATTCCAAATTTCGCAGAAATAACATTACCATTGAACAAATTATGTAGGAAAAATATACCATTTCAATGGACAGAGGAATGCCAAAATTCGTTTAATAAATTAAAAGAGAAACTTATTACTCCCCCAATCTTACAATACCCAGATTTTTCATCAGAAAATGAGTACATTTTGAAAACAGATGCATCCTCAAGGTCAATCGGTTCGGTACTATGTAACAAAGATCAGAGACCTATAGCTTATGCTAGTAGACCCTTGAATAAAGCCGAGTTAAATTACCCTGTCATTCAAAAGGAGCTTTTAGCAATCGTCTGGAGTGTACGCTATTTTAGACCTTATTTATTTGGAAAACAGTTCACAATAATGACGGACCACAGACCACTCTTATACCTTTTCAGCATGAAAGATCCGTCTAGTAGATTAATTAAATTTAGATTGCAATTAGAGGAATATGACTATAAAATAGTATACATAAAAGGAAGTTCGAACGTAGTGGCAGACGCGTTAAGTAGAATTTCAATTTCGTCCGACGAATTAAAAAGTATGAGCGAACAAGTTACAGTTATGACAAGGAAACAGAGTAAGAAGTTGAGGCAAGAGGAGGAGTTGTGTGACGAGAGTGTAGGAGATCTTAGTATACCCGAGAATTCAAGGTCTGAACAGCCGAGAATTGCGGAAATATTAAGAAAACCTAATGACTCAATAGAAATGTTGTTTGAATCAGAACACGAGTTAAGAAAATTAAGAAAAAATAAGTTAATAACTAGAGAAAAAGATTGTTTCGCGTACGCAAGGGATAAAAAACATCTCTACATAAACCTTAACTATATGTCTCATTTCACGCGAGCCGTATTTGTGAATATGTTGAGTGATTTCTGTAGAAATATAAATATAGACGAGTTATGTATGATAAAAATGATAAAAACGCGTTATTTATAAAAACATTGTTAAATGAAATAAAAACGATGAAAGACTGGTCCGGACCGCGAATAATAATCCTAGGAAATATAATCCGAATAGATGACAAAGACGAGAGACGAGTTATCATTAACGACTATAATTTACTACCAACCAGCGGACATGCCGGCGTTCGCCGAATGGTTAGTAACATCAAGTCTAAATATTATTGGTCAACTTTAGAGAGTGACGTCAGAGACTTCGTGAAAAAATGCAGTAAATGTCAAGTAACAAAGTACTCTAAAAATATACGACAACCTATGGTTATCACGACAACAGCGTCGTCAGCATTCGAGAAAATATACCTCGACTTGCTTGGATCGCTAGACACCGATACGGAAGGTAATAAGTACATCCTAACGTTACAATGCGAGCTAACGAAATATATTGAAGCTTACCCATTGCAACGCAAGGATGCGATTAGCGTAGCAAAAACTCTAGTTAGTAATTTTATATTAAGATACGGTATTCCAGGTATGATATCAACGGACCGAGGTACCGAGTTTATGTCATCCACTATGGAAGAAGTATGTAAGTTATTAAAAATAAATAAGATTAATTCGACCGCTTATCACCACCAATCGATAGGTGCTTTGGAAAATATGCACAAACATTTAGCCGCTTTTATGAGAATTCAGTGCGATGGTCACCCGGACACATGGAGCGATTGGCTACCGTTCTGGTGCTTTGCATACAATACAACAGTACATTCAATTACAAAGTATACCCCATTTGAATTGGTTTTCGGAAAGAAATGTCAAATCCCTAGTAATCTGATTAAAACTGTACAACCACTGTATAATCCCGATAATTATGCTCTAGAATTAAAATACAGACTACAAATAGCTCATAAGGATGCCAAGTAAAATTTGTTAAAATCTAAGGAATTACGAAAAAAATATTATGATAAGTTATCTAACTCAGTGACTTATAAAAAGGATGATCTAGTTTTGATTAAGTCAGAAACTGGAAAAAAATTTGATAATCTTTTTAAAGGACCTTTTAAAGTGATTGAGGACGATGGAGTAAATGTTAAGTTAGAAATAGATGGTAAGATCGATCTTGTTCATAAAAATAGGACTAAGATTTTTAATCAGTGACTCATGTGTTACTGCTTTTTTTTTTTTGTCATGTTGTGTTAACATTAATAGTTTGACTTTATGTAAACATATTTCATAATTGTGTTTTGTTGTACTATCGATATGTTTAGATTTCTTTAAATAAAACAAAAATGTTTGATAGTATATACATAGTTTTATATAAAAAAAAAATGATTTTACATCAATTTTTTTTTCTCAACAACCCCTCAGATGAGGTGTGTGTAGTAGTGTAAGATATAGATATACATAAGTTGACGATGTACGTTGGGTTAGTTACAATACAGACGCTCGCTAGTAAGCACTTGTGTTTGATTACACCTCTCCGTCCCATACATGCCACAACTACAAGTCTAGTAATAGATTCCCTTAAGGAGTTGTCAGATAAGATAAGATAAGATATTTTATTGTCGACATTTTATAAAACTAATTAATACTTTCAGGCAATTGATTGTATATTTTTATTCCATTAACATAAGTTCTTTTTTAGAATGTAACTTGAAGGGCGAACTGTGCATATATCATATCTGTATTGAGAACGTATATTTTCCTCAGAATTACATTAAAAAAAAAAAAGATGTTGTTGTGTTCTTTAACAAATTTGTACAGTACAGTTATTTGTACAGTCAACATCAATAACGGATGAAACAATGATCTAAAAGTATCTGATATTCCGGATAACTTTTCCAAATATAGATAATTCTCTAAAATTTATCCACAAAAGTATATCTTTTACAGTCTAAACTGTTCTACATATAAAACCATCACTTTTTGTTAAGCTGTTACAGAATGGTAGACACTTTTGAAACCTTGTTTGATCCGCTACTTTTGATGCTGACTGTACAACAAGAGAGCAAAGTTTGATATTTCTTCGAGTGCTTGTTTTGAGTCCCGTGCAAGCGAATGATTATATAATAGATCTAATCTAATCTAGATCTAATTTAGAATCTTGAGCGTAGTAAGGGACTCAAAAGCGCACGAGATGTAAATAACTTTGATCTCGTGTAGTACACAAAATTTTTCACGTCAGTCAGCCATCAAAAAAGACAACCTGAAAAAATGTTGGCCCCGCACGTTGAAATGACATTTGAATCTAAAGGTCACTTGAATGTTATTTTGTCTCACTCGGTGAGCAAAATGCGGTTTTGCTCACTGTTTTTAAGCAGCAAATTACCCTTGTTCGAGCTGCTGACGTGAAAAATACATTTCCAATATATATACATGGCAAGGTCAGATTTAGTGTATAAAAAAAGGTCTAAGCGATTCCATTGTTTTTATTTCGCAGACATTTTTTTTGGAGAGCAAAGGTTGTTTGGACATTTACTGAGTTACTCCAGAATATGATGCCACAGGTTAATAATGGATAAAAATTACCGTAATATGCTTGTTTGGCAACGTCTGTTGATATTATGTTGGTTTTTTTTCCGATATATAATTTCCAATTTAGATTACCATCTATAGTTATTCCTAGAAAATTAGTACTCTCTACTTGCTCAATTGTTTTATTGTCAATGGTAATGTATATACTTTGCAACACCTGCTTGGAGTTAGTAAATGTGTAATTTTAAATTTAAAGCTGATAACCAATGTATAACTAATCTCAGAGTCCTATATATTTCGTTACTAATATCACAGTATTGTCAGATATAAATATTGTAGCGTCATCTGTGAATATAACACATAAGTGGTCCATTATTAGAGGAAACTCGTTTACGTAAACTAAAAACAATAATGGGCCCAGGACGCTTCCTTGTGGCACACTCTGAGGATTATGTTCGTAATTAGACTGTACTCTTGTAACTGTTTTCGTTGTTTATCATATAAGTCCAGTACAATAACTTGTGTCCTATCCATAACGTAAGTAAGTTTTAAAACAGGCCCTCGAATGCCCACATGGTCTTAATAGTACTTTGTGTTGTGACAAACATAGTCGAAAGCCTTGAATGGCTATAAAGAGCACAATAGACGTCGTTTTTTTACGTATAACTGCCCATAATTGCCGCAAAATGTAAATATGGCTAATGTAGTATTCTTTATTTTTTGAACCCTAGCTGATTTTTATTTAAAATATTATATTTTTTAATGAATGACAGTATTCTGCTTAAGATAACTTTTTCAAATATTTTAGAAATTTTGGGCAATAATGGAACAGGTTTATAATTATTCACATCTTGTTTAGAACCTTTTTTGTGCAAGGGTTTTATTAGCGTCTTTTTTTTTAATCATCATGAATAACTCCACTTTCCAAAGTTAAGTTTATAATATGAACCAAGGGTCGCGCAATATATTAGACACTTGCTTTAATTAACCTTATTGGAATTTGGTCATATCCCGTATTTTTTTAATTCTTTAACTGCCTTCTAATATTTATTATTTCTTGGACGGTCGCTGGAGTCATAAAATGCTCGTAAAACATGGTTCAGTGATTGATCTGCTAATTTGCGCTTTATTCGAGGTATGATTATTGTTATTAATGAAATGATGATTAAATGTGTTTGCAATTTCGATAAGTTCATTTATTACAATGTTGTCTTTAAATGGATTCTACTGCTTCTTTTATAGTGCTTACTTAAGTTGTGTTATTTTTTATAATTTTCCATGTTGCTTTGCTTTTGTTTTCACTCTGATAAAATTTATACTTGTATTGCATTTAGATTACCTTGGTACTGCTTTCAAGACCTGGCAGTATTTTTTTGTACTTATTTTTAATTGTATCGCTATTAGACTGCATTGTCTGTAAATATAATTGCCTTTTGCGTTTACTAGCTCTTACTATTGCTCTTGTTTTCATTTTAGTTTACTTTTGTGTGTCACCCTATTTTTTGCATTATATGCAAAGATCATAAATGAGAGTAAACCTATCAATGAAAGCTCTATATCGATTATCGTCGTGCGTCAGATTATGACAGTGACGATATTTTTTCTATATCTAAACAACAACAAAAGTGTTAAACGAGTCTCACAGGAGATTTAAATTATAGACCGAATGTGATGATTATTGTTTAATGTGTCTTATCTCCTATTCCTTGTATTTTGTTTGTAGTAAAATGTTAATTAAGATTTTAGCAGACATGTAACTGTTTTTATTTTAATTGTCATTATAACTTTTCTACAATATGTTCAGAAACGATAAGATAATCGTCTAAACCTGTATCTGTGGTAACGTCTTAATGTTTACGTTAAAAAAAAACGATAACTAATACTTTAATTACATTCAAATTTAGAGCAACTCTTATAAACAAAGCTATTTGATTTGATCTCTATTTTAATGTAAGTCGAGGTGACGTTTTATTTTAAATGAAGTTCAATTACAAACAGTATTCGAATTTAATTTTAACCAGCAGTCACACAATAGACTACCTATTATTAGATTTCCTTCACGAGTAATGAGCTAATGCACCGGAAGTTGCACTTGTACGGATGGCCGGATGTGATGATTCTTAACTAAATCAGGCTAAATTCGTTGACATGGCGGGTAATAATTTTAATAAAATGTCGCTTGATGATTTGTAGTACCGTTTATGTCAGTTTTAATACCCTTTGTAATAAATATGTGCAGTTAGAATGAAGTATTTTGTAAAAAAAAAGGTTTTAACAAATTAAAAATGTTGAACTTGTATGATGTTTAAGATGGCAACACTGCTATATAAGGTGGATTATGGACGCTAGAATAGGTGGAATGTCAGCGATAAACGAGAAAACCCTTGTTAGATATATTTGTTAACTTGACATTATGGTAACCACGAATAATTGTAAGAAATTGTAATACTTACCTGATAACAACTTAAAATAAAAGGGTTTGAAATTTTAAACAGAGTTTGGATTTATGAAAATAGTATGGTAAAGGTGGTTATACATTAACTGCAAAAGGTCGCGCCCAAGGACACACCTAGCGCACCCTTCACTTTTATCATGAAAACAAAAAGTACTTAATGTTAAGGTGTTTTTCTTTGTTGCGAGTTGCCTAGCTTGAATTTTCACGCGCCGCTACTGACACACATAATATATAAATATTTAATGAAAGTGACTTGTTATACTTACACTTTTTTTGTCTCTGGACAGTAATTAAAAAGGTTAGTAGTTCTGTTTGTGTTTTCTGGGAACGGTGCATAGCCGGTTGGCTCGCGGCACTGGAATCTTAAGTCCATACAAATAGTGTCAAGACGTACAATGTGACGATTACGACCTTCAGTGTAGTTTTTACAAACCACATCAGGGCTGAAACACATAAAATAATATATTTTTAAAAGACCAAGTAAATAATGGAAAACAACCAGCCTAGAGCATATCGGGCCATGCTGTTCGGTTAGTTACCCGCATATCGGTTCAGTTAGTTACCCTCCTATCGCAACAGGCAGACTTAAAAGTAGGCTTTTTGTAGATACTATAAATGATTAATAATCATATTCTACCGCATAGATTTATAATTAGCATAGATGCCTAATCTGTACATCCCTAGTGAAGCCATTTCGAATACGACATTATGTCGCACTCGTGTCATCGTATCCGAACGGCCTCCCGGTTATGAATTAAAAATACAAGAAAGATGGTTGTTTATGCGGTGAATGGGTGTCACAAGACTGTGGGATCAGTGAATAAAAACAAACCGCCACATATAACATTTCACGCGTAAGTATAGAGTTTGATGTGATATTTTTACGTAATTGTAAAAACAAAAATCCAAATTTTTGTCAGTCGCCATTACTTATAAATGTTGTCAGGTGATATGAATCTTTTTTCCTCCAAATGAGGCATGACGATTACATTGATAAACTTAAAGTTCCTTTGTATGACTATAGAAAATTATATTCTTTTTTAGTTTTTCTTTCTTTTATTTCAAATTATGTTTTGTCTTTTATAACATTACAGTTTAAATTCATATTTTTATTATGTGTAATATTCGTTTTAGATTTCCGACTGATCCGCTTCTATCTGCAAGATGGACGGAAAGTTTCAGCTACAGGGGGCCTACCGCGAAAACCGAAATTCGCAAATTGCGGGGATCTTTCTCTTTTACTCTCACTAAGACGTAATTAGAGTGACAGAAAAATGCCCGCAATTGACGAACTTCTATTTTCGCGGTAATGGCCCAGTTCCAGGGCTATTGATATGTTGCAAACAGAATTTTAACGTCACTCTTTGTAAATAGGCTCATAAAATTATTGTTATTATTTTGTGCATATTTGTAAAATAAAAAATCCACATTTATTTATTTAAACCTTATTTCACAAAATACAGAAATGCAAAGTCCCGAAAAGAAACCTTGAAAGCTTTTCCTACAAATTTAATATCTACATACACACTTCCAAATGATTGATAGCCAAGTATAAGGATGTGGTTAAAATCCCTCTACTTTGAGGGGAATAAATGAACACTGGCAACCCATTTTTGTATATACGTGTGTCGCTGAGCGTAAGATACGAGCGTCGAACGCACACATCGATCGTGTTTCGGCTTCACTTTTGGCAGATTAGCCTTATAAGGACTAACTGTCTATGTGTCAGTGTATGGTCAGTGTTCTACCACTTATCTACCATATGAAAGCCCGGGTGACGGGAGCAAAAATGCACTTTTCCTAGTGCTATCGACATCCATACGAAATTTTTTTGAATCAGAAATTTATTGATCAAACTCATTATCTTACATGCCAGGTGTCTTACATACTTACACAATATTACATCAGGTACCTAGGTAAGCTTACATTATAAAATATATTATTTCGGTTAACTAATTACATACAATATCATCATACTCACGGGAATGATCGTAATAGTAAAATAAGAGTGACATATCTAAATACATACTTTTATCATAACTTACAAACCTCTTTATCATATTTGCTTATCGCAATTGTAAACAACCGCTATCTGACATTGACTCAAGTCAATCAATGCCAATCTTAGAAATTATATACTACGAATTAATTTACTATCATTAATTCATTAACATTATCCAGTCGACATGCTACGCAAGAAGAAACTACGTACTTGGATAACCGATTACGCGGAATATATAGAAGATCGAGGTGAAAATCCATTTCAGGACCATTCTAAATCTACTGTAGTAATCGGGGCAAATTTAAATAATTCATAGTAGTGTGTACTACGCAGTTCCACTTCTTTCCCAGATATCAAATTATTTTAGGTTGAAACGCCAACGTTTTTCTTCAACACATCCTGATATTTATTGTGAATAACTTTACCTTGAGGATGTAAACGTAATCTTGACAAGTGCACTTTCAACTTTTGGACGATATTTAAACTGATTGACTTGAGTCAATGTCAGATAGCGGTTGTTTATAAATCCGATAAGCAAATACGATATGAAAAAGGTTTGTAAGTTATGAGAAAAGTATCTATTTAAATAAAAATAAACTAGAATGTGTTTCTTTAATTGCATTTACCATGACATTAGGTGTACAACATATTATGTTGTTACTCCAGAGATGTAAAAAAATTGATATTTTGCCCAATCCCATTATAGGAGCTGTACAACTGGATACCTCCTATAATAGGTATGACAAACTTATACAATGATGCTTGTCATGCCATAATTTCATGTTTTAAGAATACATAAGTAAATTGTAGTTAACAAACATGTCAATTATTTTAAAATTTGAGGTTTGTGGTAGTATGGTATAATAGTCAGCAGCATTACTGCAGCAGTATTGCAACATCACATTACTGCTGGCCGCAATTCTGAGGCAGCAATGCAGTCTGCAGTCATGTCGCGCTGCAATACTGCTGCAGTAATGCTGGTGCAGTCTGAATACGAATGAGCCCTAATATATTAAATTGTAGAATTAAATACATTTATTTTAAATTAAAATCGATGTTCTCTATTCTCATTCTAACATTTCAGATCGTTTGGTTCGTGTACTCATGTCCCAATATAGGGGACCCATCACTGGTTCCTTTGCATTACCGGAGTTCCATCACTGGAGCTTTTCTTTTCTTCGACACGTAGCAACAAAAAAGCTACTTAATCAAATTTACATTTCTCTTGCTCAGTCGGTTCTTGCATACTGTATTCCAATCTGGGGTGGTGCCACAAAAACAAAGTTTTTGGAATTAGAAAGGGCTCAAAGAGCGTTAATCAAGGTAATGTACTTTAAGCCCTATTCATGCCCTACCAGTGAGCTCTACCAAATTTCGGAACTGCTCTCAGTTAGAAAGTTATATATAATTAATGCAGTTTTACGAAGACATAAAGAAACCATATATACACCCGAAAGTCCCGAAACAGACGAAAATAAATCTAAACGAAGAAAACCTGATGTGATAACAGCTCCTGTACCAAAATCTGTTTTTGCAAAGAGGCAGTATGTAGCTCAATCGGTTAAATTGTATAATTTTATAAATAAGTTGTTAAATATTTACCCCGTAAGCGCTAAAGAATGTTTAAATAAACTAAATATATGGATTAAAACTAAAAGCTATAATGACGTTGAAAACATATTAGTTGGAGTCGTCTAATATTAATTGTATATTACTACATCATTTAAAAAAAAACGGTTTATTCCATCAGCTAATGCATTGGTCTTCAGATTCATTTTCGCACACAAACACACACACACACACACACACACACACACACACACACACACACACACACACACACACACTTATTCCCTTGATTATTAAAACTTTATAAAAAATGTTGTCCAACAAATTGTACCTTCAAAATTATAAATCTACGCTTTCTCTATTAAGAACAGATTTTTGTTAAAAATTGTTTTATATACTTACTAAATTTCTTTCTATTTTTTAAGTTATAAAAAAAAATGTTCGTTTTAAGTCTTAAGCCTAGCTATTGTACCTATATGTAAAAATTCTGTTACCACCTACGGGAGAGCGGTGTCTCTTGACACAAGTGTCATGTACGCTTAAAAAGTGGCACCAGCCCAGTCAAAATCACGTTTGTTTGTGCTAACTCAATAAACATTTTATTATTATTTATTATTATAGCTTTGTGGTCCACGACTGGAGATAAAAATAAATAATTTTAATTTGTTGATTATGTGGAAACGAATTCCAGTATCTTTTGTACAATACGCCTGAAACATAAAAGATGGATAGAACATTCAACAAGAATTTGTACATGTATCAGGGAAATGTCACAAATGATACAAATTACGTCTTAAATGTCCCATGACTGGTGCCGTTACCCTAAATCGTTAATTTGCATTTCTCTCGCTAATAATTCCTGTTATAATGAAAATCGTGATCATACATTTTATTATAAAAATAAAACAATAAATTAGTTGTTTGTAACGTGTAATCAGTACCTAATAAAAAAAAATTAACTGCCGAAATTTGATTAGTTGTGTTAGAACATATAAACCAAACAGGTTTTAAACCCAATGTTCCTTAGCTGGAAGCTATTTTGTTTTGTCTGTGTTTCTTTATATTGTCAGTTTACAAACAAATAAATACACGTATCGTTTTGCTGTCTGCGACAATATAATGTTTTACTCTATTCAATCCTGGTAGAATTCCACTCCAAACCCAATAAGTTGACCGGTTAAGTACGTGCCTTTATTTATTTTATTTATTTTATCTTTATTTATTTATTTATTTTATAATGTTTATAACAAAATTCAGACAGCTATAAATATAGATTAAGGGCAGTCAGCTATTACGTACATCAATGGCAGTCAGCCACTTGATGGCCTCGTTGCTAAGGGTGGTCAGGTCTCCAGGAGGTCCATTGGCATAGCGCGTTATGGGAGATCCTCAATAATGCGCTGGATTGTTTGGGCAGCCTCACCGCAATTGCAAGCCGGGAACTCCACCCATTCACACCGGGGTTTGTAATGAGCACAGCGGCCATGGCCAGTGCGAAGTCTGTTAAGGTTACACCAGTGCCATCTTGGGAGGTCAGAAGTAAACCACTAATAGTTTTACTTAATAAAATAAAACCCCATTTACAATAAAAATATCTTTTAAATAATGTTTTTATTATTAAGTACTAGCTTCTGCCTGCAATCAACTTCGTCAGCGTCGAATTATGATCATCATTAATTAAAACTCTGCCCTTTATCTTTTCTCCATCTTAACTAACTCCACTCAAACTATCACCATACCAAAGATCACCCTTAGCGACGAGGCCATCAAGTGGCTGACTGCACTAAATATACATCTATAGCTGTCTGTATTCTGATAAAAAAAAATGCCATACGATTAAATAAATAAAAACCATACCAAAGAACATGGACAACTTTGTATGGATCCTGGTTTCCTGCTCCAAAAACAAACAGAAATGAGAGTTAAGTCATTAGATAGGTATTTATATGTATGTACTCGTACTTTATTTCGTTCTATGGGCGTGGACTTATTGGATCGAGCAATGGAATTCCACTTGGTGCCCATTAGAACGAAATGAAGTTCATACTTAGAAATACAATTAAAAAATTAAATACAATTAAATTATTTATAAAAAAAAAAAAAAGAAATACGTATCTAATGACCTAATTCTTAACTCTGTTGGGTCTTGGACCATGTCTTTTCATCTAAAACCGTTCAGCGGTATAAGCGTGAAGATGTAACAGACAGACATGCGGAGTTACTTTCGCATTTATAATATAATTAGGGATAGCGACTGCGCCAACTCAAACGCAGTGCATGTCCCTTGCACCAATGTTAGTACGAGGGAGATGCATTGTGAGTTAGTTTACGTAGTCGCTAGCAAATATGTCAGAGTCAAACTTATGGTAAGGATACCGGTTACTACCTCACTATTTACTTTCACGCGTTAAAGCAAACCGATATTACGTGTATCATTCCGTGTATTTATAAAGAATAGATAGTTGTCTTACTTCATGACTTCCCAGCAGTTCAATAAGTCCTTGATGCATGGCGGCAGGTATAAAGTTCCGCGATGGCGAGGCTCAAAGAAATTCGTCATTGACTGATAATTGGTTTTGCCACTAAACATATATTGTCCCGATGTCCATCCTGCCACTGCAACCAACAATGTAAGATATGTACAGCCAACACCAATGGTAAGTAGCGTTTGAAACAACGCGTCAGAAGTATCTGCCACCATGGCAGCGTATTCTGATTGTAATAACAGAGGGCCTAGTCAAGATGACAAGCGTACATCGACAAACGCCAACAAATCAAAATAAAACCGTCAAGAGCATGTCGGGCCATGCTCAGTGTAGCGTTCCGTAGTTACTCTTCCGTCACAATAAGCTAAACTGGAGCTTAAAGTATAGTAGATTGTTAACCAAGGGATGAAACGGTACCTTTCACCAGCGTTAAAGAAATAGGCAAATTTACATAATCAGTACCTAATTAAAGTAATAGACTTACTTGCAATCGGAGACTTTGCATGTCTAAAGATAAATATCCCATAGCGAAAAACATTTAGATTGCTATATAGATAAACAAAACACATATTTTAGCAAACTGCAGTAATTTTAAAATGATTTGGTTCATTAAAGCATGAAAAAGTAAAGTATAACAATAAGTCCTAGACATAATGCATCGTACATGAGTGCAATAAACAAATTTTCACGTCAGCAGCTCGAACAAGGGTAATTTGCTGCTTAAAAACAGTGAGCAAAATCGCATTTTGCTCCCCGAGTGAGACAAAATAACATTCAAGTGACTTTTGGATTCGAATGTCATTTCAACGTGCGGGGCCTAATACAAGTTCGAAATATTTGGCTTCTATTGTCTTTACCCCTTTCACGTCATTAGCAAAAAGAAAGAGACAAAAAAAGTGCATACGTAATTCAACGGTATATTGACGGTTTATAATAGACCCCCGAAATAAGTCAGACCGCATCGTTCTAAAACACTCTACGAGTCTACATTCGTAATAATTAATTAATGAAATAAAAGTTTAAAATTTAATAAAAACCATATTTTACGTATTTTATTATACAATCAAAACAATGAACTTATTCAAATTTACGCAATTGTTACGCAGTAAATAATTCTACTTAACTACTTGTAACGATCTCTACTATAGTTGACAAAAAGTAGTACCCGGAATTCGGACCGGATCTTACAAAGGTTTTTTTTTTTACAAAAAAAAGTTGTCGATTGAACTGTCAATTGATGTTCGTTAATTCATTATTTTCGTATTATTTTATTGAAATATTTATTGTGGTATAGTTTTATTGCGGTAATTAAAGATAATTGTCAGAATACCTTCAGAAAACATGAGTTAAATAGTGATCCGTCCGTCTGGATTACATTTTTTTAGGTTGTATTTTTTGATGGCTGACTGACGTGAAAATTTTTGTGTACTACACGAGATCAAAGTTATTTACATCTCGTGCGCTTTCGAGTCCCTTACTACGCTCAAGATTCTAAATTAGATTCACGAGCGTAGCGAGCGTATTATAGAATCTTTCGCTTGCACGGGACTCAAAACAAGCACTCGAAGAAATATCAAACTTTGCTCTCTTGTTGTACAAATAACTATTGTCTCTTACTTTTTAATTTTTACTCTTTCGTTCTAAAAATTGCCAATAGTCAACGGCTTTACTCATACAGCCAATGAAACTGTTTTAGACAAATTAAATAAAAATAGAATGAGTTAAATAAGCAAATTTTTTTCTTAAATTTTAGCTTATTTACATATTTTAATGTCGTAATAACGTTTAACAACTGTGAATGTACGTCTTTTTACTATGAAGGTGAAACTTTTTGCGATAACTCAAAAACAGCTAAACTTATCATGTCCGCTATAGTTTTCATTTAACGTCTTTCTATTTCCACAATTTTTTTCATATTTTTTGGACCTATGGTTCAAAAGTTAGAGGGGGGGGACACATTTTTTTTCTTTCGAAGCGATTATCTCCGAATATATTCACTTTATCAAAAAATGTTTGTTGAATACCCCTATTGGTTTTGAAAGACCTTTTTTCCAACGATACCCGACACTGTAGGGTTGAAGCAAAAAAAAATTCACCTCCACTTTACGTGTAGGGGAAGAAACCTAAAAAAAAATTAGATTTTGTGGTACGACTTTGTCGGCTTTATTGATTTATATGTCCATGCCAAATTTCATCTTTCTAGCACTTACGACCACGGAGCAAAGCCTCGGACAGACAGACAGACAGACGGGCATGCGCATGGCGAAACTATAAGGGTTCCTAGTTGACTACGGAACCCTAAAAATGTATTGGGATGACAGATGATATGAAGTAGTCCACACCACACATTACTTTATTAAGACTGTATGAGGCAATAGGGCGGCTACCGGGAAAAATCGAAATTCGTCAATTGCGGGCATTTTTCTCTGTCACTCTAATTACGTCTTACTAAGAGTAAAAGAGAAAGATCCCCGTAATTTGCGAATTTCGGTTTTCGCGGTAGGCCCCCAGGAGTGGTCATTTCTCCATACAAACGTCGTCTGTCGTTTAGCGCAGCGCCAGCGTGGCGAAAGTTGACAGTTTCCGCACGGAAAACCGAAATTGAGTTTTATTTGTAAGTAAGTTTTTTATTTTATTATTGTTTAAGAGCAGGGAGATATATAGCATAGATTGGGCCTGGTGAGCTGACTCTTTCCCCATTTTTTATAAACTTTGAAATCCTTTTGTTTTCTCTCACATTTCGTCGTTATACACACGCACATATTCATACATACATACACACATACCCTCACATAAACACTTTCACTTACATACAACTTACTGAGACCTTTTTAACTGTTTTTGTGCTTAGTTTGATAGTTAGTCATATAATAAAAAAATCTTATTTAATTTAGCTTTAACAATAATGTATTCTGTTAAAATGAGAACCGCACCATTTCGATACTTCAGCTCTGAGATTCCCACGTGACAGGCTGAGCCTAGTGTGGGGATCAATGTACTGCTGGTCTTGTAATGCCAAATTCTTGAAATAAATATATTATTCTATTCTTTATCAGACACAATTCTAGTCTCGTTTACAGACACAATTTAGTCTACTTTAAAAACGCACCGAGAAGGTAATATCATAAACAAGTCCTTTAGGTTTATAATCGCCCAAATCTAAAATAAAACCGAAATTTTAGCGTTTCTTTTTTCGTTTTTTGACAAAGTTGCGTTCGGCGCTCGAAGACACAAACTTGGGTTATTCATTGAGCCAACATCATTAACAAGTTCACAAAAAATCAGAACATCCGGATTTGACGCAGACAAATCCCATAAAAAAATCGACAATGTTACTGTATATGGATTATATCCTAAATGTCAAATAATTTATATTATCGATAAAGTTAGGGCTTACTGTTACGATATTTCGTTTGATGTTTGGTCGGATAAAAAAAACCTTAGCGCTTTTTTGAATCATTGAATAGAAATCTTAAGGCCTTTCTCGAGGGCCTGTATTGATTCGAATCCTGAGTTTTTGGCTTTTGCTCAATAGATAAAATCACGAATATAGGTCTAAAATGTACTGAAACATTTGTAACAAATTATGCACAAAAGCTAAAAATATGAAAATTACTTCTAAAAATCGGTAATACCATGATGACTTTTTTATTTATTATATTATTATTTACTTCACAGTAAATTATGAAGACACAGTTAAGATTAAAAAAAAAACATTATATCCTCGCTACCGGGCACGCAGCACGCACTTCCATCTCAGAGAGTGAGAGAAGAACACGAACTTATTGCACCTTAAGAGGCAACAGGAGTGGTCATTTCTCCATACAAACGTACTCGACTGTTTCCTCCGTGGTTTTTGAAGCTGGAGCAATGATTTTTTGAACACAGATTAATATTACCAATATCTGTGTCGGTATGTTTTGATTTTTTTTTTATATTTTTTTTTCAAAGCACTAGAGGAGGAAAGAGTCGAGTACGAAACCTCTATTATTGAGATTTTTACGGAGGATTTTTCGCCTGAGCTGCAGTTGTCCCTATCGCACTAATTTTAGGGGCGGGGTCAAGTTTTTAAATATGTACACAGACAGAAAAGTGATGGGCAATAATCGACATTTAACGTCGATAATCTAGTGATGTGAGTAGGTATCGATAAACCATAACAAAGTCGCGATTTACCTGTTAGTAGGCGAAGTAAGTGAAGTGAGTATGCACTTTGGTCTCAGGTGATACCGTTTAGCAATATTTACTTGGATTATACAAAATTCGCGGATGCACTAGCTACACGACTAACTTCTGGCTAATCCCCAAAAAAGGAGGGGAAAAGTCGGCGAGTTTTCCTAAAAAAAATCCTGTCTTTATGTGTAACTTTAGCGATAAGATATTATAAAACTTCGAATGTCGATTTTTTTTAGGAAAAAATGAGTTTTAGCCGATATAACAAAACACGTGCTCATTATTTTTTGCTGCTTTCAAACATATACTCAAGCCAGCCATTAACTAGCAAGTTGCTTGAGCATCACTTTCTATAGGAGTTAGAAGATTTAGTAACTTTTTAGTACTTTGAAGGCCATTTTCTCCTAACAGGTTGAGCTTGGGCAGCTAAAAAAAATACGTGTCCGTTATTTTAGACTACTCTATAACATATATCAAAATGAATCAAATCGGAGTCGGACAGCTGGGTACCCTTCCTTGTAAGAAGGTATATAGATGCTTCATAAAGTATAATGGCGAAAAGACGGGAGTAGAAGCAATCGATCAATATTGTTGTGAATGTGCGAATTGGTTAAGAACAGTAGGTTGTTGTTCACATGTAGCGGCAATTATATATTACTTGTCGTATGGCAGATTTTTATCCAGAATTCCGCGGCCTAGCCATAAACTCTGTGCACTGTTCAAGACCGAAGGTATAAATGTTAGTATTAATACAGACAGTGACGAGGATGAGTAATTATAAGTGTTATGTTTAGGTGTAAATTGTAGGATTTTAATAAAATGTGCTTTACTTTTTTAGTTTCTTTTGATACGTAATATTTTTTTAAGGCAGTATTGCGTGTGTCATAATAGACCTCAGCTTCGCTTCGGCCGATAATTACATGTGTTCTGAGACATTTCTTATTTTATTGGCCTCGGTATGTAATCTACTATTGCTGTACGTAAACAACTACTACGTAAACATTCCTATTATGAAATACGCAATACTGCCTTAAAAAAATATTACGTATCAAAAGAGTGTAAACAATTTTTCTGCTCGACTAGCTGCTGCTCGTTAATACCTACTAAATGGTTGTAAAAGCGGAAGTACACAATGTGTAACCTACAGACGCCTTAAGTCGAATGGCCTGCATTAGGAAGACATTTTTACCTTGTTGCCACAAATGGATTTTTATAAAAAAAATATATTTCATACAATATTGTATTGTAAATACCTAAAAATTGAGGTTGTCGCCCTCTTGTAAATAGAATAAAAAAAAATTTAAACATAAAAAAAATATTTTTTTAGGCCTTTGTAAATAAGTTAGAACCTTGATTTTTTTTTTGAAAATGTATTGCTATTAGTGCCATGTATAATCCGAATTTCAAAGAAATCTAACCATTAATGTAGCTTAGAAAAATTAAAAAAGATTTTATATATATTTTTATCCAAACCAAGGGGGATCCAGGCTTGAAATATTGTAAAATGATATCTTATAATAAGACCAATTAACGCTTCTAAGAAAGGTATACATTTCAGCCAGGGGCAGTTTCACTATAGGATTGCGGCTTAACACGCAAATATCGATAAAACACTCTGACCACACCGTTATTATATCGAATGGCAAATAGTCGTATCACAATTAGAAGTTCTTAGTCACATGGAAAGTTTTGTTCGGACGTTTTGACGGTGCCAGTGGAAGGAAACAATTCACAAAAGGCCAAAGAGGGAAATATTTCACAAAAGGATAAAGAGTATAAAAACTTACAACACAGTGTGAACAACCAGATCCCACCACTCATTCTGAAGCTGTGTACACTCTGAACGGGCTCCGAACTCTCTGAAGTTCTCACGTCGTTTTATAAGTCTTGTAACTGTGTGAGGAAAGGGGCCGGCCGCTTCTCCATACAAACGTAGTCCCCATTTTTCTCCCTTAATATTAATGTGATAGATTTTTTTGTGCAATTTGTTGTATATTAACTTCGTAGGCTATGTCTCTTCGTTTGATATTTTTTGATTATTGTATAAGTTTGGAGCGAAGTCCCTAATGTAAGGAAAATATTTGTATGGACAGGCGGTTTTAGGGCGGTCGTTCACTTTTGTCTTAATTAACTTGTTTAATGAAAAAATCTGTTTAGCGATGTTAATAGCATAACTGACTGAATAATTCAGTATTTAATAGACTTCATTATGCCCCTAGTCCACAGAGTGTTAATTAGCACATTGATAACATTTTTTCATCACACTTGGTCGAAAAAGATATTACCTATTTCATGCAGATATACTGAAGGACAGAGGCATATATTGTTCCAACGGGAGTTATGGGTTGTGAAAAAAAGCTAAAACTCCCGAGGAAGATGTAGATTTTTTTTATTGTTTCACTAATTCATACGAATCAAGTAGGTATAAATGAGTTTTACGTTTAAAATACTGACGTTTATAATTTATTTTTATCGTCTATCTTAAATAATATTTAATTTGATTAATTTAATAGCCGTTTCAAATATTTTTACAAAATTTTCAATTTCTGGTTGGCTGAATGCCGGACCTTCAATGCCTAACCTGTCAAAGAATGACAATATGGGGGACGAATTCAAAGAGCATATAATCACTACGTTCTAGACGAATTTTTGGGTAGTTGCCTTCGGAAGGTATTATTTCGCTTAAAATTTAGTTTTTTCTTCGCAAGTGTGATGAAAAACATAGCGTGGTAACTCCGGGGGTAAGAATATTGCAAACTCGAGTCTTGAGTTTTTAAAATTGGAGTTGACTTTATGAATAAATGAGTATGAGTATGAAAGCGAACGAGTTTGCTAAAAAATGTACCCACTACCATTTCCTACCACTGAAGCACTGTACCCATAGATGGTAGGATTAACTAGATGTGCTATATGCGTGCGCCCGTAAGGAACAGAACATACGCAATGCGCCAAATTAAAACATTAAACATTCCTGCAGTGGCAGCATGGTTCCATTTTTATCACTTGTCACTATGCCCGTCACTTTCGCACTTACAAACTTGTCAGAACGTAACAGACATGGTGACAAATGATAAAGAACCGACCATCTTAACCATGCTGCCACCGCTGACAACATACCAAAAACAACTTACGTAATTTGGTCGGGTTATTTGTTGTCCACTATAAGCCATATTAACATTTAGGATGGAGAAAAAAAAAATTTTTAAGAAAAAAAACCGACTTCAATGAGGGAGACCGGTGAAAGAACGATTATTGTTGATTTTAGATTTCATATGATGAAATTAAAAAGAAAGCGTCCTACGCCTAATTATGTAGAAAAGAAAAGTAACATGTTTTTTTTTGCCACTGCACCCACCTTGAAACATTTCAGATTTGCCCTATGGTTGACTGGTAAGATACCCGCAATAGGGTATTCGACTGTACCATGCATGAAATAAAGCACCAGATAATTATTAAAAAAACTAAATAGGATAGAAATATAAAAATGTGCCTTGAAAACCTAACTGCTTGGCAAAGAGAACAAATTGCAAAACGTGAACTATGCATCATCGAAGAGTTCCGTTCTGTTCATCATCAGCAGTTCCACTTCATCAAATGTCACTTCTACAAATGTAAATGCTTGCTTTGATGATGAAAATACTAATATCACTATAACATTTGAGCCTTTAACATTTGAGGAGTTCCCTCGATGCCTCATGGACCCCATCGTCAGAACTCGAACTTGACAAAAGTTTGTCTTGAAAATCTAATTTACTTAACAAACACAGCGAAGAGGAGAAATCGCTAAACGTATACTATGCGTCGTTGAAGAGTTCCATTCTGATCATCATCAGCAGTTCCACTTCATCTAATGTCACTTTTTTAAATGTCAATGCTTTATTTGTCAAAGAAAATATAAAAATCACTATATGTATGCCTTTCACATTTGAAGAGTTCCCTCGATTCCTCATGGATCCCATCATCAGAACTGAGTTTTGACAAAAACGGGACCAATCTGTATATATATATATATATATAAATTCAAACAAAAAAATAATTTTCAAAATCAGTTCAGAAATGACGGAGTTATGGAGTAACAAACATTAAAAAAAAAACACAACCGAATTGATAACCTCCTCTTTTGAAATCTTGAAGTCGGTTAAAAAGAGAAACTGTGACAAGGAAAAACAATCTGCTACTCCTACTGAAAGTTCCATAAGAGCATATCCAAGTGCCAATCACATCCACACTTTATCAGGCCTGATATCAGACCCGATTTCGGGCACGAACAAGAGTATTTTTCCGTTTCACCAAATAACAGCACATCGTTTACAATATTTGAAATGTAAAATAATGGTTCATATGCAAATATATCAAACATTGAACATTTTCGGCAATTCGATAAAAAGTAGTTTTTACGTTTCAAATATTGTTAACGATATGATGATATTCCGTGAAACGGAAAACGATTATCAGGCCCGAAATCGGGACTAATTTTGGGCCCGATATCGGGAAGTGTGGATGTAATTGGCGCTTTGTTGTACCCCTATGTATGACTGTACCCTTATTTTAGTAATTTTTTCATTGTAAATTTATAATTTTTTGACATAATTAACCTATTATCGTGTGTAATGACTAATTAGTACTTAAGTAATAAAGATAAGGCGGTGAGATTTCGTTCATGTCACTTAATAAAGTACAAAATAATTACAGTTATCGAGTATACTTAAGACCCAGTAAGTTCTTGATCTTCTCTCACTGACTGTAAGCGAGATGGATGTATGAGCCCGGGAGTGCGATTAACTTGCTTGATAATTTTAACTACGTTTAAATAAAAACAGTAATCGATACCTTCCCCCAAACATGATACTCTCGATTTTTGAAGCAATTTACTCATAAGCTTTTGTGCATAATCTGTTAAAAAAATTTAAAGTGCATTTTTGACAGATGTTCTTTTTTTCTCTAATGAGCGAAAGTCAAAAACTCAGAATTTGTACATTATTGATTGCTAATTAAAGTTATGGCAGCCATATTGTGATCCAAAAAGAGCGCTGCGACAAAATTCCTTTTTTAAAATTCAACTGCACCTTAATTACAGTACCGGCCAAAAGTATATCACCTCCATGTTTTTGCGGTAGAACTGTTTTTATATTTGTATGCACTTTCCATCCCACAACTTAAGGTAGTCTACTTCCTATGTGTGAGCGATGAGAAAAATTGTTCTCATGTTATGGTTTTTTCAAAGGTTTTTTTTTAATATATAGCCAATGTAATTTTTTTAATACAGCTTTTTAGGGTTCCGTAGTCAAATGGCAAAAAACGGAACCCTTATAGATTCGTCATGCCCGTCTGTCTGTCCGATTATTAGTACCTATTGTAATTCACAGTATTTAATTGCAATATTCATCACATATTTAAACTACGTAAAACTTGCAATCTACAAACTAAATTTTTACTCTATACATGCTCATACAAAAAAACGCAAAGGTGGTATGTTATCGGCCGTTACTGTACATATTACCTAGCAATCAAAGATTATAAGGAGAATTTACAGGGACATTAAATTAGTTTAGAGATATTCAGTTTATCTTTCTTTAATAAACATACAAAGTATATCCTAGACTAAACTTAATCACTAACCCGGTTATTCATAAAACTTTACGGGCCTGATTTAGTTAAATTATTCTTTATCCCTTTCTTACAAATACATAAGTCAAAATGATAGATAAAGACAAACGATTCACAGCTAATTCAGGCCAGTAACACGTCTATGAATAACGCCATAAACAAAACATATAGAGCAGGGGTCACCAATTAGTTTCTTCAGGGGTCCGGCTATTAAAATAAAATGACCATCGCGGTCCGTTTCTACTTGAGTTTATTAAATACGCAAATGTAATGTACATCACAAAGGAGGTCGGCGGTCCGGATCCGGACATAGAGTCAGACCAAGCTAACTCTGCAGCGATTTTCAATCGCAGACTGTGCGTTATATTGAACGTCAGAGTTCTATGAAATTACAAAGTATAAATAACACTTGCACAGTATGTGCTAAATCGCCGCAGTCTTGGCCTGACTCTATAAATAACTTAGGTACTTACCTATTTAACTCGCCCCGGGCTGCTCCCGATGCAAAGGTGCTCATCACGCTCGCTGCTCGGTTTCCTGTGGCTGGATATATTGTCTCTAAAATTCGCAGGCATTAGGCAAAATCCATGTTATGTTTTCTTTGCTAATATTCTCAACAGAAAGCTGACCAAACTGATTATGTTTTAAAAATGAAAAATAATATTTGTATGTCTGATTTTCGTTGTCATTGTCAGAATAGGCCCAACGGAGGCTATTATTAAGTATCATGTAGTATTACAAGCATAAGGGAACCTTCCCTGCGCTTTGTAGGTGTTTTTTACTTAGAAGAGTAGATTTTTTGCAATAACTGAAAAACGGTTGAACGAATCATGTTCTACCAAGCTCTTACGAAAACTACCATAAGATAACCTGGGAATTGTTATTGACAGTGGTCGGATTCGAAAACTAATTTATGTTTAAAAAAAATTAAACATGTTGCGGGCAGTTCTTTGACTAAACGTGTTTACCAGGCCCTCTGTCAGTCACTTCTCACATATTGCATATCATCTTGAGGAGGCGCGTCTTAGTCTAGTCTTATAAATCTAGAAAGGGCACAGCGAGCAGTGTTGAAAGTCATGCACTTCTTACCATTTTTGACCCCTACTGTAAATGTATACTCTTACTCTACGGCAAAAATCCTGACGGTTAGACAACTTTTTATATTACATTCAGTCCTAAAATATCATTCGACTCTGACTTATAACAATCAACACCTTTCAAGTACCCGGAGACCATATGTAGTCGGAAAAAGGACCACAAAGTTTTATACATCTTTCAGTAGAAAATTCTTTACATTCAATGGTTCATATGTGTACAATAAATTCAATAAGGAATTAAACGTTTATCATATGACTAAAAGGCAATGCAAACATGCTGTAACAGATTGGCTTTTAACAAAAAATTACGAAGAGACAGAGAATATTCTCAACATAATAACATGACACAACTCGGACACACACACACACACACACACACACACACACACACACACACACGCGCGCGCGCACGCACACGCACACGCACACACACACACGCACACGCACACGCACACCCACACGCACACGCACACCCACACGCACACGCACACTACGAAACCCTACACTGAGCATAGCCATGGCTGATTTTTTGGCTGGTTTAGCATGTGCCTACGGGGAGACTACCCAATTTTTTTGAGTTCTAATCTAAGTTTAATTCAAAATATACCTTATATACTGTGTTTGTGATATATGGACAGACAGATGGACAGACATGACGAATTTAGAAGGATTCAGTTTTGCCATTTCCTAAAAAAAGAAAAATGTTGGCGGTAAGGATTTGAAATATAAACAAAAAACTATATACATATCAATTCATTTAATGTCAGGTCCTGCTAACTAAGGATAAATAAATAAAATAAAGGGTAGGTATATGAAATTTTATTATTATATCCCTTTCCGTTACATATGTAAGTATAACTAAACAGTTGTGAGGAAAACCGTATCGTCTTTATTAGTTATTATAAGTATACACATACATACCTTTTAATAGGCAAGTAAGCTACTAAATGTGAACGCGGTCGCGGCCGACAAAACTTCCCACTTTGTTGCTTGCTGTAAGGACGAGATTTGCTTGTATATTTATACGAATAACCAGTTAAAGCGTCCTTATGGCGAGGGACAAGTGTGACGTTTTGCCGACCGCGGTCACAAATATCATTTATTGTGTCGATGTGTGTGTACCATATGGGTACAGTGAAAACATTTAATTTGTGACCCATTTCGTATCTTATTACAGTGACCATGTATGATGTCTCTAGCAACTTTCACGTTAATTATCACTGTGGAAAGGTACGAAATGGGTTACAAATTAAATCTTTTGACAATACCTAACCTTTTACATTTATTAGGTCGTAATCCTTGATATTAGGTATATATTGTAAGTTCCTCCACCACGACTCATCAGAATGAGGAATTAGACCCGAGTACGGTCGGAGGTCTACCGTCGATCTGAAATAAATTAATTTTAAGTTAATACGCCAGTCTCAGTCACCTAAAACATGGATAAAGGAAGGACATTAGGCATCACACAAACTGATTTTTTTAGACGATGCATAAGACAGTGCCAAAGATAGGTCAGTTTTTTTTGCATTTTTTATTGCATGGCTTGCTCCGTTTCTTTACGTCCTTATGCATATCATATATACCACATAGTCCATCTAACCCATTAAGGGGCATATGACATATCAGAGTTTTTTTGAATCATAAATAGATACATAAGTATAAATAATTGACCATACCATACCATACTTTTTTGAAAAAAAGAAATACAATATATTGTCAGGTGACAAGCAAAATTCACTAAATACTAAAAAATTATCACACAAAAATCAACCTTATTTGAGTACTAATATGGTGCATTACGGCTATGAACTTGTGGTGGTAATTAGTGAGTTTTTCTGTCACCTGACGATATCAACATCAGTCAGCCAAAATATATAGAGTCAATTTTTTCACAATTTAGGGTTGGTCCCATTGAGGTGTGCGTGATAGTATAAGATATAGATATAAGTTGACGATAATAAGAGTTACTCAATATGACCTATACAACGCGTACCCACTCCACTTTCAGTGGCTGGTGTAACACTTCTGTCTTCTGTATGTTATGACTTTTGATTCCATTCCATCAGCACCAATGAACGTGAGTAAAGCTTATTGGTGTTTACGGTCAAGGTTGTATATCAAAATATAGGATGAAAACCATATCAAATTGTTCTAACGGAATCGGCGTCAGTTCCACGGTATAACAATTTTGCACATCACCTATTCGGAAAAGGGCTTCTTTTTCTCGGCTAGGAGGGAGCCAAGTTGCACTTTTCTTGCCTGTCGGCCTAGTCAAGGTGACAATCGCTATCGCTACGATAACGAAACGCTTTGTGTCTCTTAACACTCGATCGCTTTCGATCGCTACGTAGCGTAATCGATTTGCATGTTGACTACGCGGCCTGCTTAGAGTAATAAAAGTAGCATTTTTCTGTTTTAAGACACAAGTAGGTATGTACGTAATCGATTATAAAGAAATTGTGTTTTTTAGCTTAAATAATATTATGATACAATAATTTCCTCAAAGGTGATGTGAAAAGCAGTATGTGTAGCATATATAACATATACGATCGGGATTCTATTATAATTATAATCCTTGATCGGGATTCAATGTACGCCTATGCCGTAAATATGTCATTTTGTCCCTTGTGACACAATCTAGTATTGTTTCTTACAGCTGTAATCTGGTCGGAGGGCAGTGGATCCAAGTTGATATGTTTAGCGTGGTGAACTGATTAGGCCCCGTGAACTCATTGCAGTGGAACCGCAAGTCCATGCATATGCTCTCGAGGGCCTGCCTGTATTGTCGGGTATATGTGCAGAAGAGTTCCGGCCTGAGAAAAAGGTAGGAGTGATTAGTATCATAAATATATACTCATATGTCGCACTTACGATACGGGACCGTTTAGCAAAGAGAATTTGAAATAAAGGTGTTTTGTCAAAGAAAACTTTGTGGCGACGTAAATTTGCTGCCATCTTTCGACACATCATTACAAATTTTAGAACGCCATTTGACTTTGATCCTTATTCTTTCACAGATATGTATTAAATTTGTTAAATATCAAAAAGTGTCTGTCTAGGCTGTCAAAATTGCTGGCAACTTATCTTGGCATGACTGCGTGCGCGGAGCTGAAGCCAACTAGTATAGGCCCTACCTTGTTCCTGTAGATACTTCAATGAAATGTAAGGGGTAGGAACACCGAGCGGATACTGCTCTTGCCCGTGTCATGGGTGGGGCACACGCAGAGGTAGCACCCACCAGGGTGTAAGGAATAGTGACTGACTGTACTTTTTTTCCACAGGCAACTAATACTCATCGAGACAATTCTAAAAACCCCAAACACAATTAGGTTGCGTCAGACCTATGGAACTCTACGCGCGGGCTCGGATTTATACCTACGAATCTCGTCCCGTTCACGGTACAAAAGCAAGCAAGTTGGTTGTCACACGCGCTCTCGTACGCACGCCGCGTCGCCGCGCGCTCGAGTATAAATGCCAAAATGTATGCGAAAGAAATATCTATAAAAAATATCGTTTACAGTACATATGGGGCTACTTTATAGCACTAGTGCGAGAAGTAGCATATTATGTTACTGTGTCGAACATTTAAAGGGCCATATGTACTGTAAAACATTGTACGATACATGTGCGAATAGGTAATTCGCAACTCGTGTCGATTTAAAACACTCCCTTCGGTCGTGTTTTAATTTATCGCTACTCGTTTTGAATTTCCTATTTTTCGCACTTGTATCGTAATGTACTATTTTGCTCTTCCGATAGATAGGAAAGTAACACCTATTGTTATTATTTTTAATGACTATATATGATGTATGTCTATTTATGTTTTATATATTTTTCTTTATTGTGTAACATAAATATCTATCAAGTTTTAAACTTTAAACGAAGTTTTACAATTATTTTTTGCTGGGTTCATGGTGCGGCTTATAAAACGGCGTAAACACTGAGGTTACTGCACGGAGATATAGCCTTTTAAAATGTTTCGCAGTGACTCGTCGGAATGAAACGCATAAACGGAATATTATAATTACTTATTGCAACTTATCTCTTGTCTTGGTAGTCTGGAAGAGATCGCTTTTTAGCGATAAGACTGCCTGTTGTTAGGTAAGACTAGGTAGGCTTAAGCTTGTAGTTCGCTTTCGGTGTATTTTTTAACTGTATGGTGCACAATAAAGAACATTTACGTACCTACTTACTTACTTATCTTGCTCATAGTTATTTTACGCTATCATTTCATACAGCTAATAATGGCAAGTTCTAATGCTAGTTCAAACTAGCATTAGAACTTGCCATTAAAACTTTTATTTGTACCTACTTTAGTAGGTAGATATCTTCTATAGAATCTATAGTGAAAGTAGGTACTTATTTAAAAAATACTTTTTAAGCGTCGACAACCCTAGCGTTCCGCTGGTGCGCGCGGTGCGGGGAGCGGCGCGTTGAAGGTCACTCCATTGTATTTTTGTGCAGGTATTAAAACGGTAGGTATTTGCGTTTTCTTTGAGAGATAGTATCTGTTCAGATTTCAGATTTCAGATTTTTATTGCAGAAAAAGGGTTAGTTACAGGTCTTAAAATACGGTTAATAATTGTTCCACCTTTATCCGCTATCTCAAGACAGCATGCAAATTTTAAAATTATTCTTAAAATAATTTACATTACGAGTAATAAACAACATTCATCTATTTACACAACACATTAATTATATACATTTATACACAATTTATTGCTATTTGTGAGCCCTGCAAGTGAAAATTATGCCAAATAATAAGAAAACAAAGAATTAATCATCATTACATTTTTCAAGCCAATGTCATCATGTTTTTATAATTCAAAAATTCTTTTATGCTGTAGAAACAATGATCTTGGAGCCAAATTCTAAGGGTACTATTGAAGTTCGTAAGAAGTATTATATAATCTGTGGTTGCGTTTTTTTATCACAGGGTTCCTATGGCTACCTCCTGTCTCCATCATCAGATCAGCTTGATGGTACTATAATATTGCATTGTCACCCGACTTATATATGTATGCAAATTTTCAGCTTCTTCGGAAACCGGGAAGTGGGTCAAATTTAACTTGCAAGATTTGTCCCATACAGGGCAATTTAAATAAAAGCTTGTAAAATGAACTAGGGCTATGGGGTGAAAGCGATGGACAAAATATTGGATATGTGCCAGGGATCGGAAACCGGTATTTTTTGTATGGGAACGAAAACGGTATTTTTTCGTTCTTTGTTAATTACTTCATTTCTAATCAGGCAATCTAATAATACGAAGTCGTTATCTGAAAACACAACTGAGTCCTACATTTAGAGTATAAAATAAACCGAAATATATGGTTATTTCTATGTTTTTGGGAAAAACCGGTTCCGATCCCTGATATGTGCAAAACTTTTTTTTTTTAAATACTACTTCGGTGGCATACAAGCAAATGGCCCGCCTGATGGTAAGCAGTCTCCGTGCCTATGTACGCCTGCAACTTCAGAGGAGTTACATGCGCGTTGCCGACCCTAAATCCCCCCCTCGTAGAGCTCTGGCAACCTTACTCACCGGCAGGAATGGTGGCTATGGGATAAAAACCGGACCGGACCGGACGCCTGTTTAATTAAACGGTTTACAATTTTATTTCCGTCAGCTGACTCGCTTCTACAAGATGCGACACTTAGGATGGCTCAAGGGCAACACCGGTGTGAGGGGTTGAAGGTAAAGAGGTCACAGGACTTTAAACATATTTTCATCATATGTAGTTAGGTATTATAATTGTATACCTATAGGTATTTACATTTAAGTATATTACACGTTGAATAAAAATTGTTTTAATAGAATCGCACGATTTTTCTAATTAAATAAAACAAAAGCACCTATAATTCTGTATAATTAAGAAGTATGTATATAGGTGTTTATTTAGTCAACTGTAATAATTTACTCGTTGAATATATAAGGTCACACTGAGCAACTTTTACTAGTGGAGCAAACCCCGACCTCGCGAAAAAAAATTATCTCTCCCATAGAAAACTTTTTTTTTTTTTTTTTTAATTTATTTAGAAAACAAACAGCCTTTTACAAATATGTCTAAAGTAAATGAACTAAAAATAGGCCTAAAGTTTCCTACATTACTAAGAAAACTATTACATGGAAATGTAAATTACGCAATTATAAATTACCGGTTTAGTTGTGTGCTACATGCAAGTAAGTTAAGAAAACATACAAAAGTATGAAAAATATGACTGGAACCAAATTGATCAATTTCTAGAAAACAAAATTTGCCGAACTTTGTTCTTGAACACGGACAAACTATGAACAAAAATATCTATATCGTTAAGAGATTCATTATACAAATAACAAGTGCGCCTAAAGAAAGAGTTTTTAGCATACTGTGTGCCACAGGAGGAAATAGAAAATGTGGGTTTAGAACGTGAGTGGAAACGAGAGATTTTGAAGGAAACGCTATCTAATAAAAGGTTAGAATCTATGTGATTTCTAATAATTTTAAATAAAAATAAAACATCTAGATATGCTCTTCTTTTCTCCAATGGAGGGAGACTATGTTTAGCTGCTGACGAAAAATAATCACAGTTATAGCGGCCGGTTCTGTAATCAAGGGACTTACAAAAAATTTTCTGAATCCTTTCAATTCGTGACTTATGAATGCCAAAATGTGGGCTCCAAACAACACTGCCAACTTCAAGGTCAGCGAGCCAAAATGTATAACAGCCAATTTATTAAACAGTCGATTTCGGGGAGAACTATAGTAAAAGTTGCTCAGTGGCTAGGTGGCTAAATAGACACCATGTATAGTTCGTGTCATTCACGATGACGTGACCTGCAGATTTGTCTAATCTAACCTTTAATGATATTACAATACAAGTCAAGCCATGCGTCTTCGTGAATGACACGATCTATAACCTGTTTGTTAGTGTTAATTTAAGGAATACATAAACGAAATAAATAAAAATGCGTTACTTCACAAGTTCCCAGCAATTCAAAAGTTGTTTCATGCAGGGTGGCATGAACAACTGACCGTTATGCCTCACGTCGTAGTCCTCGGTCATTGGTTGGTAGAAGTTGTTGGCATTGTATATGGTCTGCTCTAAAGTCCCTGTAACTGTTCACACTTAAGTTTATATACATGTTTTAAACCATTCATTGGAAAATTTAAAAAGCCGTGTGTTGGTGAATCTTTTGCACCTTTATAGAGTACATACGAGTATACTCGTACTTAAAAGCTAAAGACTGACACACAAATATGCCGCTAAACCTTCCGAACGGCTGCAAGGACCTTGGGAGTGACGTACGATTTCGTAACGGTCGTTGTAGAGATTGCGGGACCCTGGGATAGGCTCTGGAGATTTTTAGCAAGATGGGCAGGCGTTTACGGGAAAAGGGTAATGATCCCCGCTCTGGGTCTTAGCTGGTCAAATAAGTTTACATCGCCATACAGCGTGGGAATGCTGCCGGCAGGGGCGTAGCTACCGCCGTATCAATTATACGGGGCCCTCGGGGGGTTTTGTGAGAAATTTTTACCCTGCCTAAGGGCCTCCAAACAAATTTTTACACGGGATCCCGCCAAGGCACGCTACGCCTCTGGCTGCCGGCATAATGGGAACTTTCGGGCCGGCTGGTTGCAGGGTGGGGATGGGCGTTAGTTTGTAGATGTTTTGACGAAAGTTATGTAATTTATGTATTTGTCAATATCAAATGCAACTTGAACTGTAAATGATTAAAATGCAGTTAATTGGCAAAAAAATATACTTACAGTAGAGCGAAATTAAAAATACTGCGATTCTGGCCCCACGCTTCATAGTGCCAGCGCACATATTTGTGGTGTACTAAATAAAACTAGGCGATGACACTATAATCACTCGATTAAAAAAGTTCGCGCTTATTTGACGATGGATATAGGCATATCTGACTAATGACTAGATTAGGTACAAGTCAGGTAATAATAGCCAATTCACTTATACGTGATAATGTCTTTTTTATGTTTCAAGCACAAAAATGTTGTGTCTCACAGCTACATGTTATTACAATAATTAGCCCGTATAGCCCGTTAGCTTGAACATCTCATGCTCGCTTAAAAGTATTTGCTTACGGTGAAGTCGTTGATCGGGTCGCCACTTTCCCGAATGAAGGTTGAGGGAGGCGATGGTTGAGA
This sequence comes from Cydia pomonella, assembly GCF_033807575.1. Classification (NCBI taxonomy): domain Eukaryota; kingdom Metazoa; phylum Arthropoda; class Insecta; order Lepidoptera; family Tortricidae; genus Cydia; species Cydia pomonella. The sequence continues at coordinate 40,006,003 of NC_084703.1, forward strand.
TACGCGTCATACTCGTGAACGGGTGCTGTTTGCGGAGACTGGTCTGTTTGAGCTAACACGGGCTATTATCTTCAGTAAGTTTATTTTTGAGTAGTATAACTGTGAGACGCTTCATTCATCGTATATTTCTTTATTTTAATGAATGTTTTTGACTCTTGGAGACCCTATACATCTCTAAGGATAATTTGATAGATTATATGTGACATTATCTATGAAAAGGGACCTTATTGTCGGTGACGTTTACGCCATTATCAACGATGCTCCCATATTATAAACAAGCGCCATCGACAATAAGGTCCTTTTTCATAGATAATGTCACATATAATCATTTAGTTCTGACACTTATTAGTGACCCTGCTTATTATAACAGTTTTTTTTTTGTAATTCGACATTAAGAGACTTTATACATCTCTAAGTAATAACAATAATTTAGTTTGAATTGATATTTTCAGTTAATTGTATTTTATAATTGTATGTATGTAATCTAATCTATGTCATTACCACAAGTCAGACGAATTCAACGATACCTCATATGTAAAAACATCCATCCGTTTGGGCTGTAGGGCTTGCCAAAGAAATGGACGTACATACATACATACGTACACTCGAAAAAAGATTAGCCTCCTTCTGACGCAGTTGGATAAAAACAATTTGACAATATCTATGATGCGTGCATGTACATCTTGCTGAGATCGGAAAGGGTGTAGAGTCTGTTCGGAAAGAGAAGGGTTGTGGAATGTCCCCATCCCCATACATTCCACGACTCCTAATCATCATTAGTTAATCAGTAGACAATAAGAATTAATCAAACATAATACACTTACTTTACTCTTTGGATAATACTAATAAAGTCATTTAACTTAAATAAGTCATTTATGAAGGATTGAATTCACTTTATACAAGGTAGCCAAAAAATATGTTCATTCCCGTTGCCAGGGAGGGTTTGGGGATTATACAGAGCAACTTTTACTTTTTTTTTTGTTGCTCAGTATAAGCCCAAAACCACCCTGATAACGGGAATGCACATATTTTTTGGCCACCTAGTATAAAAGTAGCTAAAACTTACAGTGCGCTAGCTGCTGTAGTTCTATAAAGCGCAGTATATCACAAGAGCACACAGTTTTTTTAAAACACATATCCCTCCTCGTACTCATGTCACGCCTTTTTTAAACAATGCGGGTATGTTAAAAATGGCCGCTCGCCAAGAACTCATGTTCGCTTGCCTGCTCTTTGATACTATTCAATCCAAGCAGCCGTCTTATCTCTATAAGAAACTTCTATGGTTTGGAAAAAGTAGCATTCATCACCAAATGAGAGCCTCGCGAGCGATAGTGTTACAGGTCCCCCAGCACCGGTCTGCCGCTTTTAGAGGGAGTTTTCGGTACCGCGCAACAAAATGTTGGAATAATATACCACCTCCAATTCGTCAATCAAATAGCAAAGCGATTTTTAAAGTAAAATATCGACTTCAACTTCTTAATCAACAGAAACAACAATGTAAGCCTTAAACTCCTTTTCGCTTCATCCTCCTATAACTAAATGCTTTGCCAACCGCGTTTTTATCTTTTTATCTTCATTACAATTTACCAAAAGTCCATAAGATAGAAAAAACACGCACACACGCATATATATGTATACACTCACTCACATAAATACTTACAAAGTACACGGCACACACACAAATTGCACAGTAGTTTTTCTTTATTTCTTGTACCAACTTAGTGAGAGTCAGAATGGCGGGTGTACTTAAATAAAATTAAATGAAAACCATACCATATTTTTGTACCTAATTTGTACTATTTAGTACCTCCTTTAAGAAAAATTGTACCTCCTATCCTATATCCTGACAGTCAGAATGGCGGGTGTACTTTATTACGCTATGTTCCCGTGGTTATTGATAAATTCTATAAAAGCCAAATTTTTGTACCTTTTTTGTACCTTCATATTCAATTATAATACGAGTCATTTTATTTTTGGTTACCAAGTTTTACTCATTTTATAATTTTGCAGGCGTTATAATTTTTCAAATTATCGATTTCATTTTTAAGAAAAAACGCTAAGGTACAATTATTTTTATTACGCCAGGATTTAGTATCTTTAATGTTTAATCTGTTAAGTTCAAATAACTCAGTAAATCATGTCTTAAAAAAGGCTAGGCGCCAATTCAAAGAAATCTTCCTTTGAAAAATCATTTTTAAGACATGATTTTCTGAGCTATTAGAACTTAACAGATTAAACATTAAAGGTACTAAATCCTGGCATAATAAAAATAATTGTACCTTAGCGTTAAAAAAGGCTAGGCGCTAATTCAAAGAAATCTTCCTAAGAAAAATCATTTTTAAGACATGATTTTCTGAGTTATTTGAACTTAACAGATTAAACATTAAAGGTACTAAATCCTGGCGTAATAAAAATAATTGTATCTTAGCGTTTTTTCTTAAAAATTAAATCGATAACTTGAAAAATTATAACACTTGCAAAATTGTAATAGCAAGCAAAATATAAAATGAGTAAAACTTGGAAAGCACAAATAAAATGACTCATATTATAATTGAATATGAAGGTACAAAAATTTGGCTTTTATAGAATTTATCAATAACCACGGGAACAGCGTAATAAAGTCCACCCGCCATTCTGACTGTCAGGATGGCGGGTGACCTGTTTTTTGATCATAACTTTACGTACCGTGAGGTACAATTTTTTTTAAACAAGGTACTAAATAGTACAAATTAGGTACAAAAATATGGTATGCTTTTCATTTGATTTTATTTAGGTACACCCGCCATTTTGACTCTCACCCAACTTAGGTGTTTAAAAAGCGTTGCCCATTTTTGTGTAAGGTACTGGCAGAATACCAGCGATGTGGCTTGCTGCATCATTATGCTGAGTCAGCGCCTTTTCTGTGCCACGACACATGGCGTATTAATTAACTAAAAAATGTTTTTATTTAATTAAGTTTGCATGTTTTTATTTTGCACTTTTCTTTTTTGTTTGTTTTGATGCTAATGCCATGTATGTTGTGGGTATGAATAAAGAATGTATCTATCTATCTATCTACATACATAAAACAATCAAAACTAAATATTCTCCCTTCTACTACATACGTATGAAAATAAAAACAACATTCACTGTCAGATTTTTTTATTAAATTTTTTACACCGATTAATTTTACATGTTGATTTCTAAGAAATGGTTTAAAACATTATAAAAGATAAGCAATAAGTTTTTTTATATATTTTGTTAAATATGTATATTCGTAAATGATCACATCGAGAGACTTTTCAATAATATTGCACTTATTATCTACGAGGCACTTCCAGCCTACACAAGTGAAAACTCACCACATGCGTATACCGAAACCAAAACCCAATACGAGTTAACTTACTACTATTAAGATCTAAACGAGAAGAATACTGACTTTACTTAAATAAGCTAGCAAGTCAAACATAAAAATACTTTAAAAATGGGATGCGGCGAACATGGCCAAATAAAAACCTAACTGTCTACCTACATGCTAAGTCCGAACGTGGTGAGCTTAAACACTTATTTTTAATTACGTTACTATTCGTAATTTAATCACCGATACAAAAAGGCCCGTCACATACTCCGAATATGCCCAGAATAACTTGCACACGAATAGTCGATCTATACATACTATTTGCTTATGTATTAAAATACGATTGTGCGCCTGCGATGTCAGGAAGTGAGCTTATGTCTGTGTGTTTTGGGACGTCGCACTAGTGTTGGAAACCAGCCTGTGTACTTGTCAATGGCTTCACCTTGGCAGTTATGGAGCAATTGGTGCCACTAAAGTTGATATTTATGCCACGACAACCGCTGTAAATGCTATTACCAACCATCACAACGCACTTTGCATAATGCTACGAGTAATAGAACAATTTTATTATGTATTATTATGCTGAATAGACGTATTTACCCGTATTTCTATTAAATTATCTCTTGAGACAACAAAATAAATTAAGGCATAAAAATGATAGTATGTAAGTAAAGATAGACTGTAAGTAGGTACCCAGAGGCGGCGCTAGGCGTGGGCGACGTAGGCCACCGCCTACAGCCTCGCGCCTCAACTAAATATAACTGGGACGCAACGTAAAAAAATATTCGTTATATCTTGCGCCACCAGAGGGCCTCGCTAAATGTATCTTGCTCCGCCACTGTAGGTACAGTCAGCGTCAAATAATTTGTAGCAACCAAAGTAGCCAAATAGTTCGGTACACCATATATTTAGTATGGTATACCGAACTATTTGGCCACTTTGACTGCTACAAAGTATTTGACGCTGACTGTACCATACAGAAACAATTGTTTTCAGCGTTATGTTGGCAACTCAACATTTTAAATACTACACGAGTAGCAGGAAGTTCTTAATTCGTTGGAATCTTTGATTTTTGTGGCTTATTTAGGTTAAGCAAGTAAGTAAGTCGTATTAAGGTGGTAATCTCTACTACCACAATACACATTACACAAACATAAGCTCTCTCCTACACTTTCGTAATAGGCCGTGGCGATTCATTTATAAAACTTAATATCTATTACCCTTTTATTCGTTTAGGCAGGTTCAAAGTTTACAAAATATTATAAGTAGTTAGTCGGTATAAAGTATACTCTAAAGATTTTGTGTGGACTCAGGTTCGTAATTTAGCCTACGCTTCGCGTCACAACTATGGCCTACATTTACAGCAATGGTTACAAAACGTGTCTACTTAAAGTAAAGTTACCTACGTATACGATTAATTATTACTAAAGCAAAATGCACTTCAGGAATTTAGCATTTTACTGAATAAATAATCTTATTAAATATATTCGCTATAAAAGAAAGATATGTAGATGACTTGTGCACATTTTCTTGAAATGTATACAATAGCTATAAAACTAATTAAATAATTCTCATAGTAAAGCCGAACATGCGGAAAAGAGAAAAAAATACCCACGAACAATTTGGTTGCTTAAAGCGATTAGCTTACGACGAAAAGGACAAAAAATCCTACGAGAATACGAGTAAAGGGCGACTATTATGAGGCTCCCAATGTCACTGTCAATTATTACCTACTAATATCTAATAAGTAGTAAAAATTGGAGATATATACATTTCCTGATATATCGGATCATTAAACAAAAAAAAAGTATTACGTACCTTTTTCTACAAACCTAACCAAACTCGTGTATGATGCCCGTATGGTTCCGAATTTACACTTGGGCCCATTTCTCGAACGTTATTAGACTAATATTAATTAATAATATTAGTCCACGAACTGTCAAGTCGTATAGGTTACCAATGTTACCATGGCAGCTCACTAGTACTAGTATAATACTCGTAATCAATTACTGAGACAGTTTACAAGGGGTTAGTGCTTCGCACTTTAGTCACGTTATCAACCTTATGTAAATTATTTCTAATCCAAGGGTCGGTAAACTTTTAAAAAGAAGAGCCAACTGTATTAGAAACCACCAGTTTTAGGAAACTCAAAGAGCCCCAAATGTTGTTTACAGTGATGTAAGAATTCTCAGGGCGATTTTTATGGGCAACTTTTACAGCCGCAATTGTACTCCAAACTTTTAATTCGGAAGTACCTACAGTGAATTTCAACTCATACAGGTTAAATATTATACTCAATTTCTACTAACACCATTATTACATACATATAAGCTAAGCTCGTTTATGTTTACCGATAACTCTTGTAAATATTACAACACAGAATAAAAAAATACCAATCAGTCAGTTTTTAGTGGGGCATCAACGATAGAAGCGATAAGGCTATTGAAATTTGTGGTTATATTTATTTCAAACATAAAAATATGGTTCTATTTTCGTATCCGTCGAAATGTTATTCGTAGCGACCTAAGCACGTGTCATATTTTTTGACCGCTTCGTAGTGGAAGATAGATAATAGGTATTGCAGGTAACTGTATCTTATTTTCTACATACAGAACACGACCTAGTTTCCATTAAAAAAATAACCCTTTGTTTATTTACAAAATTAGTTAAATATCCTACACAAGTATAAAACGTGTACAAGTTTAATAATGCACCTAAATTATATATACTCGTAGCGGTCGCAGCTGGGTTCAAATACCAACCAAGTCAATACTACAAGTAATGAAATATTCATAGATTAGTAGATAATACAAGAGCATCATATGAAATTTGATGTCTTAAATAAATACCTAATGCACTTCGGTAGACGGAGATTTCCGCTTGTTTCAGTCGGACTGATGCTGCTTTTGCTTTTTTCTTAGTTACCTACATCTCTACATAAGGACATGTACATAGTTCATGAAGATACAAAGTACAAAATTCGTTTAGAAAAATATCGAGCCTTTATAGTTTTATACCTATTCTGTATAGCTTTATAGGCCATTGAACTAGTTAACGATTCGTCAGCTGGAAATAGTTATTTGTAAAACAAGAGATCAAAGTTTATTGAATATCTCTTCGAGTGCTTATTTGGAGGCTCGGGCAAGGGAAAGACTATAATAGAGTCACGAGCGTAGGGAGTGAATGGAAATTAGGATCTTGAGCGTAGCAAAAGCGCACGAGATATAAATAACTTTGATCTCATGTAGTACCCACGACTTTTCATCATCAGTAAAAACATTAGAAGGAAAAATATATCTTAATAAAATTTAATCCTTCTTCATTACATTTTCACCCATGTTCCCTTAAGTTATTCTAACAATAAACTTTAACTATCGCAATAAAACAAAAGAAGTAAATTTCATTGAGATAAAATGGAAATAACTAACATCGATGGACTGTTTAATCGAGAATTCATTATTACGAATTCATTCTCGTAGACGTTTTGGAACGATGGGTTCTGACTTTTTTCCCGGGGACTATTACAAACCGTCAATATACGGTTAAATGACGTTTGAAAGTTTTCTGCTTCTTTCTCTTTGCTAACGATGGGAAAGGAACAGAGCGACCAGAATCCAAGTGTTTCGAGCTTGTATTAGGCCCCAAATGACATTCGAATAAAAAAGGTCACTTTAGTGTAATTTAGTCGCACTTTTTTTAACGTTAAGGACCACTTTACGCAGAGAAAGGTGGCTTTTCCGAACTTATACTTCTTTTAAATTTTAACTTACATCCTCAAGAGCAGTTGTTGATATGTAATTTCCACTTTCCCTTATGAGCAAACTAAGTTATACATTCTTTCTTTCCCGTACACAGGACGATGAATACGTTTGACAAGTTATTATGTATTAGCAATAATATCGCGGTAGCATACAATTCCAAAAATGTTGTAGTGATGTATTTATTGTACATAACATTTACTTTTAAGTTGAAATCCACCAGAGTTACCTAAGTTGCGCGCGCGTATTTTTTTGGTAGATTGTTTCCCCGCGCAGCATCCTCTCCCGCGCTTAGCTGGCTTCAAGGTTACATGTAAATGAACTAGCATCGTGTCGTTAAATAACGACTGACTGTTGTTATCAAGACACAGAAATTGCGTTTATCATTATTTTCATGTCACAGAGACGTCTTCATATTTTGTTCGTCACATCGCACAGCCATCCCTGGTGCCGAAGAGCCTCTTGAGCTCGGGCGTTATGACCTGCTTCACGAAGTGGTTCTGCCGAGCCACGATGGCGTCTCGCTTGGCGTTCTTCACGTAGTACTTGATCCCGGGCTTGTGGATGAGGAACGCGTTGTTGAGGATCATGAAATCGTAGTCTTTAACACATAAAATGTAACCCTGTAACAAATAATTTTGTACAGTTAATAGGCTTACGGGTCACGAATGAGTTGTGTTATTTTTTCATTTCTTATGCTCTGAAAGTGGGTCATTGTTTATCTATGAAGTGTGCAGAAACTGATACTCTTCTAGGGTATTTTACTATCAAAGTACGTTTATATTCACTTTTTTACGACGAACAATTAAACTTTGGTTTTAAATGGAGATGTTGTTCAGTTTCCATTTTAATATTTAACTTTCCATTCCATATTTTATTCAATAAACTTTTTTGTATTTATTTTTTATTTCTGTTCTTCAAGTTTTTAGTTCAACAAAGGCGTTGCTGAGATATACAAGATTGACATGAAATCAACAGTAGAAAGTTCAATAAAGGCCTCGCTTTACCGCAACTGTTTAGCAATGACCACAACGACTAACCGGGCAAGGTTAACTATGTTCAATTAAGTGTATTTCTATGTAAATATACATAAAATACATACCTGCGTCATTTTGTCCTTTTTGCCCTCCCAGCTCAGCCGCTCATCGTAGTAAGGATCTTGGTGAGTGCCGATGAAGATAGGCTCCCAGATAACAAACTTGCCTTTTCTTTTGCCTACGTGGAACACCTCCATTTCTGAAAATATACAAGTACAAGAGTTATTGTTAAGTCAGACATGTTAAGTGTAGTGAGTAGTGTCCAATCATATCTACCTAACTACCTTGCAGGAAACTTTAGATCTGTAAAGAATGACTCACGCCATACCGGACCGTGCCCGGGCCGAGGTGTCCGACACGTCATTTTCAATGACGGCTGATCGGTGATTACGCGGTGCTTTCCATAGAAAACGAAGCGCCGGAAGCTCCGGCGCGGCCCCGGCTCGGTGTAGCCTGAGTTATCCTTAATTGCTTTTTCCGACAAATTTTTGTTCCGGAACCCAAGCTCGCTTTCTGTGTGTAGATTGGTTGGCAACAAGCTTATACGCTCGCTACAGGTACAAGGTGTAAGAATGGTGAGGATCCGTTTAAGGGCATATTTATTTAAAAAAAACCGTCATTAACTTCGTGATTTTCATCAAAGAATATAATAAGCTAATGGCAGTTTTTATCAGTTTTACTTTACTTATAAGATGATACGGTATCGAAAAAAATCCTACTTGGTTGAATAAATTTGCAATTTTGCAAAATGGCGTAATGTGGAGCCGGCGCTAAGCGGGCAGGGTACGCGGTGGTCATTGACCTATAATACGCAATTAGAATGCTCCATACGACGGGCAAGGCGCTGCAGACACATAAATAGCTCACGGAGCCCTGATTAATTGCAACTAGCGAAGCCACTTCGCCAAATTACATGCACTTGGACTGAAAAATCAAAGGGAATAAATTGCGTAACTGTTAGCCAAGCTCGCATCAGATTCGGACTGTGTATTTTTTAATACTTCCGCTCAACTCATAATATACCTGTTTTTCTGACACTAAAAGAAGAGTTTGAGTTAAAAGTCACTCTGTCAGCATTTTCTGTGCTTGATGTGTATTAAGTCCGGTCCGCAGAGCGAGAGAGCAGATTCTGCTCAATAATTTCATTTGTATTTACTTAATACAGATACAAATGAATTTGCGTTGTAAATACTGAAATAAATTTTGATTTTTTTAATAAATTGCTTACGGGTTGTTTCACTAGCAGACATCCACTGCTGCGCTTGAGGTATGTTGTGGCAGGTCGGGCAAACAAATTTGTGGAAGGGAATGGCTTTCTTCTTCTTCAACATCTCTTGGAGCTCAGTTTTGGTTGATGGCACCTGGAAGTTACCATTCAATTGATTAAAACGTAACTAAGGGATCAAAACGCTTAGATTAGATTAGATTAGATTAGATTAGATGATTTATTTCATGAAAGACAATTACATAATAAATTTGCATTGATGTCAAAAATATAAGAATTTCTACATGATCTTAGATTATACCTAAAAATTCTATGGCACATACAAGTAAGATAAGATAATCCCCCAGTGCCGCTAAAGCTTGGCATCACTGAGCTATGCAACCCCTGTTTGGCCGTAAAATACGCAAAATATTAGTATACTCACTTTGACTTTGGCATCGACTTCAAATATACTGATTGGAAAAACCCTCGGTTTAGTTGAAGTGTTCAGAGGTTTTGCGTTTCTCGCTATCATGTTCAGGAACCGCGGGACCAGATTAGGGCTAGGGTACAACTCAATGTCCGATGGCAGTATGAAGTGTGTGAGCGCAGAGTCTCGCGCGACGTTGCGAGCTACATTCACGGGGTAGAGCAGGCTTTTCTGCTTCATGTACGTCGAGTTGGACACTACATACGGCGGGTTGCTGCTGCAATTGTATGGCGTATTTAGGAAGCTCTCGGGGTCTGGTATCTGCAATTTAATTAAGACAAAGTTGAGTTTATATATATATATATATCCAAACCGTTTCAGACGCACAGAAATAATACGGCAATACAAATCATAAATACGACAATATCTCGATTGAATGCATACGGGTAGGAATTGAATAATTTGGATTAATTTGAATTGCCTTAAGTTTTAGGTCAGGGGCTCGAATTTCATTAAGAGCATTTATTTGTGTTCCTATGACAAATATTTGGAGCTTACTGTAACTTAAGTAATTTAAGTGATTGATCATCATCGTCTTCCTAGAGTTGGCCTTTTGTCACGGTTCGTATGAGCCTGGGGTCCGCATGGCAACTAATCCCTAGAATTGACGAAGGCACAATTTTTTTTTTCTTTAGATTTAAGTGATCTTCTGAATAAATATGGATATAAAACAGTCTGTTTACTATTTATTGACTAACAACGCCCAGCCTTATTCACCGAAGCCACAATACTTGTACCTATTCTTCAAAGGAGGGGCAAAATATAAAATATTTTTTATTAACTCCTAGGTTAGTCGAAAGTTTGTAACGACTAGGTATTAGGCGGAATTTCCAATGCACTAACTCACCGTGCTCGGTATATGCTTGTGTGAGAAGAATACGTGGAAAGTGACGAAGGACCGGACGAGGTCGTTGCCGGTGCAGTCCCGGAGATACCTGATGCTGTTCACCGTGGGCGACAGGTCGGCGCCCGGGGCGTGGATGGCCAGGCTTACAGGCGCCATCCATCTGGAACAAAGAGTTTCAATATTAACTATTAGAAGTATACATAAGTAATAGTAAAATGCAGAGTGCCATACACCTATCTTTGTCAAACCATAGTAAAGAAATATTAAGTAAAACCGACGCGTAATTCTGTGCAAAATGTTGTAGCTTAAAAACTGATAGCTAAAGGTACTGGCGAAGCTGATATACGTTTTGTGGTTACTAATTTATCTAACAACCCATTTACCGAATAATGTACGAGGATGTTGAACGTCATCTATTTAGTTTAGGTATCAAAATGGTGACTTCAATAATACGAGTATAATATTACTTTATTCGTATATCGCATTCAAGTAGGTATAACCTACGTTTGGTTACTGGTTAATTTGAGCCAGTGCCTACGATTGACTGCTTCCCTTCTATTTCAGAACGTTATAAACATTTGAACAGTTAGTAGATACATATCTAGACCGTCTTTAATAATTTAAGAGACGAATGCTTTATTTTGTTTGTATGATGAATTAAAGTTAAAAATGCCACCATTATGTACTTCTGCCTATAGCTCGTTATTAGTACTTTGTGTGTTTTGTTTGTTTGTTAGTGTTTGTTTGTTGTTGTACAAAGTACAAACCACATGCCACCATTATGTACTTCTGCCTATAGCTCGTTATTAGTACTTTGTGTGTTTTGTTTGTTTGTTAGTGTTTGTTTGTTGTTGTACAAAGTACAAACCACATGCCACCATTATGTACTTCTGCCTATAGCTCGTTATTAGTACTTTGTGTGTTTTGTTTGTTTGTTAGTGTTTGTTTGTTGTTGTACAAAGTACAAACCACATGCCACCATTATGTACTTCTGCCTATAGCTCGTTATTAGTACTTTGTGTGTTTTGTTTGTTTGTTAGTGTTTGTTTGTTGTTGTACAAAGTACAAACCACATGCCACCATTATGTACTTCTGCCTATAGCTCGTTATTAGTACTTTGTGTGTTTTGTTTGTTTGTTAGTGTTTGTTTGTTGTTGTACAAAGTACAAACCACATGCCACCATTATGTACTTCTGCCTATAGCTCGTTATTAGTACTTTGTGTGTTTTGTTTGTTTGTTAGTGTTTGTTTGTTGTTGTACAAAGTACAAACCACATGCCACCATTATGTACTTCTGCCTATAGCTCGTTATTAGTACTTTGTGTGTTTTGTTTGTTTGTTAGTGTTTGTTTGTTGTTGTACAAAGTACAAACGAGCTAGGCAGAACGAACTAATAGAGCAGAGTAAATGATCAGAGAGTAACAAATTACCTACATATATACATATTAGGTATAATAACTTGGTATTACACTGACTGTAGTTGCTAGCATTAGTAATTCAGTAGGAGTTAAGCTAATTTCATTTGTTCCATGTCTACGGGGACGGGGGATTGCGTGATCAGCCAGTGTTTACTTAACTCGTCGCTTGATAGGTTGGACTACACTACAGTTTAAGTTGAACTTGTAAAGCTTTGTGATATAAAAAATATGTATTCTTGAATTTTTACAAGTAGTCGATAATATGAACAGTTTACTATCATTTTGTCATTAGTATCAAGACTGAAAACTGACGAAAAAATTTGTTATTGGTGAGAATGGGAACCTTTTAAGACAGCTTAGCCTTCATTCTCCGTTAACCAGTATCTCAGACTTAAATAATTCAAGCCTCCTAAAAAGTATTAATACTTGCAGCACCTAACAGTTGCAGCGTGTGGATTGTATTATTTCGCACAACATTAAGCGATTAAAATAGAAGCACGGCGTCAAACAATGAGCCATAAAACTGCAAAAAAAAAAAGAAATATATTCATTGTTAAACTCGTCATGGAAGGTGAATAGACGACATGGGTATTTGGGTCACGAAATTCACAGCTAGCGTAGTCATAGTCACCCTCTTTGATATTTAAGGAAATCGATAATGCCTGCATAAAAGTGAAACTACCGACACATTTATTACGGGTTGGTGAGTTTGCGTAATTGTAAAGTAAATTACCTAGTGTACAGTATGGTACGTTAGTAAATTTCGCTTCGGTTGACTGCGCTGGGTGGTATGTTATAATAATGATTATAAATATTGACCTTCGACAGACGTTGTTATGAGAGTGATATTGGATGACATTGTATACATAATAACATTACAAGTTTATGTGCTAATCATCAAGTTATAATTAGAACAAAGCAAAAATACAGTAGCAGAAAATAACGGTAACAACATCACAATTTGTTATACATATTAAAAGAAAAAAATGAAAAAATTACCCTTCCGGCAGGACTTGGCCCGCAACCTCTAGCCGCAAGCGTATTTTAATTTATTTTTTCCTTTAAGATAATAATATTTTCTATCGCTCGCAGACGTACTCGTACATATATACTTGTAAAACATTGGGTAACAACGTTATCGCAGTGCGGAAATAATACTTTTATTATTTATTTTAAATTTAGCCAGGAGCTCCAATTATATCGAGGAGTTACAAACAATAAAACATGTTAAATGAATTTAAATGACCGATGTAGAGGAAAACAGTCGGTGAAGACCAACGGTAGTTACATAATAAACTCATGGGATTCTGTAAAATGAGCCTAGTATCGAAGTACCTATAATGTATATCTAAGAACTAAATTACATAGCTAGACTGCAATGTAACCTATTTTTAGTGCTTCCTAACTTGCAAACTAATAGGTTTGATTGTTCATATATTAAAAATAACCAGTACCTGGTAACACTTTTACGAAATCTACGAAGAAGAATGTTTCACAGTCCCAAGCGAAGAGTGTTACAAAATGTGACGACAGTTATAATATCATGATGTGAAATATATGATGCATCCGGCTCTTAAATTTTTTGTAATTTTTGTAATAACTGACAAAAGCGAAAAATGGAAAGAAAGAAAATTCATTTTTCCGCAAAACAAAAAAAAGACTAACTATAAACCGGCATTATTTTGTTAAAAAAAGTACATATATTCTGGTGCCGGCACAGCGAAATGCGTTGCCCAAATATTAAAGTAAAATACCGCTACATAGATAGATCTAGTTATCATATTGATAGATCTAGGTTACTATCGAGGTATAAAAATATTGTTAAGCAATTTGGTTTTATCGGCAGCGCTCTGATCAGCAGAGTTTTGACAATGAACTCGCATTGCAATTGTGATACTCAGTACCTATTATGTGTATATTCACGTAACAATACTATATTGTAATAATACGCTGAGGATGTTGCTCAATGCAATTGCACAAATGTTAGTGGGTAAGTTGCATCTGATCCTTCAAGTCAAGAGGTAACTTTTGACATCGTAACATCTTTATAAGTGATTGTAATTTTATTGTTTTATAACCTAATGTGACATGACAACGTGAAAGTCAAACTATGTTAATTTGTATTTAGTGTAATTTTATGTCGTAAATATAACTGTACAGCATGGTTGGCGAGCAAAGCCGCGGACGGACGGACGGACGGACAGACGGACGGACTCTCAAAATGGTTGCCAAGATATAGCTACGTCTCGGCAACCATTAGTCTGTTTTTAGGGTTCCGTAGTCAAATAGGAAACCTTATAGTTTCGCCTCGTCCGTCTCTCCGTCCGTCCGTCTGTGGCTTTGCTCCGTGATCGTTAGTGCTAGAAAGCTGTAATTAGGCATGGATACATAAATCATGCATAGCGATAGCGACAGAACGGTAAAAATAAAAACTAGAATTTTTTTTTTATGTATTGGGCTAATCTTAGTTGAAAATAAGATGTATTTGATGGCACCAAAACTTTTGTACAAATTTGTTTTTCTTAAAAGTTCAAAGGTCAATTCAAATACCTAACATTATATAAATATTATACTACTGTTGAAAAGTAGGTAGATAAAACTTTTTACCGTTTTCGCTCGGTATCAGTGCAAAGTTTTTGGAAGGTCTGTTTTGGGGGAATTCCACGAACCAGTGGGGCGTATAATTGGAGGGTGCGGTGCAGACTGTTGCTAACTTCACGCCCCAGCCGTGCCTCGTTTGAATACTTTACATATTTAGGCACTGGCATGTTCGGGATGCAGTAATCATTTTTACTAAATTGCGATGACCACTAGATAGTCTAGGAATACCTACGGAATTAGGGATAGGGACCCGTATTCATTTACCTACTGTACCCTTGATTTTTTTGTTAAAACGAATAGTGGTAACATATACATAGCCTAAAAGTCTAGTAGGTGTCAAAAGATAAAGCTGAATAGTGTTAACATTAAAATGTTGGAAATATCTGAACTAGTTTCGAAGCTTTTTCGGTTGAAATTTAATGTATTTTAATGCCAATCATGACATTATTTCATTCACTAACCTAAGTGTAAAACACGCCATATAATTGTTTTAATATGTTATGCTATTATAAAAAGTGTTATCTAATCGTTAGTGTTAATTTTCAGCGATTTCCGTTAAAATAGCCAACCAGCTTTATTTATTACTGCATATTCAGGAGTTTCATTGCCAATTTTTGCCGAATTCGTTACTCGACCGGGGGAGTAGGTAGTTGCGAAGTAACCAAACCTGGTTGAACTTACCTACTACCTAGTAGCAAAGTATATTGTATTCGGCTGTCCTCAATGGGATCGATAATTAATAGACGCATTAGCAACTGAATTAGGAAAAGCGACCCTCCATTTCCGTAATGAGCTTTGGATTTTCACTGTCACGAACGCGTTATAATTGTATTTAAGAAATTATGGAATTATGCTCAGTAAATTTGTAAGTAACACGGCTCTCATCTACCGACGTATGATTTATAGCTTTAAAATCTATATATATTAATAAATAATAAAAGAGTAAGAATACTTGTATACTCCATTTGAAATAGTTGCCATCATACTCGTATAGTATATTTATTTATAGCAGCAGTCTAGGTGCTCACAAACACCTGTGTAAGTTAACTTTATTTCTATGGCGTTAGAGTATAATAACTATTATAAATAAAGATTATTTGAGCTCCTTGCAGAATTTTTAAAACCGTACATTTCTGCAATCTATAATACATATTAATGCATTACGCCGTAGTTTTCCAAAGTGCAGTAGTGACACGATTATTTGATTGATTAACATACGCGGGTGTGATATTGTTTTGTAGTATATGGATGAGGTCAGCTACGTATGTATTTGGAGCCATGCCGTGCCGCACACTCGGTAAACTCATCTCGTACACGTTTCCCGTTTCATGTTCGAGCGTCGTACGGCCAATGAAGGACGTCCTGTAAAAAATAATTTGATAAAATCATGTAACTGCGACTAGAATTCTTTTTAGGTACTACTTAGATGATATTTTGTTTCTTAACCAAATTTTGTTCAAAAACAATGTATTCATTAAATTTTAATTCCAATTGTGAAGACAAGTTGAAAAGTGAAACGTTAACAAATCTATATTTTGCGCGAGGCCATTCGGTAAACATACTTTCGTAGTAAACACCTATTGCTGACAGACGTATTGGTGCAATACTCTTGTGAAATAAAGAGTATTTGCCCTCGGTATTTGCATTGAATTGCGTCCGTAGTAATTACGATTCATTATCTCCTGCTCTTCAATCAATGGAATCATTAGACGATTCTTTAGATGTCTGACGGTCTGGACTAACAAGACGTGAGAGTGCGCGGCTTACGGCGTAGTGCCCTAGTGTGGACAAGCGCTTAAAAAAGCTACGACTAAATTAATACGCACTTTTAAAGAACGCAGTTCATTTCTAGGTTAGTAAGGGGCGAAAAGAAAAAAAAAATTAAAATTTTCTTGCTGAGGACCGGGGATGACGTGCAGTGTATTAACCAATAACCAACGTTAGCAGGTTAATTGGGCATCACGTCTCAGTAGGCATTACATTTTCCAGAAACAAGCTAATTAGACGGAGGATCCAAGGCGGAGGGGGTCTAAATTATTTGGGCACTAAATGTTTTAATACAGCATTGGCGGCGACGTGCCTTGAGCGCAGGAGTGCGAGAGCATGCGGATACAGGAACGTCAGTTTGATTTATGTTTCCATAATTTCTTAAATTAGTTTGTGTTCCATGAAATATTAGGATATCCATATAAAATATTACATCATTGTTCTAACTTACGAACGTCCAACAAATCTATTTACTTATCCCTGATTTGATCGTTAAAATATGGTTGATAAAATTGCTCCCGATGGCGTGGAAAAAAAGCAAGCAATCAAAACAAACGTCAGGCAGTCCCTCTATTTTGGCTTGCTATTTCCTTAAGCCGGTAGGAGTCAAGCTTCGTTATTGCACCCTCCTGATATTAATCCATCTAAGCCTTTGTCGTTAATCACAAAGAACTTGCAAACTAAATGCAAGAAGTACAGGTTAATCTAGTGCCTGAATGATGCAGTTCACTAGTATAATCATAGTATTACAATTTATTTTATGTAATGACTTTTTGGCTCGGGCCCTAATCTGTTAAACAAAAGCCTTTGCTTCTTTCATGCAGAGCGGTCAGCTCCCGTCTTAACGGCATACGTTAAAATTGATGTAACTGCGGCGGTATCATGGTCGCATTTTTATCACTTATCATGCGTCACTTTCGCACTTACCTATTTGTTAGAACGTGACAGACATGATGACAGATGATAAAAAAACGGCCATCTTAGCCTGGCTGTTCGAATTCGAAATCCAATTAGCCTCGCGGGTGGCAAAAACAGAGCATTATTTTTGGAGATACTTGTTATCTCCGTATGGGCTGTTTCATGAATTTGGACCATATAATTAGGACTGTAAAATTGGTTTTGAAACGGCTTGTCCCCGTTTACTTATGACGGCGTTTTTAGCAGTAGCAGAAGTACTCACTGCATAAAGGAAACAATACCTTTTGCTTAACAGATTAGGGTCCAAAACCGAATAAAACGTTTCATTAAATTTACAATATTATAAGGTTGTTAATAGATACTTATTAATTCTGTTTTTTCAGGCGTCCGAAAAAAAATTCCGTCACATGGCTGTCCATTTTTCTATTCGCATTATTAGTACATTACGATACAAGTGCGAAAAATAAGAAATCCGAAACAAGTGGCCATAAATTGAAACACGACTGAAGGGAGTGTTTTAAATCGACACGAGTTGCGAATTACCTGTTCACACATGTATCATACAACGTTTTACAGTACGTATGGTCCTTTAAATTTTCGACATAGTTAAGTAATGTGTTAATTATCGCACTAGTGTGGTAAAGTAGCACCATATGTACTGTAAATGATCTTTAAGTATCTGGAGACTATCAGATTCTGATTGTATCAGCCCTTAAGTCACAAATTAAGCTAATTGATCTTACAACGACGTAATACGGTTAAAATGATCTAATATAAATACGTGTAATAAAATAATTCATTCAAATATCGACCAAATGTGCAAGTAAGAATAATTTGAACAACTGCTTTTGTAAATTATGTTCATTACGAATACTACCTACTATACTTGAACGGCTCAGAGGGCCTACCGCGAAAATAGTAAATCGAAACTTCGTTAACAGCCTCTCTATCGCTCTTGCAAATTAGAATGACAGAGAGGCAAATAGAAGAACGAACGAATGAAGTCCGCGATAAGCCCTCAGTTCATGAACGATAATGAGTAATATAACAGACACATACAGATGCTAACACAGACAGATGTTAACAAACACATGTCAGACAACCGTGTCAGTCGATCATGGGTTTATGCACACATATGATACATTGAAAAAATACGTATTTTCTTTAAATCCTTACGCGATTGACAAATTGCCAAACGTGAAAGTGCACTGCTGACTTAACACTGTTCTTGTACAAACAATTTTAATTGCTGACATGTAAAATTCTTATATTTTACCAATATAAACGAATATGAGTATGAGTATGAAATACGCATCGTTGAAGAGTTGTCATCGTCCTGGATTTCATCAGCAGCATCAAATGGCACGTTATGAACGCAAAAGCTTGATTTGTTGATGATAATATTGATATGTAATTCAAAAATCGCTATATACTGCCTAAAAAATTTAAGGAGTTCCGTGAGTTATTAACCCGTACCTCTCGTGTAAATTTATTCGATAGCGTGACGTGACGTACGGGTTTAAGTTAAGTCTCATTTTGTATGGGATTTGGAGTTTCCAAAACGTCCCGCTTGGCGCGCTGTTTCTAAATCCCATACAAAATGAGACTCAACGCAAACGCGTACGTCACGTTACGCTATCGAATTTTACACAAGGGGTTCAGATAATTAATGAACACATCAACAACCTTCGGTCTTCTAGGAATGTGTATGCGCAATTAAACATCGTCTTCCTTTTATTACTGAGTATTTGAAATACATAGTAGATAATCATAAATAAAATTGTAGCCCCAAAAAAACTCGTCAACTGGTCTTAACACGAGCTTGTCACTGACATGACACTGCTATAATCGTATTCGCTAGCGTGTGCGTAACTTACTTTCTATATATGCTTCTCGCTCGTACTGGCATATTATTGCGAGTGCGAGCGAGATGTCTAGAAAGTAAATTACGCAGACGTTAGGGAATATGTCAGTGTCAGGCCAGTGACAAGCTCGTGGTAGCTGCACTTTTATCATTCTCGTATGAATGCAACGATTAGTTGTATTCTGAATATAATGTGTAAAGGTGTACTTACCGTAATCGTAGAGTCTAAAGACGACCTTAGCGTTTAGTTTTTACGAGCAATTATTGTAACTACGCGAGGAATGAAATCATAATACTTTAAACGAGCACGCAAGGTCGTTTTTTGTATTATCTGCCGTTGCCTATGCCGTGTCGTGTTTTTTATATTAAAATAACGATATTTTGCGAGTGTTACAAATGGAAATAAAAACGTTTTCTTATGTCAGAGGCCAAGATTTGCTTGAGCACTTTACTTACAGCGTTTACAAGAGAAAAATGCGCTATAATTCAAATTTTCTATGGGACTTCACGCCTATATTTTTTAAATTTGTTGCTTTTTCTACTGACGGAAATAGCTCCACCTACTATAGATACACCATTGGCATATTGACATGGACGCCGATTAGGGTTTGCACGACGGATCTGAAATGTATGGGAAGATCCGTGGATCCGGATCCAGATCAGGATAATTTCATTCATTTCGGATCCGGATTGCAAACCGTAACGCCGATGCTTTCCGAGAACAAAGGAATAGTAGGTAGGTTTCATATAAAACTAGTGATCCGCCCCGGCTTCGCACGGCTCACACAAAACCTTAACAAATTATACACGAAAACCTTCCTCAAGAATCATTCTTTTGATAGGTGAAAACCGCATGAAAATCCGTTCAGTAGTTTTTGAGTTTATCGCGAACATACAGACAGACAGACGCAGCGGAAAACTTTGTTTTATAAAATTACACAGAACAGAGAAGTTAGCGCATTCATTATTTGTATAATTTTAGTAGTCAAACTCATATTAAAATTATCAGAAGATCCTGACAAAACTAGTAACTAAATAATAATATAATGCTTCTGTACCCCTAGTGTACATTTATTCGATAGCGAAACGTGACGTACGCGTTTGCGTTAAGTCTCATTTTGTATGGGATTATGAGTTTCCAAAACGTCCCGCTTGGCGCGCTGTTTCTAAATCCTGTACAAAATGAGACTTAACGCAAACGCGTAGGAACGTGAAAATTCTAAAAAATGACACCAAAGCTTGGTTTTATCTATTTTTAAACAAACTTTTCTTAGGCCCTAGTATCTTCAGAATGCTAGTGTTATGTGTAAAAGGACCAATGTCACACTGTTATGTTACTGTTTCTGACTGACGGGACTACTGTCATACGAGTAACCACCTAAATACTGATGTGATGATCGTTTAAGCGTTAATAAAGAAGGAAAATGCGTTAATTAAGTGGACGAGCCGACGTGGGCGTATCTATACACCAATTATTTAAAGCAAGCTTAAATAACTTAAGCAGTTACGTTTGTATTTTTAGTGTCCTTTAGAGCCACTCCACACTAGCGTCTCTCGAGCGTCGGTGTCTCGTCAACTCTATGGCTGCTGCTCAACGCAACGTTGGCGCAACCGCGGAGCGACATCATTTTCCACGGCGCCGACTAGACGCCGACGCTCAAAAGACGCTAGTGTGGGGTGGCCCTTAGAATAGAAACAAGGATGGGAAATGTCGCTTTAGACACAGGCAGATCCATAACAATTCCAGATATAATAAATAACCTGTTATTAAATTAGAATACGCATCCGGTTATTTTGTAATTTTGGTCGATATTATACAATTATTTTTCTATTTCTTATAATAGGTTTTGTATTTGGTAGACTTAATTTCACACGAAGAACTTTTTCGAATACGGTCTTGAATTAATACCTACTAATTCTGTACCCCTAGTGTAACTTTGATCGACATCATAACGTGACGAACGCGTTTGCGTTAAGTCTCATTTTGTATAGGATTTTGAGTTTCCAAAACGTCCCGCTTGGCGCGCTCTTTCGAAATCCAATACAAAATGAGACTAAACGCAAACGCGTACGTCACGTTTGGAAATCGAATTTAGTTACACTAGGGGTACTGTTCTATAAGTATATACGTATAGGTTGCATATCAAGTTAAATTTGCCTACTAGTTTAAGTAGATGTGGGTCAATCAACAAAATTTCAAGATTATAACTAAATCCTATAAAACCCAGATTTAAAAAAATTAAGCAGATGGTAACCATGGCAAACAGTGACAGGAAAATGATAATCCACCCAACTTATCTAAAGCTCCTCGTGACGTGTCCGGATTTTGGAGGATTTAACAAAAGGAGACCTTGCCCGTAATTTTCTGTACAAAACAGTCTGCCGATTTTTCGGGGATAGATAAACTTCAGTCCATACAATAAATATGGCCATTGGCCGATGTTTTCGACAGAGGGGTAGACATTCAAAATTTTAAATTATGAATATACCTAACGTAAGGATTGCACTAGCAAATGGCTGATTTTCAGTTACAATTTAATTAAACTTCGTCGATAAGTATTCCAACGAATTAAGTTATTAGCAGTGTTGTCAAAACGTTAATTAGAATTGACCATTAACCATTACAAATTGAACCGTAAACTGTAACCGTCCGTTTGTACGGTTCAATTCGTAAAGGTTAATCGTTAATTCTAATTAACGTTTGGACAACACTAGTTATTATTAGAATGACACATGCGAATCATCTTATCAATGAAATGAATCCTGTCTTTAACTGGGGACTGAATAATCGGCTCTTGGAAAATAAATCTTGTACACTTATAAAAAATCTTTGAAATAAACAAATATTTGAATTTGAGTATTTGTTTATCGCGTTTTAGTTCGCGCTCACATCCCGCTTGCACTAATATGCCAGTACGAGCGAGATGCATAGATAGTAAGTTACGTAGACAAGAGGGGATATGTCAATGTCAGAACTGATAGTAACCGTACTAGGGGTCTTTACTACCTATTACGCTGTATCTAACTGAAATCATTATGTATCCTCAAGATTAGCCACGGTATCGGTATTGAGTTGCCGCTGCGTCTGGCGTTTAGTTACGCTTACGTTACACGTAACAGAATCACTTCACACCACATTCACTTATTATCCTACATTTCAAACGTAAGGCGAATCGCTGACACTATCGTATTTCACGCGTTTTTCGTCATTTGATACCAGTCTTGTGTAAGTTGTGTCAACACCATCGCTGTTATTTATATTATTGTATTACGGTGTACAATGTAAAGTGCTATGGTTTAAGTCGAAAAGACAAAATCTACGTTAACTAACATAATATATCACTAGACATGCCAAATTAAGTAACTTTTTCTCTGTCTGTTGTGTCCTCGCGCTTAAACTGCTGAACCGATTTAGTTAAAATTTTGTAAGAACGTGTATATTTAGCCCCGAAAAAGGACAAGGATAGTTTTTAAATAAAATAAATAAATATTTGCGGTCAATCTTACACAGATCGACCTAGTCCCAAACTAAGCAAAGCTTGTACTATGTATTGGGCGACGACAAACAAACATAAATATATATCTTAAATACTTCGACACCCATAACTCAGGAACAAATATCTGTGTTCATTACAAAAATGAATAGCCTTACGGCGATTTGAACCCGGGACCATCAGCTTCACAGGCAGGGCACTAACCCACTAGGCCAGACCGGTTGGTCGGTTTCTGTCACACTAATCATCATTCTATGTAGACGAAGTCCCGTGAAAAAGCTAGTATCTAATAATTTACTATACTTGTTAAAGCTCTCAAGTGATAAAATATAATTTCCACCGATCTCTTGAACAGAATGTACGAGTATGTGTGCACCATGTGTTACCTATTCTTCTACTACACAACATACATAGATACACGCCAGGCCAAAAAAATGGAAACGACGTTGTTTTCTTAAGTATCTCAAGTTTTTATTTTTATTATTATATATTGGTAACCATAAACTTCCATTAGCAACCCCAAAAGATTAATAATACACCCTAAGTCCTAATATATTGTAAAAAATATTGAAAAATTACATATCGCTCTTTTTAATTGCCTTTAACTGGCAAGTATCGTAAGATTGTGAGTAATTTACTTTGAAATTTTTCTATTATCATTTTTATTCTAATTGTCATGAAAATCACAGTTTCATATCAGCTTGTTTCCATAATTATGGCCTGGGGTGTAGGTGGATAGAAATAAATTTATTATGTACATAACTAAGAAAATGTTTAACAATTTTATATCTGATGTACAGTCAGCAATATTACGTATTACATTATACTAATTACAGTCGATGTCAAAGATGTTAAATGTTGCTTTTCTTTGATTGATGTCTGACTTAAATATTATGTATATATATATATATGCGTGTAGCATCTTATTTAAAAACTAAAGCCGCCTTATACGCGGACTATAAATCATTTAACTCACTGAAATATGCTTGAAACAATTAAGTCATACTAGTGCTAGTTAATGAATCTAGCAATTTATTGAGCACGACAGGTAGCATCGGTTTAACGGTAAAGTGCTTAGATGAGTAAATTTAGCAGTTATTCATCAGTGGCTCTTAGTGCGGGCATCCCGCCGTAATGCGGCAACATTAGACCCTCGCCGTGTAACCGGTGTAATGCAAAACAACCTTTTTGTGCCTCGCCGTCCGTGGTCGAAAACCGACATGACATTTCTACACACGGCATTCCACGCTGGGCACGTCGCAATTAGCAATGGAATTCTAAAGCCATAAATTTAATTTCACGTTTAAGAGTTCGACCTACATATGTGACCGCAGTCGCTATGCGGATAACTGTACTGAGATGGAGCGGTGCACTTGGCTGCCTCATCTGGGTTGACCGCAACGCAAGGCCTCGGCCACGCGAATCTCCGTACACCTGTTCTAATGCATAATTGACGTCGAAAGTGTACCAACATTTCAAAGAAAGTCCCCGCGCCTAGAGGCAGACCAAGCTAAGTCGGCAACGATTTTGCTTCTATGAAATGATGACGTTTACTTAACTCTTACTTACTTGGTCTGACTCTATTTTTATTGGAGTCATTTCATTTGGTTATACTGCTCCCGATGAGGTGCGTTGCATGCCTGACAACGAGTAAGGAATGACTTTCTTCACGAAGATTTGTACGCGATTCGAGATATCTTCGTTATCAGTAAACCGTTTTACACCAGATCCATACAGATCATAACGCGTACCTAATCGTTTTCCTAATCTTTTCATCCTTGTAACACCAAATATTCGTTGTAAACTTTTAGACACTTATTAGCACCAACGTGCATTATTACGGTGATATTGTTTTACATTTAGGTACTCCTAAAGTTGTTGTACGCACAATAGCTTCGGCTGATCCACATGGAGCTATCGGATGATGGTGCGTTGTCGAAGAGAAGCGAAGTAAGAGAACATAGATAAGACGAACCTCAAAAATGTCCAAGATATTCATGCTATGCAAACATTCTAAACATACTGAAGCAAATTGTAATACAATGAATCATTTAGTAGGAGGAATCATTTCCTACTCTCACGAATAATATACTGTAAAGTTAAAAATGTATTAAAAAGAAATAAATAAAATACTGAAGCAAACTGTAGTATAATGCGAAAGATGGCAAGGACGGTAGGAGGTTCACCGCACTGATATGTTGATGAACACTCTTGAAACAACATCTTAATACTGGGAAGATGATGAGCTTTTTTACTGTGTACCTACGCATGTAGCAATAGCAACACTTAGAAATTCACCAGATAGGGTTAGCAGTTATAAGTTAATGCCGATTGAACGACACAAGACCGTTATAATTTTTATATGACAAGGAGCAGTAGATATGAACTTCTCTAATAGTTTCCTAAGCTCTAAAATCAATCAAATGCCAGTAGAGATACGGTTGCATCAAGCGCCCAACAGGTAATGAGTGTAATCACTGATGGCAAGTACTTATTATAACGTTGGATCTCCGTACCGAATGGTCGAATGACTCGCTGTTATGCATAAAATATACGGCGGATAGGTACTGGCGCTCAAATTACGGTCGACCTGCGTTACACCAAGTTCTTTTTCATTACGTACAATAAAATTTGATTTCGTGTCATCTCGCGACGGCTCATTATTTAATGTCGGAATGTTTCCGTTGTGATTGCTTACTTCTAGCTATTAAAGTCATATATTTTACTGCAATCAAGATTGCAGTAAAATATATGCAACTTGCATTCTCTGTTACTGTACTTACTAAAATTACGATTAGCGGCATGAAGCCTGATTCAAACTGGACTGAGATACAACCAAGGCTAAAAGTACTGCAGGTTGTATTACAATAGAAAAGTATGATTTATTAAACGTTCTTGTCAAAAAATAACGTTTTAAAAGGAAATTAGTCAAATTCTGGCTATGATAGTTGTCAGTTTAACATTTTGTAAGGGGTATAATTATGTAACTTTTTTTCTTTTTGACGTAGTTTTAGGATTTATTGTGTATTTTTAATCTTTTGGGGTTCCCTAATGTAAGTTTTACGTTATTAAATGAAATATACAACAAAGATAGAAACATGAGATAACTATTAAAGAAAACAACGTTGTTTCCATACCTTTGGCCTTGGGTCTATAAATATAAATATTAAGATTTAATGGCTAGTTGCTTAAATCCGAGTGTAGTTACATATAACTAGGTACCTATCGGAATATACTGTAAGTTTGTACGGAAAAGAGAGAATTGCTGCTTAAAAATCACACTTTTTCCTCAATAAAGTTATACATACTCGTAACAGGAAAATATTCAATTTGCCTTTGTTATCGTAAGCATATGATGGTGTACATAGCATTATTATAACATGGGTTATGTGTTTTTTTTCCTTATAAAATATTACATTAGGTTGCGGTCTCCCATTGAGCATTAAATTAAAATTTAACTAACGCAAAATTCTAGTTTTTATATTAAATTTTTACATGTCTTGGCTAGGGCAATTGCCGTTAAATAAATTCACATGAGAAATGCAAACTCTAATCAAAACCATAAAAAGTTAAAGTTGGCTCGATAGAAAAAAAAAAACAAGAAAATATGACAAAATTTCATTTATTACAAGCTTTTATTTAACTTGCACTGTTAGTATAGCATGTATGTTTGTGTGAGTCACATATTGGAAAATAAATTTGACCCACTTCCAGGTTTCCGATTGAGCTGAAATTTTGCATACATTTGTAAGTCGGGTGACAATGCAATATCATGATACCATTGAGATGATCTGATGAAGACAGAAGGTAGCCATAGAAACTTTGAGGTAAATCAAAGCAACCTGTGTTTGGTTTTTTTTTAATTGTCTTGATGAATATTGGTTGCCCGTGGAAAGAAAAGTACAGTCAACGATAAAAGCTTGTACCAAAAATGTAATTTTTGCTAAAAACTTATTTTAAGTTTTAGATCGTTACCTTGCATGCCATGACAGTATAATTTACAGGCAGCTTGCCATATCTTTTGTTTCCTTCTAATTTCCTGGCTTACACCCCTTCTTAAATATATATATTCTACTTAAATAATGATTTTTAAGTGTACGTTCTCCTCGCCTGTTTAGCGAGAAAGAAATAATTGGGCCTTCCAAGTACTAGGAGAACTACCGGCGGCAATCGTTAAGAGATTACAAGTTTTGATAACAAACACTATTTTATTTCTAAAAATGTAGGTAAAACAGCTTTGACCGATTTTTGGAAAACTGTACATTCAACAAAATAAAACTGTTTCTTGTATTTTTTCCTAAAACAAACGATGAAAATTGATGCCATTCGGTCTTAATGACCAAGGATCAATAATATCTTCGAGGCCGCTTAAATTTAGGAGACAAGAAAAGCCACAAATAAATAAGAAAAAAATTAAAATAAAGTGATTTATTCATCCAGACTTTTAAAGCATATGCACAAAGGAGAGGTGCCGTAGGTAGGATCTTCATAATTTCATATAATAATAATTTTCTCGCTGGTAAGACTCGGTTGACTATCTGCAAAAAGTAGCTACCACTCTTAAGATGTATGGAAGAAGGTTTTAAGTCCTTCCCTTAGCATTACTAGGAAGAGATACAAGAACCGCTAAAAACCATCTTAGTGTTATAATAGTAGAGTTTACATTGGATTCGGTATGATCACATCAGATCTAGTGTTTTGTTGAAGCCAACACAGTGATAATGAATTTAATGTCGTGCCAAATGGTGGAAACAGTGAAAGTGTAAGTTGCGCAGATATTGCACAAAACAACCCGACGACGAAGACAGTGCTACTGAGCATTTTGTGTTAATCGCAGGTTGCGAAATGCACTACGTTCCAGAAAAGGACACCAATGGTGAATACAATCACAGTTTATATTGTCAAGTTTAAATGAACATATATATTGGTTATTTAACAAAGGGGCACCCTCAATTTGAATAAAAAATCCTAGGGATTAGACATGTCACGCCATGATGGGAGAAGGACATAAAAAAAATGAAATTATATAGTCTGACAAAACAATATGTGAAATTAAATGCCAGGCATAAGTATGTTTTTACAAACTTCAGCAGTTTATAATGATTTTATTCAAGTAAGGTACTACTGAAAAATAAATGTAGTAATACATATTATTGAAGATTTTTTTTGAAAAACGGGCATAACTCAACTAGGTAAGATCCAGGCATGGTCAGTTGAGTGTGATGCTGTCTCGCAAGATAGATATAAAATACGTATACGTATGTTCCTATTTATACTCCTAATGCTACTTGTTATTCGATTTTTAGTGTACCTATTTAGTTTAAGATTAGTTTAAAGCGCACCACCAACAAACTGCTTCACAGTTTGGCAAAACATTGGATTAAGTGATTAAGATATTTAGAATTTTGTAATTTTTGTTGAAATCAGTAGTTCGGACTAAGGGATATTATCTCCGAAACTATCCGCAATCGCAAAACAGAAACGGGGGTGATGATAAGTGGATATAAGACTAATAAGCAGAGACCGGAATTCTCGTGGCAGTTTTAATTGTCATTAGGGACTTCACATTTATCGACTTTCGATATTCCTATATCGGTACAATATAGAATACAACATATTAAAAATAGAAAAATAAATTAAAAGTAACCACAGGTAAATAAATAACAAGCGATCTTATCGCTAGAGAGCGATCTCTTCCAGATAACTTTTGAGTAATTGAAAATGCGAAATTGATGTGCAATAGAAACAATGAAAATTTAATAGTTTATAGTTTCAAGTTTATTTACATCAGTACCGTGTTTTTTTTTTCAATTTCACGTTCAATGACTGTTTTAGTGCTTACAAATATTCCATTAGTTTCTTTTTAAAATAAGTAGTCATTTTTTTCCTTATTATCTGCTTAAATTACTTCTTTTACGGTCCAATATACACTATTATATGATTTTTAGTATTTTGTGCTCTACATTGTATCGATATATATGTATCAGAAGTTGATAAATGAGAACGCCCTATAACAGTTCAAAAACGCCACAATAATTCCGGTCTCTGCTAATAAAGTGCTTTATCAGTCATCTTCATTTTATTTATTTTTTATTATACTCATTTTCTTTTATTTCGGGCATCAACAGCAATACAAACAGTATGCTAAGCTTAAAGATACAATTCATAAAGCTAATAAAATATGTCTACATAAATACATAAAATTCCGTACTCGGTGGAAGTAAAGATTTAAATAATCAAAAAAGCTTAAAACACTTAAAAATAATCATTTTGTGATTAGTATGCGTGATCACTGTTATAAGAATGTGTGTGTGTGTGTGTGTGTGTAGTTTGTGCATGTTTGGCGTCTCTTTTTGGGAAATCTTCAGTTCGCTGGACGATATCGGCCTATTCGCGATTGTCAGCTTTAGCGAAGAACTGACAGGCCGATATCGTCCGGCGAACTGTTAATCTGTGGGCCCCTTTATATACTTAAACGTATAGTTTGTACTAAACAGTAGAAATCGTACCATTTTGTGGGTTCCGTACCCAAGGAAAAAACAAGACCCTATTACTAAGACTCCACTGTCCGTCCGTCTATTCGTCTGTCACCAGGCTATATCTCGTGAACCGTGATAGCTAGACAGTTGAAATTTTCACAGATGAAGTATTTCTGTTGCCGCTATAACAACAAAGCTGGATGCATAGCATTTAGCACGAATCAATGGCAGAGTAACGACAGGGTAAAACGCAAGTCCGCGTCTTACCCCACGGTGGCAGGACGGAGATGGGGGGATTAGATTATAATTATTCGGTTACGTTGTTATAATTTGTTGTTCAAAAGAAAGCGTTAATGCAAAAATAAAAGGAATTGATACCATAGGGCATTTTCTAGCGGCCGTTTTTTCCAAAGGTCGGATAATGTGAAAGATTGGATAGTGTGAAAACTCCGTTACGCGTGCTACTCAAATCTTATCGATACTAAAAAGTACGGAACCCTCGGTGGGCGAGTCCCACTCGCACTTATCCAGTTTTTTATTGGTCTTGAGTTTATATTAGTAAACAAGGCCAGTGGACATTTGTGAGAGTCATCCGTCTTCATTTGTCGACGACAGCCACTCCCTGCAGCGCCTTTTCACTTTTCCTTGACTCTACCGGTTTGCTAGTTAGTTTACATAATTTTCTTTGCCGAAGTTTACTTAAGTAATATCAAAGGCTACATTTACAATACGTACAGTCGCCATCAGATATACGGCGACTGTACTTTGCCAGTCGAAATATGGGTGGAAGTTATTTTTAGATGACTGAAATGAATTACCAACATAGGGAAGAATAGCTTTTTCACTGCATAAGATCTGAGTTAAAATCTTCCTACCTAATCTACCTATATGTATGTATATACTTTATTGTACATAGAAATAAAAACACGAAAAACACAGTTACAGAGTAAATTAAACATCAAAGGTGAACTTATCCCTGTATGGGATCTCTTCCAGTTAACCTTTGAGGAAATGAGTAGAACAGAAGTAACGATGAATGAATGACAAACACAAACAAAAGTGTACAATCACTAAAATTAATGAAATGCACGTTTTGAATACACGTTGATACAAATATACATATATAGAAAAATAACCATAAAATAATGCATACATAAAATAAATAAATAAATATTCAATATATAATATAAATAGATATGAATTCGAACCAGAAAAGTAAAAGAAATTAAAAAAGTAGAAGTACTCAATGGAACTAGGAAGTCGTAACCAAAGTATCGGAAAGCCACCATTTTTTAAGCCTAATATATTTATTGTTTTTTTTTTTTAATATGTACGTGATTTTACATAAATAACTAAATATTATAGAACATTGTTACACTGACGTTGACTAAGTCCCACAGTAAGGTCAATGAGGCTTGTGTTGTGGGTACTTAAATACATGGAAAACATCCATGACTCAGGAACAAATATTCGTGCTCATCACAGAAATTAATGCCATTATCAGGATTTTATTGAACCCGGAACCTCGGCTTCATAGGCAGGGTCACCAGAGTGGGTACTTTAACTAAAAAAAATAAAAATTTAAGTTTTTTATACTGGAACAGATTTGGTCTAAAGTAGCCTTAACTAATAGATGTCTAGACTGATTTCATTGTGTATTTAGTAAGGTATACGGTGCTTTCTCGGTGAAGGCCAGCCAGCTAAAGCAATTTCATTAATTACTAGGTGGGTCCTGTTTGCTACTATTACTGTCAAGGGAAAACACTACTTCATCGCAATATCTACACGGTATTCAATTTCGATAAGAGGCGGCTAACTGATCTAACGCAATATTGTGGTTTTTACAAGCTTTTATGGCCAATTAGATCCACACGTTGCAACGGGTCCGACGTCAGTCCCGAGCTAGAGTTGTTTTCCGTTTCACGAAATATTAGAACATCTTTAACAATATTTGACATTAAACAAATACTGTCTCTTAATTGCTTAACTATTTTTTCACATTTCAAATATTGTTAACGATGCAATATGGACTGAAATTCGACTCTCATTGACATAGAAACCCAAGTTGTCTTTTTTATTTATTTTTTGATTGAAATAGGTTTTGCCCAGTATTGCTATGGTAACTTTTGAATTTGGGACCATGTGGCATAAAAAGTGTCGAGTTATGATTTTGTTGTGAAAAAAATGTATGAAGTAGGAAAAAAAATGTATTTCAAAAACCGCACACCGTAATATCCTCGCAGATGGCTATACTACGGTTGCGGTTTTTTTTCAATCGTAATAGAAACAATAAATTCTATGGAAATTACATAAAATCCAAAGTTGTCATTTTAAGAGTTTTTGATTGAAATTGGTTTTTACGAGCATTTTTATTCTAACCTATGAATTTCAGAAATAAAAGTATGTATTCATTAAGTATACTCATATATATCGTCGCTTAGTATCCATAGTACAAACTAAACTAGTATAGTTAGTATTAGTGTAAAAATATGGGTGCATAAAACTTACTCAAAAATAAGTCCTATAGTTATTAATTCGCGGACATAAGAGCTATGGGACATTTTTTTTATGATACAGGAGGACATCGAGCAGACGGATCACCTGATGGTAAGCGATTACCGCCGCCTATGGACACCTACAAGACCAAAGGGGTTGCAACTGCGTTGCCGGCCTTTAAAATGGGAATACGCTCTTTTCTTGAAGGTTTGAAGGACGTGTCGGTCCGGAAATACCGCAGGCGACAGTTCATTCCACAGTTTAGCTGTGCGAGGCAGGAAGTTTCTGGAGAAACGCACAGTTGAGGACTGCCAACCATCTAAGTGGTGAGGATGGAAATGTTGTCGCGTAGGGCGACATATTTTGAGTATGATGTATGCGCCCATAATTTTACACTTGACTGTACAAGCTTTGGTTAGTTTGGGGCTAGGTCGGTGTAGATTGTCCCCAAATATTTTATTTATTTTTATTACAAGCACTAATCACATGATATTCCTGCCTAAAAAATAATATAAATATGATTACTTAGCTGATAAATTAAGAAAAACCCCCAATATGGCGTCAAAAGTATTTAACAAACGGCTGTAGTATCAAAGTAAAGAGACTCTTTGTGACATATGTCAATGGTTGGTGTCATCCACGATGACGCGCAGATTTGTCAAATATAACCTTTAATAACATTACAATACAAGTCAAGGCACGCGTCGTTGTAAATGACACGAACTATATGACAAACGTTAATAAACAGGGGGCCTACCGCGAACCACTTTCGTGTCGTGTCGCCTCCCTGTCACACTTACGCATGAATTTACAAGTAAGACAGAGAGGCAACACGTCGAACGTGGTTTGCGGTAGGGCCTCAGAGGTCAGTGAATTCATTGAAGACGACAACATGGTTAGTGTGGTGAGCTCTCCTAAATCTAGGCACAGCTTAACTTTAGGCTACATATTGCTACTTTCGTGAAATTTGGCAGTTTCTAAGTAGTTTTGTAATCGAATCGAATAAGTTAATTTAACAAGGCTTTGATATCGCCACCTATAGAAATAACACATGGTAGCAATAGCCATACAACCTTCTGTTAAGTACTTCCTTCCATGATCTCCAAAAATGGTGTCATTGCATAATGGTCGGTATTGGTATATATTAAAGTTATTAATTAACATTTACTAACATCGCAGGCGCAACAATTTCGCTTAGCACACGCAATATGTAAATCGCATAGCCGCATTAAAAATCGCTTTTAGCAAATAACATGAAAAAATATTATCAAGTATTACTGAGTATCTCCATGTACACATCGGCGTAGTGTCATGGGTGGCACAAGCACACATTGAATGTGTTTTACACTACCCTGTTAAAAATAACGCATCTTTTTATTAAACAGTATAGAATATTGATAGTGCGCGCACACAACCGGCACCGTGTCTCTGTGTAGTCATCCGTGAGTAGTGTGCGTTGCAGCATTCAATGTGGGCCATTGAAAACGCGCCGTAGACTACCACATAAAGATTCCGCTTTATGAAGCAAATACCAAGAGTCGCACTCACCACACAGGTAATACACCATTCAATTGCATCCAGGATCATTTCATACTACAAGTTACCATATTATAATTAATTTATGCGCGTACTAATTCTGAATGTACAGTCACGTCTGAAAACATTGACACGATCGAAGTGCCAAAAATAAATATACACGACTTTATGGCCCATGTATTAGCGTAGTGTATCCGAATTTTTGGCACTTTGTCTGTATCGATATTTTCAGTCGTGACCGTACAGTCGCTGTCCAATATATTGGACTGCCAAGGTGTTCACCAAAATCTTAACTAAGCCTTTATTATCATTCAAGTACAGCCTTTATTATCAGTTCAGATGTTTTTTGAGCATCGGTGATTGTACTACAACTGTAATGTGCGGTCGCGGTCAAACGATTTCAATATGAGGCTAATTTACGCGGTGGGTACTCAATACTCATCACCCACCAGCAAGGTCGCTTTAAACTATGCTGCGGCCCTTGGGCACAAGAACGGGCCCCAAGTTCTTGGATAGTAAAGAAAGAGAATTATACTAAATTATTTCTACTATGATCTTCTATTTATTATGGGTAATCAAATATACTGTAACTGTTGGTCCTTCAGGGCCCCTGGGCACGGGCCCTATGTGCCCTTATGGTAATGAGGGTATTACGCACGAGCCGCGTACCATGGCCAAGCCAATCTGCCGGGCTCGTGGTCTGCACGCGCACGGAAGCGTCCAGTTTCGGTATCGCCGCATGTCCGCCGCCGCGTCAAACGTCCGCTCTGCCTACGCGCACCGCGCACGCCTTGAGCTCTTATCGTATACAAATTGTGGTGGCACTTAACCTTTTTATAAACAACGATCCTATTATACTAGTGGTTTTTAAAGTCTCTTTTGCACGAGGGTAAAATGCACTCAAAGGCAAAGAAAACGGGTCATTTAGTTTAGAATTTCACATACAACGTGAACCGATTTTATTGCAGAATTATTAAACTAAAGCATGAACAGTACCGCTACCACTAGTTTTGACATTGACATATTCGCTCACGTCTACATAACTTACTTTCTTTTCTATGCATCTCGCTCGTACTCGAATAATAGTGCAAGCGAGATGTATAGAAAGTAATTTACGTAGACGTCAGCGAATATGTCAATGTCAAAACTGATGGTAGCCGTACAGGATGATAAACATGAGTAATAAAAAACTAGCATTCATAAGTATATGCTAACATATTGTGTTTTAGAAGACACACGAACCTAGCCGCCACTATACAATCTACTCTTAACATTATTGTAACACATGTAAACATTCCTGTGATTTCATAAATAATTACTTATTATTATAGTGTGGCCCAGGATGGTCTACGACGATACGACGTAAGACAAAGACAGTATGATTCTCTAATCATACTGTCTTTGTCTTACGCTAGTACTTACACCCAAAAAAAGAGATGTGTATAGTTTTCCTGGTTCTTACTTACTTGTGTTTGCCGGATTATAATATTTTCTGTAATTAATAACGTTGCAAAAATTATTGAAGATTGGATTTTGTATTTCGACACTTACCCACATAAATTCATTTATTATCATTTATTTATTTTTATCATTGTATTCATTTATTTGATATACAATATTATAAACTTATATGCATGTAAGTATGTACCATAAATCAAATTATTTAATTTTCTTAACAATATGGCATTAATTAAATTTAGACCTGTACCATCTCACTAACCCGGGGTTAAGCGGTTAAACCGTTAACCCATTGTCAAATTGTACTGGTAAGCATGAAATTAGATTAGATTTAGGATATTTTTTAAAGATATAGATTGTAATGCCTGGAAAAAAGTGATTTGTTAATATATCTTTTTGGAATTACAATAATCTAAGAATCGAAATCGAACGGTTTAATTATTATCTAGATAAAGATAATAGACAAGGTTCTTTATATTTGTTCTCCTTATACAATCCGACGCACCCTCACTATGGAAGTGCTCGTCTAGAATGTCCTCTGGCCTTTGTTTGAGGACATATATTGGTGTCGAGTTCAAAGAGGAGGACAAAACAATTTCACTCAGTTATATGAGTGTGAAATTGCTATTCAATATTATACGAGTCTAAATGTAATTGATTTGAATGCATAACTACGATTTTCAATTTAGTACGTTTTTAGTTTGTTTAACTTATAAGCTATTATACTTTGGGCCTGTTTCACAACTTCCAACTAAAGTTTTGAATAGCTAATTAACAAATAAATTAACTGCCAGATAAAACTTCCTGCTAATCTTTATCTACCAGTTAAGCTTATTTGAAGATTGTGAACCGCCAACAATGACTTTATTAGTCAGATAAGTGGCAAGTAGCTTATTTCTGGACTTTACTTGGAAATTGTGAAATAGGCCCTTAAAAAAAGTTTCTGGTTAAAATTACTATGGCATACAGAGTTACGGAAAGACGTACGTACATGACAAAACTACAAATGGTGACCAAAAATGCAGACTAAGATAACAATAATTATTGCTGAGATCAGTTTACCACGAACGTGACTATTTGCCTATTAACATTTTTTTTCACAATACCAGCCAATGTTGTAATAAAAACAAAGGCTGACGGTATATGATCAGATTTTGCCGGTTTTTTCTTATCCTCACGCGGTCTGTAACCTTCTATTTCTTAATTGTTAAACTGATGAGAACAGCCACATTTAGTTTAAGTATTTTTTTCTTATTATCATCTATCCTTGTGCGGGGCTGAATGGCCTACAGTTTTGTGTTTTACGTAGTATGTACTATGATATATATCATAACTATCATAAGCGTATATTTATGATGCAGGTTATTTTTATCATACCTTAGATTATTTAGGTAGCTACTGGAAGTAAAAGTAGTAGTGAAAATGATACATATGTAAGTCTAGATAACTGAGACGAAAGTTACCTCGTCGCTGCTGTCAGCGGTGGACTTATACAGGCTGGACAAATAAGAATGATACACTTTGTTTTTAAATTATAATTACATTAAGTGGAAATTTTTATAAAAAATTTTTTCATGAATATATTATTCAGGGTTGGCAATTGTATACGGAAGACAATTTCTGCCAAATGTCTACCACTAGCAGCAAGCAATTTTATCTCAACTGTTTCTGTTGGTTAAAACACGTTGTTTGCTCGATTAATTTTGAAAAAAAGTGACAGTGATTGGCACCCAAATTCCCCAAATTTTGCAGCTCTTGACTTATTTCTGTGGGGCTATCTAAAATTACGTGTCTATGCCAACGAGCTGATGAAATTTAAACAGTTAAAAAACCGACTATTCGACACAAATGTACTAAGATAATGCCAAAAATGTGCGAATAGATGCTGAACATTGGGATGATAAGGGCTTACATTTGCCTGCTGTTAGAGATGGACATATGTCAGACATTATGTTTCGCATGAATTTGCCAACCCTGAAGAATATATTTTTAAAACAATATTTAATAATTTTTGAACTTAATACAGTTAAAATTTAAAAACAAAATGTATACTTCTTATTTGGCCACCCTGTACGAGTACATAAGTGGTTTGTCAAGGCAACTGACGAATGAAAGTAGACTGTCGCAAAATTTCAATGACGGCAAATATGTATCACGTATGTAGTTTACTTATCATTCACTTGGATGGAACGGACTACGAGGAATTTTACTGAGCCTTCATTCTGTTTTTAATAGTGACGTCGAGGTTGTATTGTTTTACTTGTAGGGTATTGTTCAGCATGCCGGGCGGCAGCGAGCGTACCTACGTTGCCAAATAAATCGTGAGCAAAGTGACGACACGTTTAATTGTCTATTATGAAACCAAGAAAAGAATTCTATCACTTAAGCTGTCTAACCGGCGGACGTTGAGTTGATTCAATTAACAATCTACAATTGTGAGCCGTGCATTAGCAAATTAAATTTCAAATATTTCGCTCACCTTTCGACGAGTGGCAGGACGTTGTCGAGGAATTCAAAGCCTGCGTGCGTGGTGTAGGTGATGGATTCGTGACAGAGCACGACACCGTGATCAGCGCGCACGTAGTTCTTCAGTACCCAGAACTCCCCTCGCTGGTAGGTCACCGGCAAGAATTCCCTCTCATTACAGTTCAGCAGAGAACGTAGACGCTGCAGTGTAGCCTCGGATAAAGCGTTCTCGTCGACTATGTCGAGACCATCGCTGGTTATTTCCGACTCCGACGGGATCACAATAGATGCCGTGCTCGAAGCAGTCTTGTTGGTAGTGGCCATAGTGGACGGTGTCTTCTGAGAGGTGGATTCATCGTAAGTTTTGAGAAGAGTTTCAGGTCTGGTTTCCGTCTCGTTGCGGGCTTCGGGTCGTCGCTCGTAGAGGTACCGCAACTCGGCGCTGCGCGCGGGCTCCTGCTGGTCCACGGCGACCGGCATCCAGTCCACTCCGTTGCTCGTGGTGCCCGAGAGGTGCATGGCCGCGTACAGCAGCACCGCGATGTTGATCACGATGCTCACTCTAAACACCAAGTTTCTCCGGTTGCCCATCATTTTGGCAACGATACACTTTACACTTAGGAACTATATATTACTTAGTAGACGGCAACGTCCTCCGTCGCCCTCTAGGACGCAGTTTCCTGTAGGGCTCTGTTCGTGTCAGCATCACAGAATCCACAGATTATAATGTACAGGCGCTGGCGGGGGCGCGCGGCGGGGGGCCGCTGTCGGGAGCCAGGTCTGAAACAATTGACACACCTTCGTAAACAAATGCGATACCGTTCTTGTATGTCATCATTAACAAGTAACGATAGCAGTTTCTTACTCATTATGCACAGGTACCTAAGGGAAATGTAGTAGGAAACAAACGTAGGTATTTTAAAAGAGTGAGTTAGTTACGTGGCAACAACATTTACAGGCATAGGTACACATGTGAACATATCTTCGAACACTACCAGTTTTAAAAGGAGCTTAGAGGACTGTATGTATTATATTTACCTACGTACGGATTTGCTTTATGGTTTGTATATAAAATGTAATTTCATTGGCCTTAAGTGTAGTTTCATAATTTTAATATACTTAAGAGGTATTAATAAACGATCGCGCATAATATAGGAATGAATACGCAATTGGTACACCCATTTAGTTCGTAAAAACAGTTGCAATAGTATTGGAGAGCGTTTATCGCCCGAGCCTCGTTACTCAGATGGTTATCGAGTCAGTGAGCTAATAAAATGTATCTAGCAGCGTATGTAGACCCGCTCCCGGCACCGCTACCCACGCGAGCCATAGACTACCTCTACCTCCTCCGGTACGCTGCATTATACGAGGGGTGATTCAAAAGTAATGATGATTAAATACTTTTAGTGGATGAAAACAGTAAAAAGAGGTATGATTTTACAAAGCGATTCCTGCCTAGTAAATTAAAAAAAATATAGACCTGTTAGTGAGATAATTCTATTTATTCGTGAGTTATCGGAAAAATATACTTCCGTGTGAAAAAAATGCATGTGTACTAAAGATATGCACCTTGATTTTGGGGGAACCTTGAGGTACTCTACTTCTCCGTATTCCACAGCGGCCGAACAAAAGGCAGAAATGCTGCAGTGGCAGCCATACGTCATGCAGTGTTTAAATTGCTAGAAAACGAATATGGGGGATTCGGCAGATCTAGCCTCGAGCGTCTCAGAAGCTACAAATTTTTGGATGATAGATCATAGCGAAGTAATGGTCGCTGTGAAGGCATGTTTTAAGGGTTAACAATATATATATACTTATATATATTTTTAATGAACAGAACTAGAAAATCAATGGTCTATGTGAGTAAGCTTACTAAAAGACTAAATTGAAAAATAAAATATGTTTTTATAATGTCTTTTATACTGATTATTATGATTTTGGAGCACCTTTGTAGAATTATCAGATAAACATTAAAATAAAATCTTGGCACTTGATGGCCATCGCACCCTGTCCCCGAAATGAACTACCTATATCAACTATTTACCATTAAATTATAAATAAATTCACTGATTAAACA
Organism: Cydia pomonella; assembly: GCF_033807575.1. NCBI lineage: Eukaryota > Metazoa > Arthropoda > Insecta > Lepidoptera > Tortricidae > Cydia > Cydia pomonella. Next base: position 40,045,250 of record NC_084703.1, read on the forward strand.
TTTCTGTTTCGTGTTCTGCTCACTGTAGGTACAGATAGGTCACGACAATTTCTAACGCCGAGTAATACAAGTACCCATACGAAGACTTAAGGTTACCTCACATAGGTATATTTGCCAAATGCTACCTCCCAAACCGTACCACTAACGGCTCGATTCGACTTTAAGATACGTGAAAATTTCGGACACTGACATATCCGATCCATATCGTATATTTAGCAAATTTTTTACGAAATTTAAAATTCGGATCGGGCCATAAGTTGCATTCCAAGTCTACCTATGGAACGAAATGGGAATGCCATCGCCAGTGTGCCGTAATACTGGTAATATTACGAGATTTACGACTATTTACATAAGGCTGTTAATTTGAACCATCTAGTGTGTGTTGATCTGAGACGCAAACCAGCACTTCCCTCAAAACAGTGGAAATTAAGTGAACTTGTCCGTTCAATGTGTCTGAAAATATCTGCATCGTCGAGATTGTGGCCCTGAGGCATTCGACTAATTTTTACAATGAGCTTCTAATATAATTTTTTTCAAACTCGGTGGGTAGGGTGAGGTGTCTTCTCCATATAATTTATAACCTAAAAACGCCAAATCTTCGCAATATTGCATTGAATTGATTTCTGTCAGCCTACCCATCGAGGTTGAAAAATACTATAGTCATGTTGTTAATTCTACAAGAACAGCGTGCGTGTTAAACGTACAACAGGGATATTGCCTGTATTTAATAATACATTACGATACAAGTTCGAAAAACAGAAAATTACCTATTCGCACATGTATCGTACAACGTTTATATCTATTTTCGACATAGTTACGTATATGTATATTCCACATGTAATGTAAAAGAAATTGTTTCACACCATGCACGAAATAAGGCACCAGAAATTGTTAAGAAACTTAACAGTTATTTCAAATACATTTAAACTTATTTGTTAAACATCATTTAAATTAATAAACAGATAGACTAAAACTGTGAAATTATTGTTACTTATGTTTTTCATATAAATTCAAAGCTAATCATTTTGACAGTTTGAAAGAAGGAATTTTAAAGTAAGCAAGTGTCTACTTTTACACAAGTTACTTATGTAGTAACTATGAATTGATAATGTTAATAATGTCCAAGTGGTAGTAAACAACAAAACACAAGAATAACTCTATTGATAGGTAGTGTTGGTACTTGAGTAGTAAATAATTACGAGGAATGAACCCTTTAGGTATTCATGCGAAATGTTTGCTTGTTATTAACTGTTTTGATACCGAAACACAAATACGTAGTGTAGCAGATTATCCTTGTAAAGAAAAAGGAAGCCCCCTCACTCACAGCTGGAGCCCCGCAGCGTTTCCAAGCCCAAATAGGTATGAGTACGCCGTAGGTACTTACTGAATGTTAGCGTGAGTTTAACACGACATAGAAATTTTCCATGTTATTCGACGTTCGGTTAATGCGGTGGTTCGTGTTCGGACCTTCCGGCTTTACTTTGTCACGGAGGGCTGGCACAATGGGTCGTAAGTTCCATAACGACCAGGAATTTGCCTACAGTGAATTTAAATATTCAGTTTTCCCAGCAGCGTCTACAAATGCATGCGGTTCAATAAGCACCACTAAAATGATCGGAACGGCCCTTTCATGATCAAGTAACGGTTCACTGCATTCATGTCATTGTGCCAATCATGTCATTGTTTCACCGCAAACTCATCCAGAATGTAACCTGCAGTTTTGGATTTGGTATGTCAGTCGTCCGGGTCACCTGATTGCAGTCATCCCATGCCATTGACACCACGACTATGCGACAACTCGACGCATCGCGTGACCACGAAGTCCACGAAGGGTGGTCGTCGGTATTTTCCACTTGGTTTTGAACGGATGACAAAACGTATATATGGTAAAAATTCCGACACAATAATTTCAATTCATTTCGCTTGACCGTCGTATTTACTTAACGTGAAAATTACAGCTCAAAGATCTTAAGTATTACGTGGTATTAGCTAGAGCTATTTATTTATCTTACTTCAACTTACAGAACTGTTGGTTACCTATCTCAAAAGGGGCAAGTATGTGGGAGTTGAGTGTATTGATACCCTACCATTGGATGTTTAGTTCAGCTACGACAGTGCCTGTACTAGCAGTGTGTTTATGCATCTAATAGAATATCAATGCCGATTTCGACGTTTGTGTCGTAACAGCTGATTAGCGACAGCGAGTGTGCTCATCTCGTTATGAACCTTCGTCATCTTATGTAAGTAAAGTAGTCACAATAAACAGTTACCACATTATGGCACGCGCGGACAGTAGATATTCAAATCGGACTTGCGCACGACCTTCACGGGCGAAAGTGTTTTACTTGGACGCATTCTCTAGTAACACCTTAGCTTTGTGCCACTTAATGGATCGAATATTGAACTTCCTAGGTGTTACGATTTTTGTAAACAAATTCCACACAAAACATTTTAAAAGCACCTAACTCTTATAATGAAATCAAATGAGTACATCAAATTGTGTATAAACACTCTTAATTTTTTTTACAGTATCAGCCCAAAATATTAAAGTATATCACATTTATTTGTATTTACGAAAAGCTAGTAAATGTTCCGTGTTTTAAAAATGATTTTATTAACGAGTGTTCAAATTAACTTTTCAAAGTGCAATTCAATAAGAATGCAAAGGTTAAACCATGTCACCTTTGTTCACGCGCTGTTCGACGCGACGGTGTCCCAAGTCTGTATATACGGTTCCATCCTATTCCATTCCAATGCATTAAGAGTAAATCACAACATAGGTATTCGTATATGTCAAGGCTAGTCAAATTTATGTGTGTTAGGTAAGAGGGTTAGAGTGACAGAATCTGTCGCAATCTAAGAATTCTTGTTGCGTTTGAATCGGTTCCTTTGAAAAGATGAGATAGGCAGTTAAGTCTTTAACTGTTTTTTCTCCGAGCGAAAGCTGCTTCTCAATCGAAATACCTTGATACCGTAATGCTGGTAGCAAAGCAGTCATAAAGAGATCGTTATAGGTAAATGCACTTCGTCGGGTAATTGGAAAGGAAGTCGGTTGGCGTAATATAAATTTATGTTTTTATTTATGTGGAGGTAAGTACATGTAACATCCCGGCAATCTATGGTGCTCGAGCACGGGAAGTCTGACAGTAAAAGTAAATTGCTCGATTCGTTTATTATTCGAGCCTCGAAGACACGAGGGAGGGATATGAATATGAGTTAATAACGTATCAGGTCATTTTCGACCTCATACCCGTAGTTATAACAGTAATGACACCCATGAAAGGACTAATTAAGAAATTGTTCACCTTATTGTAGCAAATTTTTTTGGCACGGAAAGTTCTTCAGTGTGAACATTTAAAAAAAAAGTAGTGTTCATGGGAAGTTGTACGAATACCCACCACTGCATTGCTTTTATCGCTGACTGTACTTTTCTTTCCACAAGCAACTTATACTAATCGAGTCAATTCTAAAAACCCCAAATACAATTAGGTTACGTTGTTTTAACACAGAGTTCCTATGGCCACCTCCTGTTTCCATCATGAGATCATCTTGATGGTACCATAATATTGCATTGTCACCCGACTTATTTACTGTATGCAAATTTTCAGCTTCATCGGAAACCGGGAAGTGGGTCAAATTTAATTTGCATGATTTGATTACAGGCAAGGGGACAGATGAAACTAAATAAAAGCTTGTAAAAACATGTATCAACTAAGAAAAATCAATGCAAACAGCCAATTATTAAAACCGCGCCTACACCACTTAGTACAGCGATAATTTTAAATTAATGGATAGAGTGAGATAAGGAGATCAATTACCTTATTTGTATCGCTCGTGAATTTCCGTTGTGTATGGCCGTGCGAACACCGCTTAGTAAAATCAAATACCAATTATATATATATATATATATATTTTTTTTTTTTTTTAATCTCAGGTGTGTAAAAACAGTGAAATAGTTTATATTGCACATTTTGAATGAACAATGGCAGTATGCGTTATTGTTCTTTTTTTTTAAACCGGACTAGTGCGAGTCGGACTGAGGGTTCCGTACAAATTATATTTTTATTTCTTTTATTTTTGACACATTTATAGTTTTCAGATTATTCTCTGCATTTGTAGTGTCAGACGATATTATTTGCCAAAATTCATAGTTCTAGGCCAACGTGAAGTACCCTATAAATTTAAAGCGAAGTATACGTTTTCTTGCGGAATTAACGGCCATAAGAATCTTTTAAATTTTACGTAACTTAGAACTTTTTTTTTCACAGCTTCAAGGGACTGAAGACCTGAGTATATGGTTTTAATTTAAATTCCATACCTCCAC